>NC_140165.1:20464776-20467276 GCF_963971535.1 Notolepis coatsorum | reverse complement strand
ATAGGTACATTCTGGACAACCCTAGCCCTATTCCCTACTTTCCAACGACCAGTGTTTTGAGGTTAATCATGATCAGTTTTCAAAATGTGAAGATGGAGAAAGTTGTTGTTGCACCGTGTGCTAAACTGGGACATGGACTGTTGATAAGCAGAGAGAGATAGAGAGTCGTGTTGTTATTGAGAAGCGTGAGGATTACGTATCATCTGCATTATGTACCTATTATTATGCTAATAAGTTCAACACCGTTTGACGAACACTCTTACTTACCCGTAGCTGCTGCTGACTGGTTGTACAGAACTTCTAAGTCGCTTTGGATAAAACGTTCAGCTACATGACTAAATTACTAAATGTAAATGTTTGAGGTGGTGGATGTACTTGAGGGTGTAGATACATGGACTGAGTACACACCCCTGTGGATCACTGGCATTGAGAATAATGGTGGGTGACAGTGAACTGCCAACCCGTACAGCGTGTGGCTGTCGGAGAGGAGGTTATGGATCCAGTGGGCTGGCGGTGATGGTACCTGGAGGTGCTGTAGTTTCTGCTGCATGGGTGGCGCTGGATTGTGTTAAACGCGGAGCTAAAACCAATGAGGTAAAAACCTCATTAGCTAAAACCAATATATGTACATATATAATAGATATACATGTATGTCAAATGATTATGTGCAGGTATATACAGACATATGTGGATCACATATATACGGTAAGAATAAATATATGTATACAGTGTATACAGCATTATTTTACATGATATCATAACATTATATGGGTTAGATGCAGGTGTATAAGTAGGTATATAGAAGGATTATATGCAGGTATATTCAGTCAACCAAACTGGGTGTAAATCAAATGGCGTTGCCTCTCACCAGTGTCACTCATTCACTCACTGTTAGCCTCTTGTGCCCCTAGTGGTGGCCCACAGGCATGGCACCAGGCCAGTTCAGTCTCTGCGAGAATGCTTGAACACTGGGTCCTTTAAAAAGCCTTTTTAAACCATCTAAAACCAATGAGAAGACACCTGACATGGTCTCCAGGGGTCCAGGTGTTGTGTCGTAGGAGACAGGCCACTGCATCATCTGTACCTCTCCTTTAAATACTCGTGTAATCATCCTTACCCATGTGAACGTCCTGCATTGTCTTTTTTTGTGTTGAATCAACTAACTGAGATAAGATAAGATGAAATATTCCTCTATCGATCCCCTTGGGGACATGTGGGTGTCATAGCAGCATGGGGGAGGGGTGAGGGCAGGCACGTGCACACATAGAGCCCAAGGGGTGCTTGAGCACCTGCCCTTTTGAGCCTCATAAAAAAGTGCCCTTTAAAAAAATTATAATAATAAAAAAAGATTTTTTTTATTACCGTTACGCATACAGACTGCCCTTCCAACTGAAACATTTCAGGATATAATCAAAATATTAGGTAAATAGAAAGAGATGCCCCATATTCCATTGCAGTTTGCACGGCCTCCTCAGCGTGCCTCTCCGCGGACCTATATATTTTATGCATAGCGTGGGTGGTGATGATGATGATGATGATGATAGAAACCGCTGTGGCGCATACAGTTGAATGCTGGTATTACACTAATTGAGGGACACGAAGAAGTCAAGTCCCATGGGATTTGGGAATCTCAAATACAAATCGGGATTGGAATAAAAAATGCATTTATATTAAACAATACAGAATATACAGCACTTCTTGGGATTTGTAGGGTAAGCACTTATTCCCTCCCCCCTGAACATTTATGGAGATGTATGGGCCTTTTAAGTCAGTGATAAAAGTGTCTTTCAAGGATAAGTGAGCTCCCGCACTGATTATTATAGTTCAATATTCAATATTTGATCACCAAAACCCCCCAAAAAGCATAAAAAGGGGGCCCCCGCCCGAAAAGGGCCCTTAAAAATCAGCTTGAGCGCTGCGCTCAGTTAAAACACACACACAGGTAAAGTGCCCTTTTCAGCCTTTGAGCACCTGCCCCTCTAAAGTCCTGTGCACGTCCCTGGGTGAGGGGAGGCACAGGTATACACAGGGAAATATATAAAGACAATAAAAATACAATTAAATCGGAATATGAAATATGAGAAAAGGAAACAGTATAAACAAAGGTGCAGATGAGGGTCATAGTATACGTTACACAAAAATGTGATCTGAATATATACTATGAGTAAAAGTAAACAGTATATGTGTATTATAAGTCCGTGCAGGAGATTGAATCGGAAATATCAAGTTCCCATCACACTGATTCAACAAAGAAATTAAATTGAGACAAATTATAGCTTTTATTAAAATAAATTGAGAGAGCGGTAGAGACTCTTAATGGTTGATTGATTGAACATTGTATTAACAGATTGCAAAATGGGTACAATACAGTATGGCTCAATACACACAATTGTTAAGAGAATGCGGACCAGAGAAACACTTTTGTCTTGTTTACATCACGATCCCCCATTTTCAATTCATATTGAATTGTAAGTAAGGGTGCAATTAGCACCGGCGCAAT
>NC_140165.1:20449776-20459776 GCF_963971535.1 Notolepis coatsorum | reverse complement strand
TAAGGTCCAACACATTTTAAATAAATGCAAATAAATGAAAGAATGCAACACTCCCAGACATACCCCACGCGAAGGTAAGGAAAAACTCACTAAAACCTAGCAATAGGGGAAAATGCTCCACAGGCAGTGTGGAGGAGAGAAACCTTAGAAGGGCCATTCAAGGGGGGATCTCCCTTCTTAGATGTCGGTGATAGTAGTGTTGCAGACTAACAGTTGGTAAGCATGCACTCAAGTGTGTAGTGAAACACAGATGAGTGCATGCAATAGCAACTATATATATATAAACAATATATAAATTAGTACTACTGAATGTAGTGCTAATCAGATGTATGTACAAAGTTGTAGTCGAGTCACTAAATCCCAAGTCTGAGTCGAGTCTCGAGTCCCCAGTACCTGAGTCCGAGTCCGAGTCTAATTCATCAAGGTGGAGTATGTGTATGCCCTTGCATGCAATGAAATAATGTTACAGTATTAATATAGCCATCAATATCTTATGCCAAATGATTAGGGCCAGTGATACAGGTATACATACCAGTGGAGGTTTCTCTATGACAACATGTGAAACACAAATTCACTCATAATTCATAATTATTATTAAATTACATATATATATATATATATATATATATATATATATATATATATATATATATATATATATATATATTTTTTTTTTATTATTATTATTATTATTATTATTATTATTTTTTTATTGGAAAAGTTTTCCCCTGTAAAAAAATGCCAGTGCATTTCTTTTTCTTCAGAAATGGCCAACATTGACAGCTCTGAGCAGGGCTCGGTTTTAGGACCCCTTCTCTTCTCCCTCTACACTAAATCACTGGGTAACATCATCACGTCTCATGGCTTCTCCTACCATTGTTATGCCGACGATACTCAACTCTTCCTCTCCTTCCCTCCCTCAGATATCCACGTCTCTGAGCGGATCTCGGCCTGTCTGTCCGACATCTCAGCCTGGATGACGTCCAACCACCTCAAACTGAACCTAAGCAAAACAGAATTGCTCCACCTGCCGGCCAAATCCTCCCCCCTAACCGACCTTTCAATCACAGTCGAGAATACAGCTGTGACTGCGTCCCCGACCGCCAAGAACCTTGGTGTTGTCCTCGACGACCAGTTGAACTTCTCTGCTCACATCGCAGCGACGACCAGAACCTGCCGATTCCTCCTGAGCAACGTCAGAAGGATACGCCCCTTCCTGACAAAAGAAGCCACCCAACTCCTCGTCCAATCAACAGTCATCTCCCGCCTCGACTACTGCAATGCACTGCTCGCTGGCCTCCCGGCCACTGCCACTAAGCCTCTTCAACTCATTCAGAACGCAGCGGCCCGCCTGATCTCAAACCTACCGAAGTCGGCCCATGTCACCCCACTTCTTAGGGACCTGCACTGGCTCCCCATTGCTGCACGAATCCGCTTCAAGGCCCTCGACCTAGCATACCGTGCGGCAAAGGGAACCGCTCCCGCCTACCTCCGGTCAATGGTCTCTAACTACACACCCTCAAGACCCCTACGCTCTGCATCTTCTGGCCGCCTCAGACCTACTCCTATCCAAGCTCCGGGAGGGTCATCAAAGAGAAGTCGCCTATTCTCAGTCCTTGCCCCACAATGGTGGAATGAACTACCCACCCCAGTTAGGACAGCCGAATCACGTCCAATCCTTCGCCGTCGACTAAAGACGCACTTCTTCAACCATTATCTGAATTAAAAAAAATAAAAAATCTAACCCTAACTAACCGTACTGTCATGCACTTGTCCTAATAAACTAACCTACACTGTAGCACTCAACACTTTGATGAACATTGTTGCTCAGCTGATAGAGTTGTGCCCTTCCTGATGGCTTGTCGTACAGAACTTGTAAGTCGCTTTGGATAAAAGCGTCAGCTAAATGACTAAATGTAAATGTAAATGTAAATGTAATATTCGTGCAGAATAACTGCACAGGTTGACCCAATTTAAATAAATAATAGCCAATCAAAATAGGCTATTAACTTCATCTAAGCACGGTCTGTGCAGTTAAACTCTTGCCATTGAATGGGGGGATTGAATGATTGACAGCCTTGACAATCCAATAATACACGGAGGATGAATGATTGGCAGCCTTTGAAATCCAATCAGAGTATGCCTGGTAAAATACCTGCGGAACTGCAGCTGGACTGGCTTCAGTGTTCTAGTCAAAGTTGTGTTCCATCATCTCATGTGTGCAATTTGCCTGAAAGAAGAACATTAATTTGCCTAATATAATCATTCATATTTTAAGATCTTTATTCACTTGTTCACTTATTGTTGTGCACTGCATCGTTCACTTGGATGATATATATATTTGTTTTAATCTCAATTGAAGACTAGTGTAGTTGTAGTTGACGTGAACGTGCCGTCTTGGACCGTGAAGGCAAGCTAACTTGTAGCTAGTAGTTTACAGTACAGCTGTAACAACACAGTAGGCTAAATTAAACTTTGCGCCAACATAAGGACCAAAGTATAAACCAGCAACTGAGCAACATGAAGACGTGGACAAAAGTAAGTTGTAATGTTTGTAAAACGAAAGCCTGCTTAGCCTGGATGCTAACGTTAGCTAACGTTAGCCAGTCGAATTGTTTAGAGACTTGATTAAGGGATTGAAATGTTGTTAACTTGGCTATGTCAAATATAAACACAATGTAATGTATCACGTTGGCTGCAGATAATATTTGCATGTGCACTGTGTTAGTGGTGAATGAATGAATGAATGAATGAATGAATGAATGTTGTCGCTAGCTTGTGGCTATGCTAGCATACTTTGCTGAGATGGCGCACGGCTGATCTAGTGCCTCTGTGGCTCTGCTGATTTGTCACGGTGAGATTCATGTGGTGGAACTTTGGTGTGCTCTTATGAATGAGAACTGCTATCTTGTCCGTTGTGTGTGGGTTTGTGTCTGAAACGACCGGTGGCTTGTGTGTGTTGCGTGAGATGCAGAAGTAAACATTGCCAGGCATTGTAGTTCTCGGACCGCTTTCACCCACAGTTAAAGGAGACATGACATGCTGGTTTGATGGAATGTATAGTGTAAATTAAATGAATAGTTTATGTATATTCAATAGTAGTATTGATAGTATATTAGTATGTATATTGATATTAATATTAATATAAATTAATTGATTGATTGGTGTTGGTATTAATATTAATATATAGTGTATATTAATATTATGTTTTCATCTGTGTCCACTGACCACTGACACACAGTGGGGGATGTTTTAAAAATATAATTTAATATATAATATAACATAATAATTTGTGCTTCACCTAAAAATTTGGTCACCAGCCTCCACTGATACATACAGTATAGTAGTAGTCATACTGGCCAGCAGCATAACTAGTAAGAGTACTGTAGGTAACGGATATGTACATAATAGATCTACAGATATGTAAAATGATTATGTGCAGGTATATACCGACATATGTGGATCACATACAGTAATAATAAATATATCTATACGGTATTATTTTACAATATATCAAACCATTATATGGGTTATATGCAGGTGTATAAATAGGTATATAGAAGGATTATATGCAGGTATATTCAGTCAACCAAACTGGGGTGTAAATCAAATGATGTTGCCTCATAAATTGCCAGTGTCACTCATTCACTCACTGTTAGCCTCTTGTGCCCCTAGTGGTGGCCCCAGGCATGGCAACAGGCCAGTTCAGTCTCTGTGAGAATGCTTGAACACTGGGTCCTTCAAAAAAAAATGTAAACCATTTAGATCACTTCCCTGGTCACATTGTGCACCTTTAACAATACACAAATACATGTGTTTGTATTCTTATATCAAAATCCTTTCTTCCTGTAAATCTAATATGACATGCCAACTCAGAATTGCGCAAAGCAATTTCAACCATAATATGGCAACGTGTTTTTAATAAGCTCCCCCTTACCTTCTTCTGCTAAACTGAATCAATACTGCTATGAGGCCACTTGCCATTTCCAAATGTATAGCAGCCTAAATAATCCACCAATATCTTTCAGATATTATCTGAAAAAGCATTTATTTCATCCAAGGAAAGTTTTTTTTTTTTATTATTATCTTTATTAGCATTTTACAGCATTTTACTGGTCACGCAGGACCGATAGAGGAGGGGGAGAACCGGAGGAGAAGAGGGGAAGACATGCGGCAAATAGTCACCGGGTGTGGGAAGCGAACCCGGGACGACCGCTTCGCGACTCAGCGTGCTATATGGTGTGCTACTGGAGCGCCCCCCATCCAACGAAAGTTTAACCACTGGATCACTAGATAGATACTAGGATAAGATCAAATATTCCTCTATCGATCCCCTTGGGGACATGTGGTCGTCATAGCAGCATGGGGGAGGGGCAGGGGTGTAAAGTACTTGAGTAATTGTACTTTGTTACAATACTTAAGTACTGTTTTGGGGGATTTGTACTTTACTCAAGTATTATTAGGTTTGTATACTTGTACATTTCAGAGAAAAAAAACATACTTTTTACTAGGGATGTCCGATATTATCGGCCGACCGATATTATCGGCCGATATCGGCAGTAAAATGTGATATCGGAAAATATCGGTATCGGTTTAAAAAAAAAAAAAACAATAACAATATTTGTTATATATATATCCAGTGAAATTATTAGTTACCTGAAATTATTCAGTTTTTGGGGGGGGGGGGGGGGGGGGGGAACCCTGCATATATCGGTATCGGTTGATATCGGTTGATATCGGTATCGGAAATTAAGAGTTGGACAATATCGGAATATCGGTATCGGTAAAAAAGCCAATATCGAGCATCCCTACTTTTTACTCCTTACATTTAAAATGCAGACCTACAAAGTACAAAGTACAAATCTCACAGGTCCAACCATTTTAATTGGTATATTTGTTTCTCTGGCCGAACTAAATTTAAAAACAGCCAATCAGATCCCCATCAAGGGAAAATGAACCCACCCATACCCATGCTGATTGGTCCTTGTGCAAATTCTAGAAAGCGGGGATCTTTGATTAAACACCTGCTATCAGAAGAATAGACAATCAGAAAAAACGTTTTTACTTTTACTTTTTAGTACTTAAGTACATTTAAAAATAGAAACCTTTTCACTTTTACTCAAGTGTGTTTTAGCCAGATACTCTGACTTTTACTTGAGTACGATTTTGAGATGGTACCCATACTTTCACTTAAGTATAATTTCTGGGTACTTTTTACACCCCTGGGGAGGGGGGATGGGATGTACAGGTATGGGCAGGGTAATAGTACTTATACTAGACAAGTGTGACAACCCCATCCCGCTCGTAAACGTTAGATAAGGGGTATACATGTATATGTGCTAACCTGTCTTGTCATTCACAGCCTGGCAATGCCATTCAGATGTGTCGGAGCCTCGGAGGAGTCATATACCTGAGCTCCAAGGCAGGACTGGCTTATCCTATTGTCTCTCTCCTCTCCTCCAAGCCGGCCATGAGCTTTTGTTTGTTTCATTCTCACCTTATCACTTGCATACATGGGCGGCGCGGTGGCACAGTGGTTAGCACTGCTGCTTCACAGCCAGGGCCGGATTAACGACCGGGCCGTTTGGGCCGCGGCCCGTGGGCCTCTAGTGACGAATTTAAATGTTTACTTTTTTTTTTTTTTTACTTTTTTTAATTATTTCGGAGATCGATGTCATACTGTGACACTGAAATGAAAAAATATTTCATCAACTAAAATATTTAGTCCACAAAAATATTTCATCAACTAAAATATACAGTACGTCACACCCCGCGCCTCTCCCTGCCGTCTGCAAGTGGCTAATCTTGAGTTTCCGACCCCCCAGTAAGCTAACCATGGATAAATCCAAAAAAAAGGAATGTCTGAGGAAAATAGAGGGTTTAATTCAGCGTGGACAGATTAATTTGTTTTCACGACTAACAATGCAGGCTTACCTGTAGCCTATGCCTGATATGTGGTGCGAAATTTGCGAACAACGATTACTGTTATTTTGATTACTGTAGTTTGCCTGGTATGTAGCCTTGGTTAGTGGCTGCCCCACCAATGTTTTACATATAAAAACGCCACTGTGCGTGCGTGCACGTGTATGTGTGTGTGAATGAATGAATGAATGAATGAATGAATGAATGAATGAATGAATGAATGAATGAATGAATGAATGAATGAATGAATGAATGAATGAATGAAAACTTTATTAACAGATTGCAGAATGGGTACAGTACAGTACAGCTCAATACATACAATTGTTAAGGGGATGCAGACCAGAGAAAGACTTTCGTCTTGTTTACATCAGGGTCCCCCATTTTCAATTCATCGTAACATATATGACATACATGACATACATATAGACAGTACTGCTACATCTATACATTTATGACATACCAGATTTGCAATTACAGTACTGTTTGTGATACAAAAAGAGTCCAGAAAGAAAAGAGTATATACATTAGGCGTAGAAACTGTACATGGGATTGGGTAGGTGGGGGTGGGGGGGGACTGTACATTGGAGGTGGTTGGGTGGGTGGGGGGGGGGGGGGTTGGGTAGGAGGGGTGGGGGGGACTGTACATTGGAGGTGGTTGGGTGGGTGGGTGGGGGGGGGGGGGTTGGGTAGGAGTGAGGGGTGGGGGGGGTTGGGTAGGAGTGGGGGGGGGGTGGGTGGGGGACACTGTACAACTGTGTACAACTGTACAAACAACACTGCACATTGGATTATTGACAAGACCATACTTGGTAATTTACTGTACATTGGAGGGGGTTGTGTTCGGACATTTACAGGGGCCAGTTTCGAGTTGCAGTCTCCCTTAGGTGTTTTTTGAGAGTGTTTTTGAAAGTGGGTAGTGATTCACATTCCTTTACAGCTTTGGGTAGGGCGTTCCACATTGATGTGGCATAATTGCGAAACGTGTTTAGTCCCTTGTTTGAGCCGAATCTGGGTTTAACATGATTTGTGGAGCTCCCTCTGGTGTTGTGATCGTGGTATTCACTGACCTTTGGGAAGTATTTTGTCATGTACATGGGTACCTTGGTCGTGTAGTGTATCTTGTAGACCAGGCCCATTGCAAGTTGCTGTACTCTGTCGTCTACTCTAAGCCATCCTAGGTTGTCAAAGTGGGCAGGGGTGAGGTGGGTTCTAGGAGTAAGGTCAAGCAGTAGTCTGACCAGTTGTTTTGAGATGTTTGTAATTTTGTTTTTAGCGCCTTTGAGGTGCTTTGGTACCATGAGGTGCAAGCATAGTCGTAGTACCCTTGAATGAGTGCTCCTGCTAGAGTCTTCAGGGTATTCTTGTTTACCAGTGAGGAGATCCGGTACAAGAAACGAGTTCGTTGGTTGACTTTTTTTATTACATTGGATGCCATTTTGTCACAGGAAAGATTTGCCTCTAGGATGGAACCCAGGTAGGTAATATCTTCTTTCCTTGTGACAATATTGTCACCCACTGTAACTGAGAAGCCGTCGGTCTTGCTGAGTTTGTTATTTGAACCGAAGAGAATGGACTCTGTTTTGCCCATGTGTAATGATAGTTTGTTATCAGCGAGCTGAAGGGGGCTGAAGAGTCTTAATCTGGCCTTGACAATGATGTTTCACAGCAAGAAGGTCCTGGATTCAAACCCCAGCAGGGGGCCTTTATGTGTGGAGTTTGCATGTTCGCATGAGTTTCCTCTGGGTACGCCGGTTTTCCTCCCACACCATAAATATGTTAGGCAGGGCCTACAGATGAAAACTAGCTCATTAGCTAATTCGGGCACATTTACATTGATGTGGAAACTGAAGATGTTGATTAAAGGGGAACTATCTTATAAATGGCCTTTTTCAGTGTTTAGCATTGTTTCCTAGCTATGTGGACTTATATTAATATGATCTATGTCTCTAATTCTCATATTGGCGCATTCTTCCAATTCTCCTCTCACAATATTCACCCTCACTGAACTGAGTCATTTGAAAATGTGATGATTTGTGATGTCAGAAAGACACCGCTGCATGTTAATGTTGAGATACAAGAGGAGCTGCACACAGTGGCTGGACCTGGACCTGGAGCCCAGGCTCAAAACGGCTCGAGATCTTGAGGTAGAAAAATGCTGTTTTTGAGTACTTGATTAGAAATACAAAACAATGAATTAAAAAATATATATAATTACAGAGGTGTTCCATAAACTCACAGGAATTGTGTAAAAGTGCCCAAATAGTGAAAGAAATAGTAAAATAGTTCCCCTTTAACGTGCACTGTTCCTGGGTAATTTTTTTTATTAATTAACTATACACCACACATCCATGCACTCACTACATCACTGATATTACTGATTCACTTGGTCTTTAATTCTTTTTTTGTAAATAGTTTCATTAGTTCATTCAATTACTTTCTTTAAATCATCAAGTACTTGTGTGGTCTCCCTTGTTTTGTCTGTACCCTGAGCACGGTTCATGACACTAGTAGTATATGAACCTTCCCGTTTCGTCCTCAACTAAGGGGCGTTTCGTCCTCAACTAAGGGGCGGCCCTTTGCATCTGTTGCAACTTTTGATGTATTTTCTCAACAAAACAAAAAAACAAAAAAAGTTGACACGGAGCCACAGACTCGCTCCAATTCACTCCAAATGAGAGCCGTCCAGCGAGGTGGGAGGGACACAATGCCAGACGAAGCGAGTCATCCGAGATGATTGGCTCAATGGCGTGTGAAGACAGAGGTGATTGGATCAACAGTGCGTGAGGTCCAGTTCGATTGGCCGAGGTGTGCGCCAAGCTGAAGGCTTAAGCACCAGCTGCTTTCGGACGCCCACCCTTTTCTCTCCCCTCCCCAGAAATGGCAACAATGGATGCGCGGACACACACACACACACACACACACACACACACACACACACACACACACACACACACACACACACACACACACACACACACACACACACACACACACACACACACACACACACACACACACACACACACACACACACACACACACACACACACACACTCAGAGAGAGAGAGGGAGACAAACAAACTGCATACACCAAAAAGAGCATGTTGGAGCACCACATCAAGTGCCACGCTGCTTCACCCCGAGGACGTATTACCATTTAGAGTGGGGGAATGGTCCAACTGTGCTAGCCAGAGTCATGGCTCATCTAATGTCATCCAACTCCCCCTCCGACACACACACACACGCACACGCACACGGAAACACACACACACACACACACACACACACGCACGCACACACGCACACACACACACACCTTGACAAACACTCCTCACTGTCCCTGCTCACTTTCCGTCCCAACGCCAAAAACTATTAGCCACACCACTATCCATCATGGAGCCTCCAGCCGTTTTTGGACTCAAAATTCCCCCTCTCCATCTACGTCTCCTGGTCGTTTTGTCTTCTCAACACACACACACACACGACACACACACACACACACACACACACAACCGATACCACTTTCTCGCCGAGTCCTTGAAACTTTAAGTATTATCCGATACAGAGTATCCGCCATTGAGCGGCTGGACTGGTAAGATAATTAGTTTGATGTTGTCGGACAAACGGAGATAAAGGCCGAATCAATTGCGCTTCTTCAGAAAAGGTCTGACGTGCTTCTGCACCGAAACTACAGGGGAAACACACGTTTCTTTGTCTCGCGGCACGTGGTGGTTCTGGGCATGAATGAATGAATGAAAACTTTATTTAACAGATTGCAGAATGGGTACAATACAGTACGGCTCAATACACACAATTGTTAAGAGGATGCGGACCAAAGAAAGACGTTTATCTTGTTTACATCAGGGTGAATTCTCCAATACATATCTTCTGTTTAAGCCCCATAGCTGTAGTAGCACATGTAAATGTGAGTGTTGCTCAAATCAATCAATCAATCAATCAATCAATCAATCAATCAATCAATCAATCAATCAATCAATCAATCAATCAATCAATCAAATGTGAGTTCAAATCAAATCAAATGTATTTGTAAAGCCCGCAATCACAAGTGAATGTCCCC
>NC_140165.1:20399882-20449576 GCF_963971535.1 Notolepis coatsorum | reverse complement strand
CAAATTTGCAACAAACGGCGCTAGGGGTGGGGGGGGGGGGGGGAATCGATACGTGGTAGTATCGCGATACTTTGCGCGGCGATACTGTATCGATACAGGGACGCCAAGTATCGATATTTAATTATTCATATATTTTTTTTATGTTTGTATAAGGAAGTTGCATCGTTCATTTCAATACCTGTAATAGTACAGTAGTCCACACACACACACACACACACACACACACACACACACACACACACACACACACACACACACACACACACACACACACACACACACACACACACACGTGCATTCAGTTAAGTTGGAATATGACTGTAATACAAACAGTTCAGTTTGTCAGGTACATGCAACACAGATTACAGTGTTTACATATGTCTGCTTGAGAAAATACCATGTTCTGCAATAAAAAATTATTGAAGTGAGATGAACAGACTGAACTTTATTTTATTAGATAAAACATGTTGACAACGTTTTACTTTGCAGTTGAAAAAAGGTAATAAATTAAATGTGATAAAAAAAAAAGAATAATGATAATAATAATTCGCAATACTCAGCGTATCGTGATATATTTAGTATCGCCGCCATACTATCGTATCGTGACGCAAGTATTGCGATAGTATCGTATCGTGAGGTCTCTGGCGATTCCACCCCATTGATATTTACCAGGAATACCAAGCCGGCAGCTTATATCTTTCAAGCCATGTCAATGGTTCTGTGTACGCTGAAGCTGAAGCTGTCAGTCATGCATTGGCCTATTAGTGATATCACACTTACAACTGAGATTTCAGATTTCAGTACAGAGAAGCTCTCCCTCTCCAGGGGAAGAATGTGAAAAAGATGCTCTGGTGACAAGTTCTGCACAAGTAACAAGCTATATGCCTCCACATTGTATAGTCAAAGCCATGCCTCCAATATATATAGCCAAGCCACGCCTCCAAGCTATACAGTCAAAGCCACACCTCCAAGCTATACAGTCAAAGCCACGCCTCCAAGCTATACAGTCAAAGCCACGCCTCCAAGCTATATTGTCAAAGTCAGGCCTCCAAACTATACAGTCAAAGCCACGCCCCCAAGCTATACAGTCAAAGCCATGCCTCCAAACTATACAGTCAAAGCCACGCCCCCAAACTATATAGTCATAGCCACACCTCCAAGCTATATAGTCAAAGCCACGCCCCCAAGCTATAGTCATAGCCACACCTCCAAGCTAAGCACGGTGGTGTAGTGGTTAACACTGTCGCCTCACAGCAAGAAGGTCCAGGGTTCGATTCCCGCTTGGGACCAGGTTCCATGATGCCAGGTACCCAGGTTGGGGTATCTCCAGGCCTTTCTGTGTGGAGTTGCATGTTCTCCCCGTGCTCGCAAGGGTTTCCCCCCGATAAGATACACCCAATGGAAAAACATGCACACAACAAGATTGCTAACGCGTGGCGTCCTTGACGAAGACGGACAGGAGCACTTGGATTGGTCACCTGGCGCGGCTCACGTTGACGCCTGTCTGCTCCCGGCTGCCTTGGGGGGAAGGACGACGGGATGGGTTAATCGCAGATACGAATTGCATGCATGCATCGCATGTGTGCCAATTGATGACCTCGGAGCAGGTCCTAAATTATTAAATTATTATTATTATTATTATTATAGTCAAAGCCACGCCCCCAAGCTATATAGTCATAGCCACACCTCCAAGCTATACAGTCAAAGCCACACCTGCAAGAGTAGTTAATCATATAAATAACATGTTCTTGAGTGTAGGGGATATTTAAACTGTACGGCAAGGTCCTTGTGCAGAAGATAATCTATTTAGAAGCGGCATCCTACTGCGTTAACACTCAGAGGTCGGGGCTATTTTGTGATATTTTTGGTTCGCCTGGTCAACTGTTATAAAACCTCAACCCTGTATTGTACAATGAAGTGATGCCCAACAAACTGGGCTATCAGAATACACACTTATATGAATCGGTTTGTCAGATCAAGGTATAAAAGGTATATAAAAATATTTATCAAATCATTGTATTGAAAAAAACATAGAGCACAATAAAGAACTAGATCATGTCTCCAAAGATGTCTTCTATCAAGAATTAGGAATCAGGGGAGAGGGGGTAAATACCTAACTTATACTCATCAATGTACAGTCCCCCCCACCCCCACCTACCCAATCCAATGTACAGTTTCTACGTCAAATGTATATACTCTTTTTTTTCTGGACTCTTTTTGTATCACAAACAGTACTGTAATTGCAAATCTGGTATGTCATAAATGTATAGATGTAGCAGACTGTACTCTATCTGTATGTCATGTATGTCATATATGTTACGATGAATTGAAAATGGGGGACCCTGATGTAAACAAGACGAAAGTCTTTCTCTGGTCTGCATCCCTTAACAATTGTATGTATTGAGCTGTACTGTACTGTACCCATTCTGAAATCTGTTAATAAAGTTTTCAATCAATCAATCAATTCAATCAAGCGACTCAGAGGGTTAACCCTTGTGTTGTGTTCAGGTCTGGGATCCGTTTTCACTTTTCAATGTTTACTAAAAGAGAAATGAAACAATATTTTTTTTATTTACCTGAGACGTGTGTGAATAACAATTAAAGAACACATTGAGGTCCTGTTGAGAGCAGAGCTTGAGCACGATAACAAACATAAAAAACACCCATACATATAATCCCTTATCCCCTAAAACCCCATAGGATTTCGACCCTCCCCCCCTTACACGACCAGTCTGCCCATACCGAGCGATTCATCCTTAACTTCCTATGTATGTCATAGGATCTAACATTCTAAATTCTCCACATGTTCATTGAGTGCCCCCCCTCACATACACCTACCTATTTAATTACATAAGGGGTGTTCAGGTCCACTGGACTAGAACGTGTGGAAATTGTACGTGAAAACTAGTAAATATGGTAAATATGAAACAGGTTCACTGTTGCCTCCACTTGTTTTGTTTATGTTTCAAGATAAAAACGATTTAGGCGGCTGGGTGGCGCAGTGGTCTAAGCGCACGTGAGACACCGGTATCGAATCCGGCTGTCAGCGTTGCCTCCGGATTGGGCGGGCCGTCATACTGACTCAATTGGCAGAGTCAGCGGAGGGAAGCCGGTGGGTGGTAATCTGGTCGTGTAAACAGCGACTCCTACAGGTCGGTCAGGGGTGCCTGCACAGCAAGGACAGGAGATGTCGAGGGTAGTGTGAGCCTCCCACACATAACACCTCGCCAATGAGAGTCCGTGCTGGCAGGTGAAAAGAAGTGGCTGGCTGACTCCGCCTGTATCGGAGAGGACACGAGATAGATCTTCAACCCTCCTACGACCGACCAGTGGGGGGCACATGCAAGCAACAATCAAGAAAGGGGAGGGGGATTGGCACAACTAAATTGGGATGGGAGAAAAACATTTTATCACAAAAGCTGTCAAATAACACTTTGATTGATACATGTGATCTAACGGAGATAAATGGCAAATATTAACCATATGCCATCCAGATTGCTTGTAATTGAGATGAAGTTAAATATGTTAAGTATTGTCACATGCCTTGTTACAGCTTTATGTTTTAAATCCCAATAATGATGTGAACATTATGAACATTGGGTAAGTAACACAGTAACACATTACAGTAAACTAGGTACGGTATTGTATGAGGATGCGAGTTATTTGTATGTTTTATATGCGTGCGTGTGTTTGACTGTGTGTTTGCGTGCATGTTTAAGTATTGTCAATGAGGCGGCTACGTGGCGTAGGTGGGCAAGGCGCTCGCCACAAATGACGGAGACGCTGGGCTTGCCTGTTCGAGCCCAGCGCTCCACATTGCTTTCAGTTTAGCTGTCGTCCATACTAATACACATTGGCCGTATTAGGGGTGGGAAACTGATGGGTGGGGATCGGGCGTTGTGGACAGCGACTCCTACAGGTCGGTTGGTGTGCCTGCGCAGTAGAATCAGGAAGTGTCGGGGGCAGCGTGAGCCTCCCACGCAATACTCCTCGCCACTGAGAGATCGAGCTGGCGCAGGTGAAAAGATGCGACTGCTGTTACCTCAAGTACCGGAGGGGACTTGTGCTATGTATGACTTAGTCCACATTGCAGCCGGCTTGTGGGAGGCAAGCAACAACGTTCGTGACAGGGGAGGGTTGAATTGGATGATACGAAATTGGGATGGGAGAAAATATAGAAAAATGGGAGAAAAAGTGGATAAAAAAAAAAGTATTGTCACATGCCTTGTGACAGCTTTATTGTTTTAAAAACCGAATAATGTTGTGAATATTATCAACATTGGGTAAGTAACACAAGGGTTAAGTGCTGCAATTACAGTAAACTAGGTACGGTATTGTATGATGATGTGAGTTATTTGTATGTTTTATATGCTTGTGCGTGTTTGCCTGTGTGTTTGTGTGCATGTTTATGTACGCACGCTCACATGTCCGTGTTTCTGTTTGCCCATGTGTGCAGTGCACGCCTGTGCGCCCGTGCTGCATATGTGTGTGAGCCCGCATGTGCACCTTTGTGGCGTGTGTGTGTGTGTGTGTGTGTGTGTGTGTGTGTGTGTGTGTGTGTGTGTGTGTGTGTGTGTGTGTGTGTGTGTGTGTGTGTGTGTGTGTGTGTGCGTGCGTGTGCATGTGTATGTGTGTGTGTGTGTGTGTGTGTGTGTGCGTGTGTGCACGTGTATGTGTTGTGTGTGTGTGTGTGTGTGTGTGTGTGTGTGTGTGTGTGTGTGTGTGTATATGTGTGTGTGCGTGTTCTTGTCTCAAGGCCTCCTCATGGATGTATTGATCGTGGCACGGCTGATATACAGTGGTCATCCCTGGCTATCAGAAGAGAAAGGTCACTCGTCCATCAGAGGGAGTCGTACACAGCACGCTGATATATCAATGTATTATAAGACGTGGCTCGGCCATATCTCACTGCCAGCCGAGAGAGCGAAAGAGAGAGAGAGAGGGGAGAGAGAGAGAGATATAGAGAGAGATAGAAGAGAGAGAGAGAGAGAGAGAGAGAGAGAGAGAGAGAGAGAGAGAGAGAGAGAGAGAGAGAGAGAGAGGAGAGAGAGAGAGAGAGAGAGAGAGAGAGAGAGAGAGAGAGAGAGAGAGAGAGAGAGAGAGAGAGAGAGAGAGAGAGAGAGAGAGAGAGAGAGAAGAAGAGAGATAGAGAGAGAGGAGAAATACTGACCAACAAGGGCTGTTCGGATGGATTTATTTGTATAAAGAGAGGGAAGGGGGCGGGGGATGGGATCAACGCAGGCCAGCATCGAAGCCCCTATTGGTTGGATAACATTAACAACAAAGCCAAATAGCTTTTTCAGATGACATTTTCATGTTGTTTTTCCATTATGGAAAATTATGTTTTTTATGAGTCAGTGGGTCCCAAAAAAGTCCAAAGATCGACGTTGCCCACGACACACGGTACATAATAGAGACAAGCAGTTTGCCACGATAATAAGATAACAGTGGTTTGATGTATCACAACATTGCACTGACTGGCCTGACGGTGGCGCTATAATCAAAGGTCAAAATGGCCAACTTTGAAAAGCCATAACTCGTACATTGTACGCGTGTATTAGTCCAAATAGCATGATGTCTTGAACACATACCGTATACAGCTATCCTTGATGTACAACTTTGGTAATAGGAAATCATCCATGTCCGCCATGTTGGAGTTTCCGCCATTTAGCTTAAAACAACCACAACAACAACAACAACAACAACAACAACAACACAATTTGGATCAATATAGGCCTTGCACGGAATGTTTGTGTAGTTGTCTTTATTCCAACATGGCGGCCCGTAACCACTGGTAACCAATTTCAAAAGAAAATGCCTAATTACTGTGCAGCGGTAGAGTAGGTAAAACATTGGAACAATTATATTACTGGGCCCTATTCCTCGTACCTGGTTCAACTAAGTCGATCAAAAGTCCCATTATCCAGATTAAATTAACCCGATGTTTGAATCCGCGCTTTCCCTGTTCCTCGAACGCTGATTCAGTCTCGTTAATTCGAACCAGACTTGATACTCAGGATAATTGCGCGCGGCCGCCTCACCTGAAAAGACAGCAGGTGTCGATCGCAGAAATCCTGATTTTCTAACGGCATTGATTGATTGATTGATTTAAAACTTTATTAACAGATTGCAGAATGGGTACAATACAGTACGGCTCAATAGCCTCGCCGACAAGTTAAATGCATAATCTATATAGGCTCATTTTAAGTGCCTCATTACCCCAATCAATCAGATTATATTTCTTTAAATGTGCCTGCTGGCAGTAGACTTAATGGAATGAATAATCGAATGAGATCTATTGCTAGCGAAAATAATTAGTTCAACTCTTTCAGAATAAGTAGATACAAACAAGCCCAAAGAGTATCTAATTGATACGAATTAATAGATACTTATGAGGATATCTGTACTGTATGCGCTCGGCTTAGGTATCATGTACTTTATATATAAATACATGGTTCCCAAAATGTTCAATGCGCGACCCAAAATAACGGTGTCAGAGAGGCTTGGAGGGAGGCTATACAGTTTCACTATTAATCAGGTTTCGGACATCATCCATGCATGCATTTAATTGATTAACCTTTGGTTTATACCAGTGACACCTCATGTCATGCATTTAATTGATTAACCTTTGGTTTATACCAGTGACACCTCATGTTCATCATCAGATAACACTAACAGTGCTTGAACAGATAGATGCATTTCCTCAAATTCATTAATGTCAACGGCTCATTCAATTTCTCAAATCCGTCAAACAGCGCATCTCAGACATTTTAATCCCAGTTACAATATCACAATAACGTGTGAGTGATAGTGATACAATTAAACAATCCACAGATTCAGATTCCTCGTAATTCATAATCCACAGTCCACACATAGACACTTCAATTTATGCTTGAATGAAACACAATCCGGGCGCTCTGTTAAGCAAATACATCCACAGCCGAGAATATGAAACTAATCAGAGCCAAACGTGGAACCTGGATAAACACTCACATTCCCAAAAGTAGTGATAGTAGGTGTCCAGATCTGTTTGACATTTCGAAGATAAAGGAGATATTGAACGGTCCATTTTGTTTAGTAACACAGGTGTGATGTGTAATCTGTGAAGAATTGTATATTGTGTTTCTAGTCTGTTACAAGTATAAACCTTTTTAACTGAGTCAATGGAACGCTAGTATTCTGACGTGATGACCCTTCCTTCTTTTATAGTTTCCTTGTAGTGGTACAAAACAACAGTTGCTACAGTATGCTACAGGCAGCCATGCTGTAGGAAAGAGAACCACATCAACAGTCGAAGGTTTTCGCAGGAGGGTAAAGCTAATGAATACCTGATGAGTGGACGAGTAATTGCGCTGAATATGAAGATGATTTTTATCCCAGCTGAGTTAAAAAAATAAATATATATAAAAGATCATGTAAATCCTGGCAAGGCCATACGAAGAAGGAGGCACTATGGGCCCTATTTAAGAAAAGCCCGTCAGAAAGAGGGAATTGTTTGATGTAGAATCCAGAGGGCACTGCTGTTGTTGCTAAATCCCACTCCGACCCCCCCCCCCCCTGCCCCCCTCCCACCAATCAGAGCCAGTGAAACAGACAACCATGAAAACAGCCCCTCCCTCACGGCCAGCCGCTGTATAAGAGAGGGGGGGGGGGGGGGGGGGGGCGGATAGAAGAGAAAGAGAAAGAGGACACGCTAGAGGCTGCGGAGGCTGCAGAGTTGGTGGGAGCTTGGTTTGACTAGATAACGGTAAACGCTGAATGCGTAATCCTTCTCTATCTCCACCGCTCTGACCGAGGCCTGTTCGTGGGTGGTAAGCTGAAGTAGCGGGGGAGAAACGATTCATTAAGTGGTTCCCATGAATCGCTGGAGAGAGAATGGACCTTCATTCTTTTCATATCGCTGTACATATTAAATGACAACTAAATGACTGAATGTTGTACATGTGAATATAAAATAGAGAGAGTGGCGGTGTGGTGGTGATGGTGGGTGGTAAACGCCTGAGTCATAGTGTGTGTGTGTGTGTGTGTGTGTGTGTGTGTGTGTGTGTGTATGTGAATCTGATCAGACACAAGGGTTAAGTTGTTGTTCCATTTCAAATTTCCTCAAAAACATGTACTTCATGTGATCAATATTATTTGACAATTGATGCTTTTTGTTGGAAATTTCAGTCAGTGAGCTCATACTTTGAGCTCATCATTTTATAGGTAAAACTGTCTTCGTTGTGCATGCATGCGTGTGCTCACGGCACGCGATACATGTGTCACTATTCTGGCAGTGGCTACTGTTATTATAGTATTGTTAATGAAAGGTCTGTTATTTAACACACACACACACACACACACACACACACACACACACACACACACACACACACACACACACACACACACACACACACACACACACACACACACACACACACACACACACACACACACACACACACACACACACACACACACACACACACACACACACACACACACACACACACACACACACACACACACACACACACACACACACACACACACACACACACACACACACACACACACACACACACACACACACACACACACACACACACACACACACACACACACACACACACACACACACACACACACACACACACACACACACACACACACACACACACACACACACACACACACACACACACACACACACACACACACACACACACACACACACACACACACACACACACACACACACACACACACACACACACACACCGACGGCAGTCTATTTCCAGTACGTCAGAAACGCCTGCTGTTGCTCTGGACAAGCCGGTGTGGAGGAGAGCCAGATCTGAAAGGGAGATAGATGGCCGGCTTCAAAGTTGCTTTGAAACCTGTTCATTGGAGGAAGGGTATACTGTATACAGCATAGGACAAGTTCTAGTTTAACAGCTGTCTTTGAAGTTGTGTGAAGAGTGAAGTGTGTGTGTGTGTGTGTGTGTGTGTGTGTGTGTGTGTGTGTGTGTGTGTGTGTGTGTGTGTGTGTGTGTGTGTGTGTGTGTGTGTGTGTGTGTGTGTGTGTGTGTGTGTGTGTGTGTGTGTGTGTGTGTGTGTGTGTGTGTGTGTGTGTGTGCATAAGGGAAATGTGGCCAGCTATTGTTTACTGGGGGTCCCATTAAGCCCATATTGTCAAAGACAGCTGAATCAATATGAATGCAGGAATGAGTTATTTCACTGTTAGCTCAAATAGTCTCTCCCTGCTGTTCTCGGGCCACCAGCAGTGTACGTATGTACCTAAGATTCACGTGCACACCGCCGTGCACGCAGATATACAACAGCATGGACGGCGAACCACACATCCGATAATAACGATACGCAACTAGACCACACAGATACACACACACACACACACACACATAATGAGTGTGCGTGCGCACACACACAAGCAACCACCATTCCTCATTAACAGTCTACACACATATCTCAGTCACACACACACACACACACACACACACACACACACACACACACACACACACACACACACACACACACACACACACACACACACACACACACACACACACACACACACACACACACACACACACACACACACACACACACACACACACACACACACACACACACATTCGACAAGAAATGGTAAATGGTAAACGCTGCTTTTTTATCTAGCGCTTTTATCCAAAGTGCTTTACAATTTGTTACTCACATTTGACCCACTCACTCACACATTCACTCACACATTCACACACACATTCACACACCGACGGCGTAGGCGACCATGCAAGGTGCCGACCTGCTCATCGGGAGCAATTAGGGGTTAAATAAGTGGGGCCTGGCAGACAGCGCTGCATGTGAGTGTGGAGACCCTGAGCAGACTGTTGACCACATCCTGACCATCTGCCCCCTATACAAACCACCCTCGGAAGCCAGCCTCTTTGATGTGGGACCAGAGTTACAGGCATGGCTACAAGATACGGAGTTGGACTTCTGACGTTACACGAAAGAAGAAGAAGAAGGGGTTAAGTGTCTTGCTCAAGGACACGTTGAGCGGCAAGCTGTAATCGAACCGGGAACCTCCGGATTGCCAGACGACTGCTCTACCTCCCGAGCCACTGTCGGGAATCCTCATGAACGAATCCTCATTAAAGGCCCATTCTAAAGGCAGGGGAACAACCAAACATCTAACCGACAGCGATATAAACACACATCCATGTGCACACACACCTGACACACACCTGACACACAAACCACAAAAACATATCCCACACACACCTTCCTCCACAGCTACCGCAGGTCTCCTAGCTAGATGGATCTGTGCGATCAGGCCAGATAGCTGCAAGAGCTGGCGCCATCTATCCAGTGAATAAGTGTTGAGGACACGCTGTTCTCTTCGCACGCCGGCCGGGCAAGCAACAATAGACCCTCTAATAGCAGCCGTTTGTCTCAGTTAAGAACAACAACCTCCTGTTTGATCCACAACACATACATTTACACACACACACACACACACACACTGACACAGACACACATTCATATATACACATATAACAGACAGACAGACACACATCTATATACACACAAACAGAGACAGACACACATCTATATATACACACACACACACACACACACACACACACACACACACACACACACACACACACACACACACACACACACACACACACACACACACACACACACACACACACACACACACACACACACACACACACACACACACACACACACACACACACACACACACACACACACACACACACACACACACACACACACACACACACACACACACACACACACACACACACACACACACACACACACACACACACACACACACACACACACACACACACACACACACACACACACACACACACACACACACACACACACACACACACACACACACACACACACACACACACACACACACACACACACACACACACACACACACACACACACACACACACACACACACACACATACCTTTTTTCCGGAACCGGAGAGGCCCGGGCGGCTGGCCAATAGTCTCAGTCGTTTACAGAGTGTAGTGAGTGAGTGAGTGAGTGAGTGAGTGAGTGAGTGAGTGAGTGAGTGAGTGAGTGAGTGAGTGAATGAGTGAGTGAGTGAGTGAGTGAGTGAGTGAGTGAGTGAGTGAGTGAGTGAGTGAGTGAGTGAGTGAGTGAGTGAGTGAGTGAGTGAGTGAGTGAGTGAGTGAGTGAGTGTAGTGAGTGAGTGAGTGAGTGAGTGAGTGAGTGAGTGAGTGTTGAGTGAGTGAGTGAGTGTCTGACTGACTGACTGACTGACTGACTGGCTGTCTGGGTGACTTACTCCTCATTGAAACAGGCATGTATGAGTGTTGTAGCTACTGACCAGAGCATCTGAGTGTTGTAGCTACTGACCAGACCAGAGCATCTGCGTGTTGTAGCTACTGACCAGACCAGAGCATCTGCGTGTTGTAGCTACTGACCAGACCAGAGCATCTGAGTGTCGTAGCTACTGACCAGACCAGAGCATCTGAGTGTCGTAGCTACTGACCAGACCAGAGCATCTGAGTGTCGTAGCTACTGACCAGACCAGAGCATCTGCGTGTTGTAGCTACTGACCAGACCAGAGCATCTGAGTGTTGTAGCTACTGACCAGACCAGAGCATCTTGTAGCTACTGACCAGACCAGATCATCTGAGTGTCGTAGCTACTGACCAGACCAGAGCATCTGCGTGTTGTGGCTACTGACCAGACCAGATCATCTGAGTGTTGTAGCTACTGACCAGACCAGAGCATCTGAGTGTTGTAGCTACTGACCAGACCAGAGCATCTGAGTGTTGTAGCTACTGACCAGACCAGATCATCTGAGTGTCGTAGCTACTGACCAGACCAGATCATCTGAGTGTCGTAGCTACTGACCAGACCAGAGCATCTGAGTGTTGTAGCTACTGACCAGACCAGAGCATCTGAGTGTTGTAGCTACTGACCAGACCAGAGCATCTGAGTGTCGTAGCTACTGACCAGAGCAGAGCATCTGAGTGTCGTAGCTACTGACCAGACCAGATCATCTGAGTGTTGTAGCTACTGACCAGACCAGATCATCTGAGTGTCGTAGCTACTGACCAGACCAGATCATCTGAGTGTCGTAGCTACTGACCAGACCAGATCATCTGAGTGTCGTAGCTACTGACCAGAGCAGAGCATCTGAGTGTCGTAGCTACTGACCAGACCAGATCATCTGAGTGTCGTAGCTACTGACCAGACCAACGCATCTGCGTGGCTGGAGCAGCACACACTTATCTTGTATTATTTTGGGGGTCATGGAGCTCTTGAATAACGGTCCGAAAAACCAGGAGTGCATTAATCTCTGTTACAATAACTTATGTAGTTGTCTGCATAAAGGTTGACACTGTGCTATAAAGAAAGGATGTGCGCCCATGAAGTATTATAAGACCAAACAACCTTATTGGAATAATGAATTAATTTACGTGCAGCTGAAAAATCATTTCTGAAATGCAAGTAACATAGTGTGTTGACCAGGTGACTCCTCTCGTATCCCTCCTCCTCGTCTCCCTCCTCCTCGTATCCCTCCTCCTCGTCTCCCTCCTCCTCGTCTCCCTCCTCCTCGTCTCCCTCCTCTCGTCTCCCTCCTCCTCGTCTCTCCGCTCACCAATTACACTGTTGTTTTTTTCTCTCCACTCTTGGTTTTGTCTGAGAGAGAATATCTGTTGTTTTTGTCGACAGAACCCCAACGCATGTTGCGTTTCCCTCTCAGGATATTCACTTATAGAAACTGTGCGTAATGTTCTCTAATGGACACAAGTAATCCACCAAACAAGGCCTCACACTAAACTGTTTTATTCAGTTATTTTACCCAGACAAGGTTTAGATCACTAAACTGCTAAACCAATAAAAATACCAAACAAATGATCTAGAAAATAAATAAAGAGAATATGAGGAATATATTGGACTCGAGTCACATGCCTTGGACTCGAGTCACGAATTTGATGACTTTAGACTTGACTTGACCAAATAAAAAAAGACTTGCAACTCGACCTTGACTTTAACACCAATGGCTCGTGACTTTACTTGGATTGAGCCTTTTGACTTGAGAAGACTTGATACCTTCCCCCATGCCCAACAATTACAAATTATGTTATTAAATGTACCGTGAATTAATTAATTTCCAGCGAATATACACTTCATTCGCGCAGTCCTGGCTCCACGTTGTGGGCGTGTTTTGTTTACACCAGTCTAGAATGTCATGGCGGCGCCCAGTAATCGTGTTTTTACACATGTTGATGAAATATGAATTCAGATCGCTAATAATAAATAAAAACTGCAATTTGCGTCGTCGGCAATCAACGGGGGGCATGATAAGACGACAATACACGTCGCTGGCTAGGGCTGTCCCCGACTAAGGATTTGGATGGTCGACTATGATTGGCCAAAATGTTTTATCATTCCATTTGGGCTGTGAGGGTGCTTAATGTCTGAAGGAGTCGACTGAAGGCTTCTTGTCCTCTGCAAAAGCATGCAATTGGTCCACTGATGGATACATCTTGATATTTGTCTAGTCTAGTGTGTTCATTAGATGGGTGAAATCCTCTTTCAGTGCCTCTGTGCCTGTTTTCGTAGGCAGTTAGCCTCTGGTATGCGTGCCATTAGCGTTAGCCATGCTGCTAGGCCTCTTTTCTTTTGGAAAGAATGATTAAAAAAAAAAAAAAAAATTATAAATATATATATATATATATTTTTTTTAAATATATTCGACTAAGAGGTTGGCCAGTCGACTACAGCTCCTTTCGACCGATAAGTCGACTAATCGACTAATAGGGGTCAGCCCCAGGGGCGGAGCTATAGGCGCGGCTGGGGAGGCAGCTGCCTTAGGGCCCGCCCACCGTCTGGCGGGAGGGGGGGCCCGGGCCCCGGGCCCCCCCTCCGGCCCCGGGCCCAGGCCCGGGACTGAATGGAGTTGCCGTTCGCGTGTGGGACTGGATCGAACACAACTGGTGGTAACGGCAACTGGGACTGGTGCGTTTGTTTTGATTCTAGGCTCCTCCCGTTTTGCCAGTACTGTGGTACGAGTACGACTGATAGCGTGTGGTTTAGGAACAGGGCGTTTTGCACAAATCCAGCGCTCCCTTTCCTTGGCTGTGACGTAGCCACGTAAATCTCACAAGCAGCGCGGAGGTGATATTTTTCTCTGATGTCGCGTTCACGTTACGTGGGAAGAATCGGAAGAATCAGCTTCCGACTGGGAAAAACCATTCACGTCAGCCTCCTAGTTGTAATTCCTACTAGGACATATGTGATTTTTTATAGACCCCGATATCTCCCACTTCGCGTCACGAATTGCGGAAGTATGGATGTGGGCGTTTTGATCGAGTCAATGCGTGAAGGCTTCCTAGTTGTAGCAACGAGATGTCCTCTGGTTCTTCCGCTTCTTCCCACGTAACGTGAACGCGACATCAGAGAAACATATCGCAAGCTATGTTCAACATAATAAGTCACCTGAAACATGAATGAATGAATGAATGAAAACTTTATTAACAGATTGCAGAATGGGTACAGTACAGTACAGCTCAATACATACAATTGTTAAGGGGATGCAGACCAGAGAAAGACTTTCGTCTTGTTTACATCAGGGTCCCCCACATCACCACCGCTACCATGGTGTATTAAAATCCGTCGACGCCGAGCAGCTAAAGGGGACATTTACCGAGGACCAGCACAACGTGTGGATATATTATGATTTAACAAGTCTTATCTGTCCAGGACGATGACAACATTATTGCAGGTAAGCTAACTAGTACTACTAACGTTATCACGCTAGCTTGGATGCTAACTAACGTAATGTGAATGAATGAATGAATGAATGAAAACTTTATTTAACAGATTGCAGAATGGGTACAATACAGTACGGCTCGTTAAGGGGATGCAGACCAGAGAAAGACGTTTGTCTTGTTTACATCAGGGTCCCCCATTTTCAATTCATAGTGATTATAGAAAACATATACGTTACCACCTAGCCACAATCTATGGTATTTCTAGGTTACCACACGGGTGGCGCACGTGAACACTTTGTGAATTATGTGAGGGTGTATCATGATGATGGTAATTTGGCACTTAACGAACGTTACCTATCTCTTTGCCGTTTTGCATAGTGCACTGCATAGTACCAGAGATGACAAAAGTTATGTGGTAACATAGGTCGCATCACTGCCAGTAGTCGGCATATTACCCAATTCTGACTCTGGTATTAGTCAACTAACGTACTGTTAGCCAGCTACTGTAATAACGAAACTGAAATATCTAATGATGATAGTCAATCATAAAGACAGAAAACACTCTCATCACAGACAAGCTGGATCTGGCCAAATACCTAAACATGTCATGGTGAATGAATAAAAACTTTATTTAACAGATTGCAGAATGGGTACAATACAGTACAGCTCAATACATACAATTGTTAAGGGGATGCAGACCAGAGAAACACTTTCGTCTTGTTTACATCAGGGTCCCCCATTTTCAATTCATTATAACATAATGACATACAGATAGACAGTAGTGCTACATCTATACATGACATACCAGATTTGCAAATACAGTACTGTTTGTGATACGAAAAGAGTCCAGAAAAGAGAGTATATACATTTGACGTATTATTATTGTATTGTGATATGTTTTGTTTCATGTTGGATTTTTTTTTTTTTTTTTTTATAATACAATAAATATCGGGGGGGGGGGGCCCGAGCTGTCAATCTCGCCTCGGGGCCCGTGGGGCATTCCAACCGCCACTGAATGCTGGCACTCAAAGTGTTAAGGGGATGCAGACCAGAAAGATACCTTTGTCTTGTTTACATCAGGGTCCCCCATTTTCAATGCATCATGACATACAGCTATACAGTAGTGTTTTATCAAGACATTTATGACATACAAGCAGGGGTGTAAAATACTTGAGTAATTGTACTTCGTTACAATACTTAAGTACTGTTTTGGGGGATTTGTACTTTACTCGAGTATTATTAGGTTTGTATACTTTGTACTTTTACTCCATTACATTTCAGAGAAAAAAAACATACTTTTTACTCCTTACATTTAAAATGCAGACCTACAAAGTACAAAGTACAAATCTCACAGGTCCAACCATTTTAATTAGTATATTTTAATTGTTTATCTGGCCGAACTAATGTTAACGTTATTAATCCTGCGGTCAGCCAATCAAATCCCCATCAATGGAAAATAAACCCGCCCATACCCATGCTGATTGGTCCTTGTGCAACACTAGAAAGCGGGGATCTTTGATTAAACACCTGCTATCAGAACAATAGACAGTCAGATCCGCATTATGCTGTGGTTAATATTGTGATATTATTCAGGGTACTCCAGTATTCTGCCTTTAATATTGTGATATTATTCAGGATAATCCAGTATGCGGTGGTTAATATTGTGATATTATTCAGGATACACTATTCTGTTTTTAATATTGTGATATTATTCATGCTGTGATGTGAATGTCGTCCATGTTAGTTTACCTTCAATGGAGAAGTGCATTAAATCATTTTAATGCAAAAAAAGTGTCCTCTGTTCTTTCATTTCAGCATTGTCTATCGCAGAACACATTCCATTGTGGGCAGAGTGTCTGCTTGGTTTCATTCCAGCCTTGCCTAAACACCAGCTGATGATTTCACTAATTGGCTCATCTCTTCAACTAGCTCACCTGGTGCAATGTGTAGTTGAAATGAAAACTTGGCCCATGATGGAATGAGTTTGAGACCCCTGGTCTATCCCTTTCAAAAACAAAATGTACTTTTACTTTTTAGTACTTAAGTACATTTAAAAGTAGGACTTTTTTACTTTTACTCAAGTGTGTTTTTAGCCAGATACTTTGACTTTTACTTGAGTCAGATTTTGAGACGGTACCCATACTTTCACTTAAGTATAATTTCTGGGTAATTTTTACACCCCTGCATACAAGACAGACATACAAGTATACAGTACTGTATAAGATACATAGATCATAAGAAACATAAATGTATACATTTGAAGTGGAATAAACTGTACATGGAGGGTGGGGGGTTGGACATTTACAGGGTCCAGTTTTTAATTGCAGCCACCCGTAGGTAGGGATTCACATTATTTTACGGCTGTAGGTAGGGAGTTCCACATTGTTGTGCCATAATTGCGAAACGTGTTTAGTCCCTTGTTTGAGCCAAATCTGGGTTGAACATGATTTGTGGAACTCGCTCTGGTGTTGTGGTCCTGGAATTCATGACATTTGGGAAGTATTTCGACATGTACATGGGTATCTTATTGGTCAGGTGAAGTGTATCTTGTAGACCAGGTCCATTACAAGTTGCTGTACTCTGTCGTCTACTCTAAGCCATCCTAGGTTGTCAAAATGGGCAGGGGTGAGGTGGGTTCAGGGAGTAAGGTCAAGCAGTAGTCTGACCAGTTTGTTTTGTGATGTTTGTAGTCTTGTTTTTAGGGCCTTTGAAGTGCTTTGGTACCATGAGGTACAAGCATAGTTGTAGTACCCTTGAATGAGTGCTCCTGTTAGAGTCTTCAAGGTATTCTTGTTTACCAGTGAGGAGATCCGGTACAATAATCTTATTCTCTGACTTTTTTATTACATTGGTTGCCATTTTGTCACAGGAAAGATTTGCCTCTAGGATGGAACCCAGGTAGGTAATTTCTTCTTTCCTTGTGACAATATTGTCACCCACTGTAACAGAGAAGCCGTTGGCCTTGCTGAGTTTGTTATTTGATCCAAGAGAGAGAGAGAGAGAACTCACACACGAATTAGGCCCTACCTAATTCTAATACCTAATAAACTACCTAATATACTAAATGCAGAGATGCCTAGTCATTTCAGTACAGATTTGTTATACCCCAACATTGATAAAGGGTTATGGACTAGTTAGTTGAACCTAGGTCTGCTATTATGGATCATGTGCCATAGACTCATTAGACTGTATATACAGGGCAGGCAGACGTTAATTAAATGATTGGTCCAAGTGGGAAGACAATATCTTGGTTATTGTTATCCTACCTTTAAAATCGATATGATTATCCTTATTCGTTTTTTTCTCAATATAGTCCTGAACTGGTTTTCTCAAGCAGCTCTTGCCCAAATGTATCTAGTTGTAAGACTAACCCTGATTCTGAATATAATTACATTTATAGAAATTAGATCATGTTTTGCCAACAAGTTGATAATAAATGTTTTTGGTGAAGCACGTATTATGACTTGTTTAGGACTCGGAACTCAAAGGTTAGGACCTGGGACTCGACTTGGGACTTGTCAGTCTTGACTTGGGACTTGACTCGGGACCTGCCTGTCTTGACTTGGGACTTGTCAGTCTTGACTTGGGACTTGACTCGGGACCTGCCTGTCTTGACTTGGGACTTGACTTGGGACTTGAGTACCAAGACTTGAGACTGACTTGAGACTTGCAAAACAATGACAATTACAATTAAAACAAGTTGATTACAGTTGGTTATATGCAAAGTGTGTGAGGTATTGCACAAATGCAGTGGGTGCAGGGGTCAAAAATGTAACTTGAGAATAAAGTTACCATATCATTAGGATTCATAGAGGCAGAACTGTCACATGATCATGTGGATGCGTGTGTTCCCACACCACAGACATTCAGGCTTGACACCGTGGTGTGAGTGTGTAGAAAAGCTTTCACCAGTCACAGCAAATACATATAATTATGAATGCTATACATAATTATAATTTGCCTATATTGATGGTCCAGTTATGTGTCACTGACCTGCCACTTACATTACATGTTACATGTACACATGTCCATAATTGCCATGTACTGTACATGCAGTGTGTTTGACAAGAAGGGACAGTATGTAGCCAGTCTGTCAGTGACATCCTGACTACAGCAGTGTGATGGATCACAATGAATGTGGGTTTTATTTTAGTTTATTCGTGTGTGCTTTGGATGTATTTTGGGTTTTCTCTGGTGAGCTGTCAATCACCAGACACTAGTTATCTTTGGTTTTCTATGGTGAGATGTCAATCACCAGACACCAGTTGATTGCCATGCGGCATGGCAGGTGTGTGGGCTTGATTGCCACCTGATTGGTGTCAGGTGTGCAGTGACTTTAAGTAGGCTTGGTTGACTGTGTTTGGATGCTTGTCCATTTCATGTTTTCCCTCAATAGTAGAGGAGTGTCTCAAGCTCATGATTCTAGGGTAGTGCTGCTGGTTTCCTTGTTGTTTTCAACTGCTAGGCAGTGGTGCTTACTTTGCCCTCCCCCCCTGGTCTTTTTGGTTTTCTACAGTTTTTATTTTTATTATTTAATGATTGTGTTTTCGCCCACCTTCTCATCGCTCAATATTCCAATGTACAGTTTTGCTTGTACAGTTGTACAGCGTTTTCCCCCCAACCCCTCCTACCCACCCAACCCCACCCAACCTCCTCCAATGTACAGTTTTTACATCAAATGTATATACTCCCTTTTCTGGACTATTTTTGTATCACAAACAGTACTGTATTTTCAAATACAGTCTATACATCTATACATAAATGTATAGATGTAGCAGTACTGTCTATATGTATGTCATGTATGTCATATATGTCCTGATGAATTGAAAATGGGGGACCCTAATGTAAACAAGACGAAAGAATTTCTCTGGTCTGCATCCCCTTAACAATTGTGTGTATTGAGCTGTACTGTATTGTACCCATTCTGCAATCTGTTAATACATTTTCAATAAATCAATCAATCAATCTGCGATTCCAGTGGTTACCCCAGACTAACTTCCCTAAGATTCCCCTTTTTGTGTGTGTCTGCATCTGTGTGCCCCCCCCCCCCCCCCCCCCCCCCCCAATCCTGACACAGCAGCACCTTGTTTATCCTCAGGAACGACGGACTGACTGAAAGATGCATAAAAACACACGCAATATTATTGTTGTTTACTTATTCATGTGGTGTTTGTTTGATTCCCTACCATCATTCTAGTATGTCAGTTGTGATTGTTCAACTTGGCATTTATGTATATCTGTGCCTGTTATTTGAGTCTGTACTGGGCAATTGCTGTTGTTGTTTAGTTTTTTTTGCACCATAAGAGAAAACGTCTTGGCACACCTGCGGCGCCATACTTACCTACCCCACGGAAGCTTGGAGCCACCGCAGAGAGAACACGGAGAGACCAAGGAGAGAGGAGCGACTGTCAGCCAACCCACCCTGTCTCTCTATTCTATTTTCCACAAGCAAACCCCTTATTTTCATCCTCAAGCTGCACTGTGTCATTTCGGGAGGGAAAACGACCGAACAATCACTTGAAAAGTTGCATAATTGTTATTATTATCGCATGTCATTAAAAAAGAAATCTAAACAAAGTGAAGGGAACGTAGGCCTAGAAGGCATTGATTTGTGGTCCATGGTAAATGTGTACTTTAGACTCTAAATGATAGGCTATGCGCATGTAAACAACAGGGAGAAGCACTTTCTAGATAGCTCCCTAGCCTCCAGGCACTCGAGGGGCCTCATCTCCCTCAGACGTGTAGTTATTCTTGAAAATGTGTCACGCCCCTGACATTTTAACTAAACAAAATAACAGACGGAGGATGACGCGAAACGCTCCGCACCTCCGGTACTGCTGCTGGGGTCGCGGCATGTGCGTCAACATGTTTCTACGATAATGCGTGGCTTGTCGTGATTCGTGAACACGAACATGTCCGTTAGGCCGAACGTCGGGAGGAAACCACCCAAGCGGGAGACAAATCCCTGGAACTGCTCCGCAGGCACGGGCTGATAACTCACTGGCCAGCGTGGCAGCAGCACCACCGTGATTTCTCTGGACAGCGTGGCAGCAGCACCAGTGTGATTTCTCTGGACAGCATGGCAGCAGCACCACCGTGATTTCTCTGGACAGCGTGGCCGCACCACCGTGATTTCTCTGGACAGCGTGGCCGCACCAGTGTGATTTCTGTGGACAGCGTGGCCGCACCAGTGTGATTTCTCTGGACAGCGTGGCCGCACCAGTGTGATTTCTCTGGACAGCGTGGCCGCACCAGTGTGATTTCTCTGGACAGCGTGGCCGCACCAGTGTGATTTCTCTGGACAGCGTGGCCGCACCAGTGTGATTTCTCTGGACAGCGTGGCCGCACCAGTGTGATTTCTCTGGACAGCGTAGCCGCACCAGTGTGATTTCTCTGGACAGCGTGGCCGCACCAGTGTGATTTCTCTGGACAGCGTGGCCGCACCAGTGTGATTTCTCTGGACAGCGTGGCCGCACCAGTGTGATTTATCTGGACAGTGTGGCCGCACCAGCGTGGTCTTACTGGGATACACACCGCCCTGCTAACTACAGTAACTAACTACAGTAACTACGCTAACAGTGAAAGTGAGAAAAATGGCTTTCAATTTCATTGACTAATCCAGTGATTTCGTATAGCTACTGCGATTCTTTACAGACCCTTTTCTCTAAAAACAGAGCTATATTGATTTCTGAAACTTTGTCACAAGATAAGACTAATATAGAGAAGTTCAATTTCACTCATAACTTTGGATATTAAGCTTCTGCAGGGCAGTGTATAGTACTCCAGGTACATGTTCTGATTCAGAGCCGTAAGCCCTTCGACGCAAATACAACTCCCTCGTGTATAAAGTGAAATTGTAGTCGCTCACTAATTCATCGCCATGGATTCAACTCTCGATGCACCCGGCTCAGAGAAGACGAGACGCTCGTGTCCCCAGTCAGGGACGTGCACAGGACTTTAGAGGGGCAGGTGCTCAAATGCTGAAAAGGGCACTGGGCCTGTGCTATTTTTGGGGGCCCTTTTTGGGCGAGGAGGGTCCTTTTTATGCTTTTTTGGGTTTTTTGGTGATCAAATATTGAATATTGAACTATAATAATCAGTGCAGGAGCTCACTTATCCTTGAAAGACACTTTTATCACTGACTTAAAAGGCCCATACATCTCCATAAATGTTCAGGGCGGAGGGAATAAGTGCTTACCCTACAGACCCCAAGTCTGTTAGGACAGCAGACTCGGTTGGCACTGCTCAAAACTTACCTTTTTAAAATAGCTTTTAAATGAATTATTATCTTTATTTCATTGTCTTATTTTTCTTTATTTCTATTCATTTTACTTAAATATTTTATTATAATTTGTATCATTGTTTTATGTAGTTTTTTTATCATTTTATTTGTTCTTTTTTAATGTCAACATATTATTTATATTATTCAAATGACCTCAAACATGTTCCGTTGTGATGTCACAGTATGATGTCATAATCAAACATTCTAGAACATTTGTGATGTCACAGTATGATGTCATAATCAAACATTCTAGAACATTTGTGATGTCACAGTATGATGTCATAATAGAACATTCTAGAACATTTGTGTACAGTATATTAAAAATTCTCTCAGAAGGTCTCAGATCTCAGAAGACCAAGTGAAGATATCACTTGTTGTTTCCGGCTACTTGTTTGTAAGCTTGAATATATTCTGTAGATACAATTTAAAATCCCCATATGGAAAAGGAAACAATGTCCTGTACAATCCTTAATGAGCTGCATCTGGAGGGAAGGTTATGTGATGTGGTTATTAAAGTCAACAGCACTGAGTTGAATGCCCACAAGGCCCTCCTGGGTGACTGCAGTTACTATTTCAGGTAAGTTTGGCTTGGTTCAGGTTAGCTTGGTTCAGGTTAACTTGGTTAGTAAACAGCACCAGTGTGATTTCTCTGGACAGCGTGGCCGCACCAGTGTGATTTCTCTGGACAGCGTGGCCGCACCAGTGTGATTTCTCTGGACAGCGTGGCCGCACCAGTGTGATTTCTCTGGACAGCGTGGCCGCACCAGTGTGATTTATCTGGACAGTGTGGCCGCACCAGCGTGGTCTTACTGGGATACACACCGCCCTGCTAACTACAGTAACTAACTACAGTAACTACGCTAACAGTGAAAGTGAGAAAAATGGCTTTCAATTTCATTGACTAATCCAGTGATTTCGTATAGCTACTGCGATTCTTTACAGACCCTTTTCTCTAAAAACAGAGCTATATTGATTTCTGAAACTTTGTCACAAGATAAGACTAATATAGAGAAGTTCAATTTCACTCATAACTTTGGATATTAAGCTTCTGCAGGGCAGTGTATAGTACTCCAGGTACATGTTCTGATTCAGAGCCGTAAGCCCTTCGACGCAAATACAACTCCCTCGTGTATAAAGTGAAATTGTAGTCGCTCACTAATTCATCGCCGGCAGAACGAGTCCTGTCGACGCCATGGATTCAACTCTCGATGCACCCGGCTCAGAGAAGACGAGACGCTCGTGTCCCCAGTCAGGGACGTGCACAGGACTTTAGAGGGGCAGGTGCTCGAATGCTGAAAAGGGCACTGGGCCTGTGCTATTTTTGGGGGCCCTTTTTGGGCGAGGAGGGTCCTTTTTATGCTTTTTTGGGTTTTTTGGTGATCAAATATTGAATATTGAACTATAATAATCAGTGCAGGAGCTCACTTATCCTTGAAAGACACTTTTATCACTGACTTAAAAGGCCCATACATCTCCATAAATGTTCAGGGCGGAGGGAATAAGTGCTTACCCTACAGACCAAGTCTGTTAGGACAGCAGACTCGGTTGGCACTGCTCAAAACTTACCTTTTTAAAATAGCTTTTAAATGAATTATTATCTTTATTTCATTGTCTTATTTTTCTTTATTTCTATTCATTTTACTTAAATATTTTATTATAATTTGTATCATTGTTTTATGTAGTTTTTTTATCATTTTATTTGTTCTTTTTTAATGTCAACATATTATTTATATTATTCAAATGACCTCAAACATGTTCCGTTGTGATGTCACAGTATGATGTCATAATCAAACATTCTAGAACATTTGTGATGTCACAGTATGATGTCATAATCAAACATTCTAGAACATTTGTGATGTCACAGTATGATGTCATAATAGAACATTCTAGAACATTTGTGTACAGTATATTAAAAATTCTCTCAGAAGGTCTCAGATCTCAGAAGACCAAGTGAAGATATCACTTGTTGTTTCCGGCTACTTGTTTGTAAGCTTGAATATATTCTGTAGATACAATTTAAAATCCCCATATGGAAAAGGAAACAATGTCCTGTACAATCCTTAATGAGCTGCATCTGGAGGGAAGGTTATGTGATGTGGTTATTAAAGTCAACAGCACTGAGTTGAATGCCCACAAGGCCCTCCTGGGTGACTGCAGTTACTATTTCAGGTAAGTTTGGCTTGGTTCAGGTTAGCTTGGTTCAGGTTAACTTGGTTAGTAAACAGCACCAGTGTGATTTCTCTGGACAGCGTGGCCGCACCAGTGTGATTTCTCTGGACAGCGTGGCCGCACCAGTGTGATTTCTCTGGACAGCGTGGCCGCACCAGTGTGATTTCTCTGGACAGCGTGGCCGCACCAGTGTGATTTATCTGGACAGTGTGGCCGCACCAGCGTGGTCTTACTGGGATACACACCGCCCTGCTAACTACAGTAACTAACTACAGTAACTACGCTAACAGTGAAAGTGAGAAAAATGGCTTTCAATTTCATTGACTAATCCAGTGATTTCGTATAGCTACTGCGATTCTTTACAGACCCTTTTCTCTAAAAACAGAGCTATATTGATTTCTGAAACTTTGTCACAAGATAAGACTAATATAGAGAAGTTCAATTTCACTCATAACTTTGGATATTAAGCTTCTGCAGGGCAGTGTATAGTACTCCAGGTACATGTTCTGATTCAGAGCCGTAAGCCCTTCGACGCAAATACAACTCCCTCGTGTATAAAGTGAAATTGTAGTCGCTCACTAATTCATCGCCGGCAGAACGAGTCCTGTCGACGCCATGGATTCAACTCTCGATGCACCCGGCTCAGAGAAGACGAGACGCTCGTGTCCCCAGTCAGGGACGTGCACAGGACTTTAGAGGGGCAGGTGCTCAAATGCTGAAAAGGGCACTGGGCCTGTGCTATTTTTGGGGGCCCTTTTTGGGCGAGGAGGGTCCTTTTTATGCTTTTTTGGGTTTTTTGGTGATCAAATATTGAATATTGAACTATAATAATCAGTGCAGGAGCTCACTTATCCTTGAAAGACACTTTTATCACTGACTTAAAAGGCCCATACATCTCCATAAATGTTCAGGGCGGAGGGAATAAGTGCTTACCCTACAGACCCCAAGTCTGTTAGGACAGCAGACTCGGTTGGCACTGCTCAAAACTTACCTTTTTAAAATAGCTTTTAAATTAATTATTATCTTTATTTCATTGTCTTATTTTTCTTTATTTCTATTCATTTTACTTAAATATTTTATTATAATTTGTATCATTGTTTTATGTAGTTTTTTTTATCATTTTATTTGTTCTTTTTTAATGTCAACATATTATTTATATTATTCAAATGACCTCAAACATGTTCCGTTGTGATGTCACAGTATGATGTCATAATCAAACATTCTAGAACATGGGTGATGTCACAGTATGATGTCATAATCAAACATTCTAGAACATTTGTGATGTCACAGTATGATGTCATAATAGAACATTCTAGAACATTTGTGTACAGTATATTAAAAATTCTCTCAGAAGGTCTCAGATCTCAGAAGACCAAGTGAAGATATCACTTGTTGTTTCCGGCTACTTGTTTGTAAGCTTGAATATATTCTGTAGATACAATTTAAAATCCCCATATGGAAAAGGAAACAATGTCCTGTACAATCCTTAATGAGCTGCATCTGGAGGGAAGGTTATGTGATGTGGTTATTAAAGTCAACAGCACTGAGTTGAATGCCCACAAGGCCCTCCTGGGTGACTGCAGTTACTATTTCAGGTAAGTTTGGCTTGGTTCAGGTTAGCTTGGTTCAGGTTAACTTGGTTAGTAAACAGCACCAGTGTGATTTCTCTGGACAGCGTGGCCGCACCAGTGTGATTTCTCTGGACAGCGTGGCCGCACCAGTGTGATTTCTCTGGACAGCGTGGCCGCACCAGTGTGATTTCTCTGGACAGCGTGGCCGCACCAGTGTGATTTATCTGGACAGTGTGGCCGCACCAGCGTGGTCTTACTGGGATACACACCGCCCTGCTAACTACAGTAACTAACTACAGTAACTACGCTAACAGTGAAAGTGAGAAAAATGGCTTTCAATTTCATTGACTAATCCAGTGATTTCGTATAGCTACTGCGATTCTTTACAGACCCTTTTCTCTAAAAACAGAGCTATATTGATTTCTGAAACTTTGTCACAAGATAAGACTAATATAGAGAAGTTCAATTTCACTCATAACTTTGGATATTAAGCTTCTGCAGGGCAGTGTATAGTACTCCAGGTACATGTTCTGATTCAGAGCCGTAAGCCCTTCGACGCAAATACAACTCCCTCGTGTATAAAGTGAAATTGTAGTCGCTCACTAATTCATCGCCGGCAGAACGAGTCCTGTCGACGCCATGGATTCAACTCTCGATGCACCCGGCTCAGAGAAGACGAGACGCTCGTGTCCCCAGTCAGGGACGTGCACAGGACTTTAGAGGGGCAGGTGCTCAAATGCTGAAAAGGGCACTGGGCCTGTGCTATTTTTGGGGGCCCTTTTTGGGCGAGGAGGGTCCTTTTTATGCTTTTTTGGGTTTTTTGGTGATCAAATATTGAATATTGAACTATAATAATCAGTGCAGGAGCTCACTTATCCTTGAAAGACACTTTTATCACTGACTTAAAAGGCCCATACATCTCCATAAATGTTCAGGGCGGAGGGAATAAGTGCTTACCCTACAGACCCCAAGTCTGTTAGGACAGCAGACTCGGTTGGCACTGCTCAAAACTTACCTTTTTAAAATAGCTTTTAAATTAATTATTATCTTTATTTCATTGTCTTATTTTTCTTTATTTCTATTCATTTTACTTAAATATTTTATTATAATTTGTATCATTGTTTTATGTAGTTTTTTTTATCATTTTATTTGTTCTTTTTTAATGTCAACATATTATTTATATTATTCAAATGACCTCAAACATGTTCCGTTGTGATGTCACAGTATGATGTCATAATCAAACATTCTAGAACATGGGTGATGTCACAGTATGATGTCATAATCAAACATTCTAGAACATTTGTGATATCACAGTATGATGTCATAATCAAACAATCTAGAACATTTGTGATGTCACAGTATGATCATAATCAAACATTCTAGAACATTTGTGATGTCACAGTATGATGTCATAATCAAACATTCTAGAACATTTGTGACGTCACAGTATGAGAATCAAACATTCTAGAACATTTGTGATGTCACAGTATGATGTCATAATCAAACATTCTAGAACATTTGTGATGTCACAGTATGATGTCATAATCAAACATTCTAGAACATTTGTGATGTCACAGTATGATGTCATAATAGAACATTCTAGAACATTTGTGTACAGTATATTAAAAATTCTCTCAGAAGGTCTCAGATCTCAGAAGACCAAGTGAAGATATCACTTGTTGTTTCCGGCTACTTGTTTGTAAGCTTGAATATATTCTGTAGATACAATTTAAAATCCCCATATGGAAAAGGAAACAATGTCCTGTACAATCCTTAATGAGCTGCATCTGGAGGGAAGGTTATGTGATGTGGTTATTAAAGTCAACAGCACTGAGTTGAATGCCCACAAGGCCCTCCTGGGTGACTGCAGTTACTATTTCAGGTAAGTTTGGCTTGGTTCAGGTTAGCTTGGTTCAGGTTAACTTGGTTAGTAAACAGATACCATTGATTGAATTGATTGATTGATTGAAAACTTTATTAACAGATTGCAGAATGGGTACAATACAGTACAGCTCAATACACACAATTGTTAAGGGGATGCAGGCCAGAGAAAGACTTTCATCTTGTTTACATCAGGGTCCCCCATTTTCAATTCATCAGGACATATATGACATACATGACATACAGAAAGTCAGTACTGCTACATCTATACATTTATGACATACCATATTTGCAAATACAGTACTGTTTGTGATACAGAAGGAGTCAAGAAAAGGGAGTATATACATTTGATGTAGAAACTGTACATTGGAGGAGGTTGGGTGGGGTTGTGTGGGGGGGGTTGGGTACATTGGGATATTGACAACCATACTGGGTCATTTACATTGGAGGTGGTTGGGGTGGGGGGGGAGAAACACTGTATAAACAAGCAAAACTGTACATTGAGGGGGGGGGGGAGACACTGTACAAACAAGCAAAATTGTACATTGGACTATTGACAAAACCATACTAGGTAAATGACTGTACATTGGAGGGGGTTGGGTTAGGATATTTACAGGGGCCAGTTTTGAATTGCAGTCTCCCGTAGGTGTCCCTTGAGAGTGGTTTTGAAAGTGGGTAGTGATCCACATTCCTTTACAGCTTTGGGTAGGGCGTTCCACATTTATGTGGCATAATTGCGAAATGTGTTTAGTCCCTTATTTGAGCCGAATCTGGGTTTAACATGATTCTGGTGTTGTGATCGTGGTATTCACTGACCTTTGGGAAGTATTTTGACATGTACATGGGTACCTTGGTCGTGTAGTGTATCTTGTAGACCAGGCCCATTGCAAGTTGCTGTACTCTACTCTAAGCCATCCTAGGTTGTCAAAGTGGGCAGTACCATACTGTACTTTTACTGTAAACAGATACTATACTGTACTTCTACTGTAAACAGATACTGTACTTCTACTGTAAACCGATATTATACTGTACTTCTACTGTAAACATATACTATACTGTACTTCTACTGTAAACAGATAATAGACTGTACTTATACTGTAAAAATATACTATAATGCACTTCTACTGTAAACAGATAATATACTGTACTTCTACTGTAAACAGATACTATACTGTACTTCTACTGTAAACAGATACTATACTGTACTTCTACTGTAAAAATATACTATACTTCTACTGTGCTAAGACCCTATCTTCTACAGTGAAAATATATTACTACTAGGGCTGTCCCCGACTAAGGATTTGGATAGTCAACTATGATTGGCCAAAATGTGCCATTAGTCGACTATTAGTCGGCTATCTAAAAAAAAAAAAAGTATAATATATTTTTGTATCATTCCATTTGGGCTGTGGGGGGGTGCTTAATGTCTGAAGGAGTCGACTGAAGGCTTCTTGTCCTCTGCAAAAGCATGCAATTGGTCCACTGATGGACACATCTTGATATTTGTCTAGTCTAGTGTGTTCATTAGATGGGTGAAATCCTCTTTCAGTGCCTCTGTGCCTGTTTTCTTAGGCAGTTGGCCTCTGGTGTGCGTGCCATTAGCGTTAGCCACGCTTCTAAGAGGTTGGCAGTCGACTACGGCTCCTTTCGACCGATTAGTCGACTATTCGACTAATAGGGGTCAGCCCTAATTACTACCGCTCTTCACTCTAGACGTCTGGTTCCGCTCTCATTTGCTCATGTTGCCCCCCCCCCCCCAAGTCGCTCTCCGCTCGCTCACCGCTCACCTTCATTTGCGCATCAAGCGTTCCCCGCTCCACAGCCCGCTCAGCATAATTTTTTTGGAGCATGATGTAAATTACCTTGATTTGACAAAACTACAATAGTCTGCACCCCCTGGGCCCCTTAACAATTGTTTGTATTGAACTGTATTGTCTTGTATCCCATTCACGTTAGCATGTAAGCTAACAACAACAGCGTTAGCTTTAGTCTCTCGCTTTTTGTGAGACTAAACTCCGCTCTTGGTGGTACATTGTGTTGATGACTCTGCACCCCCTGGGCCCCTTAACAACTGTTTGTATTGAGCCGTATTGTATCGTACCCATTCTGCAATGTTAAATAACGTTTATCCATTCAACTAGCTGTACTATGCTATGGTAGCTAGCCTAGCCGCAATGCTATGGCCGATCCCATTCACGTTAGCATGTAAGCTAACAACAACAGCGTTAGCTTAGGTCTCTCGCTTTCTTGAGAGACTAAACTCTCTGCTCTTGGTGGTACATTGTGTTGATGTTGGTTTCGTTTCATCAATAAATGAGGCAGAACACAGTGAATGTATCCTTTTTTTTATTGCACTTTGTTTGTTTCTCACTGAAAATAAATGTTGCGTTCGCCCGAGGTCCCGAGGTGATTTAAAGATGGCGGAATCTACTTTGGACTTAGCAGGATGTGTAGTGACGGTTCACCCTTCTCATTGGTTGAAAATGGCCTTCATGCTTGTACATCGCCACCTATTGCTTTGGCATTGTACTACATGTATATTACATCAGTTTCTGTGTGATCGTGTGCACTGAGCGGCTGGGAGCGGCTCGGAGCGGAGGAGAGCTCTCACTCCGGAGTCGCTCTGACCCATTTTAAAGCCCACTCCATGCTCACTTCAAAATCCACCGCTCCGCTCCGCTCACATGCTCTGATTACTACACAGGACAGAATGTTGCTTACTGTTTACTCATCAGATATCTCTATACTCTGCGTCCCACAGAGCCCTCTTCACTCGCTGGAGCGACTCAGAGAAAGCAGTCTACACTATCCCTGGGGTGTCCCCGGGTATGATGCAGCTCATCATAGAGTACGCCTACACACGCTTTGTGCTGGTGACAGCAGAGAACGTGGAAGAGCTTCTGGCGGCTGCAGACCAGCTTCTTGTCACTGGCATAGTAGGAGCGTGCTCTGACTTCCTAGAAGGCCAGCTGTCTCTGGAAAACTGTGTCGGCATCTGGATGCTTGCGGACATCTACTACTGCCCTGACCTGAGGCGCAAGGCCCATCTCTTCATCGTGTGCCACTTTGAGGAGATGTTGCATGTCTCACAGGAGTTTGTGAGGCTGTCCCTGCAGCAACTGGTGGACATCATCGAGAGGGATGACCTGAACGTGAAGAGCGAGGAGACGGTGTTCAAGGCCGTCCTCCGTTGGATCGACCACTCCTGTGAGGAGCGTAAAACACACATCCCTTTGCTGCTGCCCAAGGTAACTAATTGTATTACGGATACACAAACATGGTTGCTAGTGCCTGAGCCACATTATTTTTAATTAAATTTTTATTATTTTACTTTTTCTTGTTTGTCTGTCTCTTGTCAAGGTCATTATGATTCATGTTACTGTTATTATTGTTGTCGTCGCTGTTGTCATTATTATTATTATTATTATTATTATTATTATTATTATTATTATTATTATTATTATTATTATTATTATTATTATTATTATTATTATTATTATTATTATTATTGTACTGTTATGTTCTGTTTTATGTATGAAAATAAAATATAAGAAAAACATTTATAAAAAAAAAAAAAAAAAAATTGTATTAGTGTGCATTACATTAAAACAACACTAGGTTCCCTAGTACAGTGGTTCTCAAACATTTGGGTCCAAACTGTTCCCTAGCAACAGAAACCGTCTACAACCGATGTCTAAGTTGTACCCGCTGTCTGCTTGTCTCTTCCCAGGTTCGCATGGGCTTGATGAGGCCTGACTACTTGCTGAACAACGTCCAGAACAACCCTGTGGTGAGGGACAGCCACGACTGCAGGGCCCTCATCCTCAGCGTCCTGAACCCCCCTGGCTCCGACAGGCTCCCAAACCCCATGACCCGCCCACGCCGGCCCCAGGAGGTCCTATTGGCCATCGGAGGCCGGGGTAGCATGGAGGCTTACAACATCCGAGCCGGTGGATGGATGGACGTGAGCGTTGAGGGGGAGAGTCCCCGGGCCGCCCACGCCACCGCTTTTCTCCACGGTCTGGTCTACTGTGTCGGCGGCTGTGGCGGTGGGCAGCATCTCAGCAGTGTGCGCAGGTTCAACCCTGTCACTCGCAGCTGGCTGCAGGCGGCTCCCATGCACTCACGCCGCTGTCACCTCAGCATGGTCGCGTTGGACGGCTGTATCTATGCCATGGGAGGGGAGGACGGACACGCGCTGAACACCGCCGAGCGCTACGAGCCTGAAACCGACCAGTGGACACTGATCTCACCCATGCTGGAGCGCAGGAGCGGCGCCGGGGCAGCAGCCCTCCAGGGCAAGGTGGGTGGAACTGAGGGACACAGGGTGCTAGATGAACACAAGGAACGTTAGATCAGAAATCATAAATGTCTTTATTGCCAAGTAAGCTTGCACATACAAAAGATGTGTCTGGGTCCTTTGGTGCATCAACATTAACAGACAATTAAAGTAGAATGAAATCAAATGGAATATATAAACTAAATTATAATATTCTTTCTTATTACAGGTTTACATCTGTGGTGGCTTCAACGGGGAGGAGTGTCTGTTCACAGCTGAGTGCTACAGCCCAGACACCGACCAGTGGACTCTGATCGCCCCCATGAGCAGCAGGCGTGGCGCAGTGGGAGTCGCTGCATATAGAGGACAAGTCTATGCGGTAGGTGCACACAGAGACAAATGCTTTATACTAGATATTTCTATAGATATGTGTTCTGAAGGTCCAGATTAACACATAGAGTCTGCGTTTATTATTTTGTATAACTTATATATTGTTTATATATATAAGATATATATTTCACGTCATCTGTTTACCTACCAGTATTCATCATTCGCTTATTTGTACATGTTCCATTCTTAACGCCGTAGACAGCGTGAGCGCATGCGCAGGGTTCTTGAAACATGCCTGGGCAAAGTGAGAGAGAGAGCATATTGATCTGTGGGGATGAACAGACTCATTCCACAGGTAACTAAGACAGAGTGTGTGTTATAGAAGAAACGTTTGGTAGCAGTAACAGGACGACAAGCAACGTATCTTGACAGAGAGCTGTACAGCTAATTAGATACCCCATAATATTGTCGAGCCACTATTGGCAAAGTATAGTGACTTGTGCGAGCGAAGTAACGTTGAGAGACTTATACAGTAGTTGAACCCAGCGGCGTTCTGGATTTAACTACCTATTGAAGACTCCATGCGGGTTAGCCTAAGTACACAAGGGCTAACTAGCTATCAACCATGCCAACAGGCTTTTGGACTAATAGCTATTAATCCTGCCATCGGGCGCTAGGAATACAGGAACCCGGTCCGTACGAGACCCTCCTCACCAGCGACGACAGGATTATCCCAAGTTTGTCTGCAGCTCTCTGGAGTAGGAGCTCCAGAGAATTACCGTCTCCACCCGCCATCTTGCTTTCCCCGTGCTGCATCAATGGTCGAGTACTCGTAGTTCAGGACTATCGTTACCTCTGACATTGTTGCATTGACATTAACGTATTAAAGGAAATCGGTGTTATATAATATGTATGCTTTCTATTACTATTAAAGTGATTGTTCAACTTGTATCACTGTCCCCTCGCAGTTAATAGAGTGTCCGCCATTTTGTGTACCTATAATGTCTGGCTAATTAATATTCTTTCGTAGTGGTTTAATCTAACATTTAAATACAGTCAGGGTTGTGTAGCCCCTTAGCTACAATATGTATCATTTGACTTGCAATGCTTCTGTGATGCCCTCATTTCCCTAAGTGGATTAATACAGTGTCTGCCTACCTGCCTGCCTGCCTGAGCCACACACTAAAACATTCCTCTCATGTGTCCTGTCCTCAGGTGGGAGGGTGCAGGGACCCTGGAAATGCCCTGCGTAGCGCGGAGGCCTACAGCCCCTTGACTGACTCCTGGAGCGCCCTGCCCGTCATGATCACCCCCCACTGCTTCTTTGGCATCGCGGTGCTGGACGACCTGCTCTTCGTGGTCGGAGGCTACAATGACATCAGCAAGGTGGAGCACTACGACCAGAGCAGCGACAGGTGGACTGCAGCTGAGGACATTAAGCTCCAGCGCTGTGGCGTAAGCTGCTGCATAATGCATGGCCTGCCATTTAACATGAGCCAGTACGCTGCTCCCCGTGGAGGAGGAGGAGGAGGAGGAGGAGGAGGAGGAGGAGGAGGAGGAGGAGCAGGAGGAGCAGGAGGAGGATTAGGAGGAGGAGGAGGAGGAGGAGGAGGAGGAGGAGGAAGAGTAGGAGGAGGAGGAGGAGGAGGAGGAGGAGGATTAGGAGGAGGAGGGGGAAGATGAGGAAGAGTTGGAGGAGGAGGAGGAGGAAGATGAGGAGGAGGAGGAGGAGGATGAGGAAGATGAGGAAGAGGAGGAGGGGGAGGAAGAGGAATATGAGGAAGAGGATGAGGAAGAGGAGGAGGAGGCAGCAGGGGATCCATCTAAGAACCTTAAACATTTATTAGACCAAAAGAAATCCTAAGAAATTAATAAATTACTATCAGCCAAAGGTGGTGCATTTCTTTCTTCTAGTAATTCAGACAATATCGGTTTTTAGTTTGTGTAATGTAATGTAATATCTGTTTTTAGTTTGTGTAATGTAATGTATCTGTTTTTAGTTTGTGTAATGTAATGTAATATCTGTTTTTAGTTTGTGTAATGTAATGTAATATCTGTTTTTAGTTTGTGTAATGTAATGTAATATCTGTTTTTAGTTTGTGTAATGTAATGTAATGTAATATCTGTTTTTAGTTTGTGTAATGTAATATAATACAGGCACGTCGGAACTTTAAATCGGCAGGGGGTGCGGCCTATCTGAGATTTGTTTTTCAGAACGCCGTGTGAGGAACGTTCGTTGTTTAGAATGGCTTTGAAATAAGTTATTTCTAATGACCCTTTAACTGAAAATTACGTGAGACGTGAGGCAAACGAGAAGAACATAATAATTGTTTTATTTTGACTTTTCAAGCCTGAAGAAATAAAAACAAACACACCTCACTTGAACTTCTGAATACCTCACTTGGCTCCATCTCCAAGTCTGTATGACACATTTCTATATATTGGTTAGCTTCAATGTTAGATTGAATGCATCTCCTACAACGACACTGTCGTGCCTAAATTAAGACATTACACAGCTGATACCAATTGTATTACCAATGCACGGCTAATTAAGTGTTTTATATTACATCGGTCCGCGACCCGATGGTTGGGGACCTCTGCTCCGTTATGCACAAGTTTATAGACTTTCGGAGTGCGTATATTATTCAATGAGACTGCCAGCCAGCTTTTGCTCGACGGAGAAATACAATTTCAATTGTGACGAGAGAAGATCATCTCCCGAGTCAGATACAATTGAACACAAACGGTTCCAAAGATATTAATGTTTTGCGGCAAATTTTCACCCCGCAATGGATTTTGGTGCGTCTATGAATTGAAAATGGGGGACCCTGATGTAAACAAGACAAACGTCTTTCTCTGGTCTGCATCCCCTTAATTGTGTGTATTGAGCCGTACTGTATTGTACCCATTCTGCAATCTGTTAAATAAAGTTTTCATTCATTCATTCTCATCTCTCTCATCTGTGCGTCTCCTCTCCGACACCCGAGACAGCAGGGAGCACTGTCAGCCAGCGGCCACTCCCCTCAGACGCAACTGTATTCCACACAGCGAGGAAAATAATACAGTCGGGCAATCTAACAAGAATTAACGTATTTACAAGTGTGTCAGTGTAATGGTGAAGTCAAGTGCTTTGAGCAGGATCAACTTATAACTTATATTGTTACAGTCAGGGGTGCAGTGCTGGGCATACGCGGTCAAACGACGTTTGGGCTTCGTCACTGAGGCAGAAGGGCGGACCTTCCTACAGGCGATATAGGCGGTCGCCTAGAGCGCCACCCAGAGGGGGGTACCCCAAAAAAAAAAAAAAAAAAAAATTATTTATTTTTTATTTATTTATTTTTGTATTTTTTTCTGTGCAGTTTTGGCGCCCCGCTCTAGATCTGCAACCATTATTTTTACATTAAAAAAATTCTAACATAAGGGAAAATGAGCCAAAAATCTAAAACGGTCGGTCGGTCTGAGCCTCAGCTTTAGGTGTTCACAGTCAAAACATGCTAGAGAGCGCTGTGCATTGATGGGTATCGGTCAAGTGTTTATAGAATTGAGCGTTGAGGAAAGAAAGACTAGCGTTAGAGAACTATGAAGAGGCAAAAGCCATCCGGCCATCCAGTTTAAAAAGAGAAGAAAAGAAGAAGACGAGAAACGTGCCAAAGTGAAAGGTATGCAATTTTGTACAACTTCCAAGACCTGCCACACCAAGAGCTGATGAAGCAAGCAGAGGCACTTGTACACACATTAAACCATGGAGGGCAATCTGATTTGGATGGGAAGGAGCTGGCTCAGGAGTTGGACAATTTGATGTGATTGATGACTTTGCAGCGAGGAAGGCCAGAAGGATTGCACTGTACATGGAAACCAGTAGGAGCTACAGGCTAACCTTGAAGTGTGATGATAGGGAGTGGAATGTAAATAGTTCTTTAGACAAAGTGAATTTGTAATTTTTTTTTATTTGTTTGTTTATTTAGCATATTGCTGCTGTCGGGACAAAACCTCATAACTCCTTTTTTAAATTTTTTTTTTATTATATAAATCAACTCCGTAGATCATCCTCCATATGTGTGTGTGGGTTTTACAAAGTTTAAACAATGGTAAAGCATTAAACCGATCATCTGTCTAAACCTCCTAACTCTATTCACTCTCAAATCTGTGTTAGTTTTTTTCATCTGCTGAAAAGTTGGGTTTTTGGAGTTATGAGGTTTTGTCCCGACAGCAGCGATATTATATTTTGATTATATATGTGTAACATATTTTACAATACATAATTTTCTTGTAAAGCAAATTTGCACGTTATTTTATTGTTTGTTATTATTATTATTATTATTATTATTATTATTATTATTATTATTATTATTATTATTATTATTATTATTATTATTATTATTATTATTATTATTATTATTATTATTATTATTGTGTGTTAGCTAAGTTGTTTATTTGTTTTAATTCTTTAGTGTGCATTTTACATTTATTCTTAGCTCTTGTTCTTGCTTGTAAAAATTATAGGTGCAGTACTTTACTGTATAACTGTTAACCCTTTCACTGCCACACGACGGAGGGTTAACCCTTTACTATCACACAACCGACGGTCGTGAAAGGGTTAACCTTCGGTGTATTGTCGCAGTGAAAAGGGTTAACTGGTTGGTAGCGCGGCGATGTTTTGATTTTGGGGGGGGGGGGGGGGGGCGTGAATATTAAAGGCAACCAACTTGTGTTCAGCTTTTCGTTCAGCGTTTCTCTGATTGGCCACACGGCCAATCAATCAATCCACTAGCACACGCCCTTGCGGCAAGAGAGACGCGCGGCAGAAGCGCTGGTCGAACCAGCGGTGTTCTGTTGTGTGACTGTACTAAACTCTTCCACCACATGACCGACATTTGACATACAGTACACCTCCTATCTATGTTGGGATTATGTTTGGTCATGACAAAACAATACAAATCGCTACTGTTAGTAATGCTGCCACCACCCACTTCAATGACAGAGCTCTCATATTTGTGAATGCATAAACTATATCTTAAATTATGGCGATGTGTCTAATATGGCTGTCGCGAAGTCATTGATAAGCGACAGCCATATTAGACACATAGCCATAATTTAAGATATAGTTTATGCATTCGCAAAATATGAGAGCTCTGTCATTGAAGGGCTTCGTTCTACAACGGAGCACGGTCGCTGCTGCTGGAGCTGGACCGAGTAGAGCCGGCGGCGGTGCACGGAAGCCGGGGACAAACCACCGCATCGCCCCGCTGACGTTAAAAACGCGAAATAACGTTACAGCTTACAGTTCCACACTGATGTACAGTGACACCCAGAGTTTCTAGTTACAGTAGTGACGCGTGAATCGAGATAGTCCTAACACTGTAACAGTGTTTATTATTAAGAGTCAGACCATATAGTCCTAACAGTGTTTATAGTCCTAACACAGTATGGGCTTTGTTTATACATGTACAGTGACGAGTGAATCTACCGTTGGTTGTTAAAAACGTGAAACATAATAATCAGTCAGCAGCGCTCCACTGCTACCTTATCACCTAGAGACTTTGCATAATAATAGGATACCGACAACCAAATACAAGCCCTGTAGGTGGGGGGTTGCTTGATCTCCCGACTGGAAGGATGAGACAAGTTGTATCATCTGTTCTGTGCGCAACCGAGGGAACATGTATGCGCGTGCACGTGGCGTTTGGCCTTGGTCCATATTACGACTGCACCACTGGTTACAGTATATAAAAATACAGTTTTTACTTTTGTGCAGTAACTGAAGCTGCCACTAGGGGGGCTTCGTCACTGAGGCAGAAGGGCGGACCTTCCTACAGGCGATATAGGCGGTCGCCTAGAGCGCCACCCAGAGGGGGGTACCCCAAAAAAAAAAAAAAAAAAAAAAATTATTTATTTTTTATTTATTTATTTTTGTATTTTTTTCTGTGCAGTTTTGGCGCCCCGCTCTAGATCTGCAACCATTATTTTTACATTAAAAAAATTCTAACATAAGGGAAAATGAGCCAAAAATCTAAAACGGTCGGTCGGTCTGAGCCTCAGCTTTAGGTGTTCACAGTCAAAACATGCTAGAGAGCGCTGTGCATTGATGGGTATCGGTCAAGTGTTTATAGAATTGAGCGTTGAGGAAAGAAAGACTAGCGTTAGAGAACTATGAAGAGGCAAAAGCCATCCGGCCATCCAGTTTAAAAAGAGAAGAAAAGAAGAAGACGAGAAACGTGCCAAAGTGAAAGGTATGCAATTTTGTACAACTTCCAAGACCTGCCACACCAAGAGCTGATGAAGCAAGCAGAGGCACTTGTACACACATTAAACCATGGAGGGCAATCTGATTTGGATGGGAAGGAGCTGGCTCAGGAGTTGGACAATTTGATGTGATTGATGACTTTGCAGCGAGGAAGGCCAGAAGGATTGCACTGTACATGGAAACCAGTAGGAGCTACAGGCTAACCTTGAAGTGTGATGATAGGGAGTGGAATGTAAATAGTTCTTTAGACAAAGTGAATTTGTAATTTTTTTTTATTTGTTTGTTTATTTAGCATATTGCTGCTGTCGGGACAAAACCTCATAACTCCTTTTTTAAATTTTTTTTTTATTATATAAATCAACTCCGTAGATCATCCTCCATATGTGTGTGTGGGTTTTACAAAGTTTAAACAATGGTAAAGCATTAAACCGATCATCTGTCTAAACCTCCTAACTCTATTCACTCTCAAATCTGTGTTAGTTTTTTTCATCTGCTGAAAAGTTGGGTTTTTGGAGTTATGAGGTTTTGTCCCGACAGCAGCGATATTATATTTTGATTATATATGTGTAACATATTTTACAATACATAATTTTCTTGTAAAGCAAATTTGCACGTTATTTTATTGTTTGTTATTATTATTATTATTATTATTATTATTATTATTATTATTATTATTATTATTATTATTATTATTATTATTATTATTATTATTATTATTATTATTATTATTATTATTATTATTATTGTGTGTTAGCTAAGTTGTTTATTTGTTTTAATTCTTTAGTGTGCATTTTACATTTATTCTTAGCTCTTGTTCTTGCTTGTAAAAATTATAGGTGCAGTACTTTACTGTATAACTGTTAACCCTTTCACTGCCACACGACGGAGGGTTAACCCTTTACTATCACACAACCGACGGTCGTGAAAGGGTTAACCTTCGGTGTATTGTCGCAGTGAAAAGGGTTAACTGGTTGGTAGCGCGGCGATGTTTTGATTTTGGGGGGGGGGGGGCGTGAATATTAAAGGCAACCAACTTGTGTTCAGCTTTTCGTTCAGCGTTTCTCTGATTGGCCACACGGCCAATCAATCAATCCACTAGCACACGCCCTTGCGGCAAGAGAGACGCGCGGCAGAAGCGCTGGTCGAACCAGCGGTGTTCTGTTGTGTGACTGTACTAAACTCTTCCACCACATGACCGACATTTGACATACAGTACACCTCCTATCTATGTTGGGATTATGTTTGGTCATGACAAAACAATACAAATCGCTACTGTTAGTAATGCTGCCACCACCCACTTCAATGACAGAGCTCTCATATTTGTGAATGCATAAACTATATCTTAAATTATGGCGATGTGTCTAATATGGCTGTCGCGAAGTCATTGATAAGCGACAGCCATATTAGACACATAGCCATAATTTAAGATATAGTTTATGCATTCGCAAAATATGAGAGCTCTGTCATTGAAGGGCTTCGTTCTACAACGGAGCACGGTCGCTGCTGCTGGAGCTGGACCGAGTAGAGCCGGCGGCGGTGCACGGAAGCCGGGGACAAACCACCGCATCGCCCCGCTGACGTTAAAAACGCGAAATAACGTTACAGCTTACAGTTCCACACTGATGTACAGTGACACCCAGAGTTTCTAGTTACAGTAGTGACGCGTGAATCGAGATAGTCCTAACACTGTAACAGTGTTTATTATTAAGAGTCAGACCATATAGTCCTAACAGTGTTTATAGTCCTAACACAGTATGGGCTTTGTTTATACATGTACAGTGACGAGTGAATCTACCGTTGGTTGTTAAAAACGTGAAACATAATAATCAGTCAGCAGCGCTCCACTGCTACCTTATCACCTAGAGACTTTGCATAATAATAGGATACCGACAACCAAATACAAGCCCTGTAGGTGGGGGGTTGCTTGATCTCCCGACTGGAAGGATGAGACAAGTTGTATCATCTGTTCTGTGCGCAACCGAGGGAACATGTATGCGCGTGCACGTGGCGTTTGGCCTTGGTCCATATTACGACTGCACCACTGGTTACAGTATATAAAAATACAGTTTTTACTTTTGTGCAGTAACTGAAGCTGCCACTAGGGGGTGCTGCCGCACCCGCCGCACCCCCTGTTCCAACTTGCCTGATGTAATATCTGTTTTTAGTTTGTGTAATGTAATGTAATATCTGTTTTTAGTTTGTGTAATGTAATGTAATATCTGTTTTTAGTTTGTGTAATGTAATGTTATATCTGTTTTTAGTTTCTGTAATGTAATGTAATATCTGTTTTTAGTTTGTGCAATGCACATAATATGGGAACTTTTATCCATATGGTTGAGCCTGTTAGGAATTGCACCCCCAACCCAAGCAGATTGCAGATCACTCTCTCTATCTATATGGAGGTAAAAAAGAAAATATGGTAAAAATAATTGGCATAAAAAGGGCACTTTTTTATGAGGCACAAAAGGGCAGGTGCTTGTGCACCCGTTGGGCTCTATGTGTGCACGTGCTTGCTTGCTGTGCCCTTGAGCAAGGCACCTCAGCTTTAACCGCTCCAGTGTTAGCTGCTCAGGGGCCAGTAGTAGAGTGCCTGACCATAGTGTCTTTATACCATCCTCCTGGAGCGCCTCCACAACACTGTTGGACTGTCGAGCCATGCACTACAGTGGTTCCAGTCCTACCTCTTAGGCAGGACAGAATATGTCTCACTGGGAGGACACAAGTCCAGGCTGCTCGAGGTCACCTGTGGTGTTCCGCAGGGGTCGGTTCTTGGTCCCATTCTATTCATCACCTACATGCTCCCCCTCGGTCGTGTCATCGGCAGACATGGAATGTCTTTCCACTGTTATGCCGATGACACACAACTCTACATAAAAACGGCCCCAAACCCCTCTGCAGCTCTGTCATGCCTCACCACCTGTCTTGGGGAGATAAAGGCATGGATGAACAGCAACTTCCGCCAACTAAACAGCAAGAAAACCGAGGCACTCCTAATTGGCACCCCCCACCAGGTTCAGTCTTCATCCATATCCCATCTCACCTTTGACGGCCAGGTAATCCCCCTCTCCCCCTCAGTCACAAATCTGGGGGTTCGATTTGACCCCCACCTGACCTTCAACACCCACATAAAACACCTCTGCAAGACCTCATTCTATCACCTAAAAAACATATCAAAACTCCGTCCCATTCTAACCCTGTCAGATGCAGAGAAGCTTGTCCATGCCTTTATCTCCTCAAGACTGGACTACTGTAACGGACTCTTCATCGGGATTCCTGGCAAGAGCATCCAAAAGCTGCAATACATCCAGAACAGCGCTGCCAGGATCCTGATGAGAGTCCGTAAACACGATCACATAACCCCCATCCTTCACTCACTACACTGGCTCCCCGTCTCATCCCGGATCAACTACAAAATCCTTACGATCACCCATAACTGCATAAACGGACACGCACCCCTCTACCTTCAGGAACTCATCACTCCACAATCCTTCACCCGCACCCTCAGATAGGTAGCCTGCTCCTTCAGGTCCCCAATACCCGGCTCTGCACCATGGGTGACCGAGCCTTCTGCACGGCTGCACCACGCCTGTGGAACAGCCTCCCCATCCAGCTGAGGGCACCACAGAGCCTGGACTCTTTCAAAGCAGGCCTGAAAACATATCTGTTCAAAAAGGCCTTTGACTGCTTTTTATTTAAATTTGATTGCGCTTTGTTTTTAAATTGTCTGTTTATACTATGTTTTTAATTAACTATGTTCTATTTTTATTCTGTATTTTATTTTATTTGTTTTACTAATAACTATTTTATTCTATTTTTTTAACTGTTTTAACCATGTAGTGTAGCACTTTGGGATCCCAGCGAACAAAAAGTGCATTACAAATCCAATCTATTATTATTATTTATTATACCTGTATCACTAGACATATAAATGCATATTAAATCAAATCAAATTGATTTGTGAAGCCCGAAATCACAAGTTAATGTCCCCATGGGCCGGACAAGTCTTCTTTAAACTATTCAAGATGAAACATCCCAATAAATCAAGAACAAAAAACCCACCATGAAATCCAAAATAAATATAAAGTAATAAATGCAACACTCCCAGACATACCACAGCAAAGGTAAGGAAAAACCTATAGCAATAGGAAAAAAGCACCACAGGCGAGGAGAGAAACCTTAGAAGGGCAGTTCAAAGGGGATCCCCCTTCTTGGATGTCGGTGATAATAGTGTTGCTATGGATGGGTGGAGAATAAAACAGGCGAATAGTTGGTATGTATGTACATATACGTGTAATAAAACACAAATATGTGCATGCAATAGCAACTGGGGTACATAAGAACATTTTTGAAACATTTAAATATATTACAACTCTGTACATACATGTGATTAGCATTATACTCAGTAGAACAAATGTATATATCTTATACCCAGCTTAATCACTATATTAATATTACTATTGCACTTTCCTGTTACATTTGCACTCAGGTTGGATGCCCCACCTATTTTCATTGTAATATACTTATGCTGTATGATGACAATACATTTCAATGTAATCTAATCTAACTGGTACTATGACCTGAATGATGGTCCTAGAGGTCAGTGATTTGATGCTCTTTTGGTGTTTTGGCGATGGTGGCGTAAGAGAGTCCTGTCTTAACGTAAGAGAGTGCCGTCTTAACAGGTCGTCGGAAATCTCCCATATAGGCAAACTGTGGAGACCTGGTGACTGCATGCGAATGCCCTGTGTATGGGGACATGTCACCCATATAGAAACACACCTCTTCAATCAATATCTGAAATGCAAATAAATAAATAACCTTCTTAATAAATATAATATTTATATTGTAGTGGGTTCTATAGAGACATAATTCCTAGGGATGCTCGATATTGGCTTTTTTACCGATACCGATATTCCGATATTGTCCAACTCTTAATTTCCGATACCGATATCAACCGATATCAACCGATACCGATATATGCAGGGTTTCCCCGTCCAAAAAACGGAATAATTTCAGGTAACTAATAATTTCACTGGATATATATATAACAAATATTGTTATTGTTTTTTTTTTGTTTTTAAACCGATACCGATATTTTCCGATATCACATTTTACTGCCGATATCGGCCGACCCTAATAATTCCCAATGGTATTGTTTTCATGTGTTGATGGGGCACTGTCACTTTAAGGAGGTTGGTTTTGGGGTTGGGCTGAGAGGAGACGCCCTGTGTGGTGTTTCATTGATAAATGTTTGATTACTACGAGTTGTCAGAAGCTAGCCCGGCATAGTTCTGACAGCTGTCACTTGTGCTACTGCGAAATAAATGACACATCATGAATTCTTTAAAAACGTCTTAATGTTCACACAATTGCTGTGTAATATAATTTTGTATTGCTATTTTAAGTTAATACTGTGTGAGGAATCAACTGGAGTTAAAATATTGATGTTTTGAATATTCTGGTATGGCAAAAATCAAAGATGGCTGCAATTTCTGTATTTATTTCGAATTACGCTTCATAACTTTTATTTTATTGAACCTAAAATGGTGATGTTGGTGCCTGTACCTAGGTTTTCATGAATGAGTAATTGAATAAAAATAAAAGAAACATGATTGGAGCATATCTTATATGATATTTCACACAATGAGACAATAAATATGTGGAGAACTAGAGTTAGATATGAGAACTGTAAACAACAGTTGATTGTGAAGAACAAACGATGATTGTGAAGAACGTCCTCATCACAAGAAAGGATCTGTATCTCAGCACCAATGTCAACGCCATGCCAAAGACCCAGTGGCGGCCCGTACATTCTTCTCCATGGGGGGGCGCTATACCAAACATTTTGCAAACATGTACCACGCATTGGCGAATATTTAATTAGGTACAACTATCACCATTGCCATCAATCAATATATGATCACAGTCAGTCAAATGCAGCCAATATGCCCTACACAATCAGAGAGAGAGTGAGAGAGAGAGAGAGAGAGAGAGAGAGAGAGAGAGAGAGAGAGAGAGAGAGAGAGAGAGAGATATCGCAACTCTACCTTGTTGTTAATGTAGCAGGGTGGATTATCCCTGCTTCGTGGGAACGGGTATGCACAGTCACTGGGTAGCGAGACACAGTAGAACTCTGGCTAGCTGCACCTCCGTCTTTGGGTCGGGAGCGTCAACTGGAGGCTGGCAGTGGGAGTGGATGGGGCCTGGGATTTACGAACCTGGTCCGGTACTCTGGTCTTCCTCTCTCTTTCAGGGCGGTCAGCAGTACTCCCCAACACGCTCTCACTTCCCCCAATTACTCCTCTAGCACCCTCCCACACCTAGTGACTGAATTGTAAATAAATAACTTGGTTCCCCCCGCAAGCAGTACCCTCCCTCGTTGACACTAGAAACCTTACAGTGGGAAAGGGAAGGTTGAATAGGAAAGGATTAATAGTATGTACTGTATGTTACCCACACCAAAAGGGTTAATACGGCTCAGGAATGGACACACACACAGAATCCCCATCCAATTCTTTACTGTTATTATACTGGTCAGTTACAATGATTTAATGATAATGACTACATAGACCGAAGTCCCACTATAATTCCGTTTGTGAATCAACACCTCCTAAACCCGTATTTTATACACCCAGTATCAGGGGTAATATACTGCAAGGTGTTTGACTCCTCACCCACGTCTGGGTCGCCCTGTATAATACCTCGGTCAGGCTTTAATTATAAGGCAAGAATAATACCTCCAAAAGGCTTGATCTATAATGCACCCGGTCTGTAACTTCCCCACAGGGAAAGGGTTCATTTGGATGGGAAAAAATTATTAAACACACACACATTATCACACTCAAAGAAAATGAAAAGAAATCAAAAGGGTGGGCCCACAAATACCTTACAAAAGTCCTATCTTAATGCCGGCATATATTGTTTGGGGTTCCCCTTATGAACTGTAGTAGCAACGTTAACTTCGCCCGCAGGCTGCACCACACTGGGTACGGTGTAATAGCCCCGGAGCATATATGCTCATTTGTACTCATCCAAAATGGCGGCCTCGCCGCACCACCGTCGTTCTGAAGGCAAGATGGCTTAGAACGCTCTCGTCGGGGTTGGAGCAGAGGGCAGTGTTGGGCTGAGAGCGTGTGCTGGGTGGTAGCGACCTCTGTCGGTCTCCGAAGGCAGCCGGGTGCAGGTCTGGTTGCCGACAGCCGGAGCGGACGGGTTGTAGAGCTGGTGCTGGGTCGACACGCGGATCTAGCTTGCCTTCACTCACACTGCAGCTAAACTCTGGGTCTCAAACAGCCCTTCTGCTAAACGGGATATATGATAACGCAGGGTGTTTCTAAAACACCGGTCCTCTTCATGCCATGCTGGCGGGACACCTCGCTGGAGGGAATAACTTTAACTTAAGCCCAACTCGGCTATACCGTTCTTGTTCTAGGATAACTCGTGGTATATCACTAGGGATATTCAGGGGAGAAACATGCAAGGCTCCACTACGAGTACATTCATAGGATAACCCGTAATATACTCAAGTTCAATACGGGGTGTATCAGTGTGATTTCTCTGGACAGCGTGGCCGCACCAGTGTGATTTCTCTGGACAGCGTGGCCGCACCAGTGTGATTTCTCTGGACAGCGTGGCCGCACCAGTGTGATTTCTCTGGACAGCGTGGCCGCACCAGTGTGATTCATCTGGACAGTGTGGCCGCACCAGCGTGGTCTTACTGGGATACACACCGCCCTGCTAACTACAGTAACTAACTACAGTAACTACGCCAACAGTGAAAGTGAGAAAAATGGCTTTCAATTTCATTGACTAATCCAGTGATTTCGTATAGCTACTGCGATTCTTTACAGACCCTTTTCTCTAAAAAACAGAGCTATATTGATTTCTGAAACTTTGTCACAAGATTAAGACTAATATAGAGAAGTTCAATGTCACTCATAACTTTGGATATTAAGCTTCTGCAGGGCAGTGTATAGTACTCCAGGTACATGTTCTGATTCAGAGCCGTAAAGCCCTTCGACGCAAATACAACTCCCTCGTGTATAAAGTGAAATTGTAGTCGCTCAACTAATTCATCGCCGGCAGAACGAGTCCCGTCGGCGCCATGGATTCGACTCTCGATGCACCCGGCTCAGAGAAGACGAGACGCTCGTGTCCCCAGCTCTCGATGCACCCGGCTCAGAGAAGACGAGACGCTCGTGTCCCCAGCTCTCGATGCACCCGGCTCAGAGAAGACGAGACGCTCGTGTCCCCAGCTCTCGATGCACCCGGCTCAGAGAAGACGAGACGCTCGTGTCCCCAGCTCTCGATGCACCCGGCTCAGAGAAGACGAGACGCTCGTGTCCCCAGTCCAACTCTCGATGCACCCGGCTCAGAGAAGACGAGACGCTCGTGTCCCCAGCTCTCGATGCACCCGGCGGCTCAGAGAAGACGAGACGCTCGTGTCCCCAGCTCTCGATGCACCCGGCTCAGAGAAGACGAGATGCTCGTGTCCCCAGCTCTCGATGCACCCGGCTCAGAGAAGACGAGACGCTCGTGTCCCCAGCTCTCGATGCACCCGGCTCAGAGAAGACGAGACGCTCGTGTCCCCAGCTCTCGATGCACCCGGCTCAGAGAAGACGAGACGCTCGTGTCCCCAGCTCTCGATGCACCCGGCTCAGAGAAGACGAGACGCTCGTGTCCCCAGCTCTCGATGCACCCGGCTCAGAGAAGACGAGACGCTCGTGTCCCCAGCTCTCGATGCACCCGGCTCAGAGAAGACGAGACGCTCGTGTCCCCAGCTCTCGATGCACCCGGCTCAGAGAAGACGAGACGCTCGTGTCCCCAGCTCTCGATGCACCCGGCTCAGAGAAGACGAGACGCTTGTGTCCCCAGCTCTCGATGCACCCGGCTCAGAGAAGACGAGACGCTCGTGTCCCCAGCTCTCGATGCACCCGGCTCAGAGAAGACGAGACGCTCGTGTCCCCAGCTCTCGATGCACCCGGCTCAGAGAAGACGAGACGCTCGTGTCCCCGGTCCCCGAAGAGCGTCGGCGTAGCACAGCGTGAATTCGGTCTCGGGTGGATTTCCCCCTTTAAAAGCGGGCGCCCGGTGGAGCATAAAGCGAGGTAGTTACACCACTAATAAGTACCAGAGATAACCGGGGGGGGGGGGGGGGGGGGGTGTTATGAAGCGATACCATCAGTTATTTTATCACCGGTTACCACGGATACAACACCGAAAGGGAAATCCAACACAAACAGGAGCGCTTTCCACCTCCGATTGACCCCGTGCGGCTGTAACCACGGCAGTCAGCCCCCCTCCGTGATGGATAGAGTTAATAATATCGACTTGGCTATTAGGCACACCGCGCTACTTAGAATTGAAAAGATCCATCTCTCGGTAGGCCGGCCACGCGCCTGATCAACATGCACTCAGGAGCGAGAGCTCATCCACTGTCTTATTGGTCGATGCGCCTGCCGAACGATAACTAACCCCTTGGGATTCAGGGTCTTGTTCACACACATGACCTGTGGCCCTCTGTGGGGATAATTGATGTCCTGGCGATTGTGCCAAACCACTTGTGTTTGGACCCGTCTCTCTCTCTCTCTCTCTCTCTCTCTCTCTCTCTCTCTCTCTCTCTCTCTCTCTCTCTCTCTCTCTCTCTCTCTCTCTCTCTCTCTCTCTGGAAGCCAAGCGAAGTGGTTCCTTGCCTCCACCTACTGTATTACTCCGCTGGAGACATCACTGTTGTTTTTACAGGCATATCCATTATTTGTGTCCTTGTTGTGATTGCATTGTAGGCTGGAAGAGTTGCTCGAGTTGTGTGTGACCGGGCATGTATTGCATCTCTTGCACATTTGAATCGTTCACACAACATTTCTGTCTTGATTTAGTCTAACTCACAGGACTGAGTCTGTGGGTATAAGCTGCCATTGACCGACTATTTCAGTCAGAATGCTCCTCCCCGTCCGCTATCTGACACACTATTCTGCAAGGACACCGACGCTGCGTCCCGGGGTTTACATTTTGGTTTACATTTTGATATCAGAACGATATTGGCACAGTGCTAACATAGTGTGGAGAGAGGTCTGGTTACGCGATAGTCTTGATTCGTTTTCCATCCCTTCTAGACATGCATTAATATTTGATGCTGCAGGGTTTTTATGACTCAGTATGTTTTTAATGACTTGTTGAAATAAAGGGGCTTTGAATCAGCCCCTCTGGGCTTCTGTGCTCCGCTGCGCAATTAACTTGTTCACTGTGTATTATGTTATCATAACTAGCGTGCAAATAAGCTAAACTAAACTCTTGTCCTTCTGAGAGCCATTGGATCCACTATCGACACAAGCGAATGGACAAACAAAAACACACCAAGGTTATTACAGTTTAATGATTACTGTTTGTGTTTCTTACACCAGCGTGTGTGTGTGTGTGTGTGTGTGTGTGTGTGTGTGTGTGTGTGTGTGTGTGTGTGTGTGTGTGTGTGTGTGTGTGTGTGTGTGTGTGTGTGTGTGTGTGTGTGTGTGTGTGTGTGTGTGTGTGTGTGTGTGTGTGTGTGTGTGTGTGTGTGTGTGTGTGTGTGTGTGTGTGCGTGCGTGCGTGCGTGCGTGTGTGTGTGTGTGTAGTTTGATAGTCAGTGAGGGATGTGCAGTCAAAGATTGGCGGCGTGTATCGAGGTCAGATTTTACCACTGCACTATATGACTGACAACTGCATAGGTGAGAGCCCCCCCACACACACACACACACACACACACGCACACGCACACGCACACACACACACGCACACGCACACGCACACGCACACACGCACAGACACAACACACACGCGCAACACGCTCTATCCAACCTGCGTCAATTAATCCATCTCCAATTTATTATGCCACAAACACACACACACACAAAAAACCCACCTCAGATTGCATTAGCAAATTGCATCAGCATATAGGTGTAAAAGGCACCGGCGTCGTCTGGCTAACCGCAGCGGGCCTCGTTGTTATCGAAAGAGCTTCCGTACGAGAAGCCGTTCTATTCAACCCGAGGACGGATGAGTGTGAATGCTCTATCATCAGCCAATAAACGCTGAAAGGGAAGATTAGATCGGAGTCGAGTGTGTGTGTGTGTGTGTGTGCGTGTGTA
>NC_140165.1:20387382-20394882 GCF_963971535.1 Notolepis coatsorum | reverse complement strand
TCTCCAGGCGAGTGCAAATCTTCTGCATCCAGAAGAAACACCAACACCAACAACACCAACCGGCAACAAACCTTTTGTGACCGTTTGCCTTGTGACACCGAAAATCACCCAGGCTCCGGAAGTTTCCTGCCATGTGAGGCTTTGCGGAGAATCGACGTCAAAGCTCCACACATTACAACACAGCAGCGCAGGCATAGATATATATATAACTAGATGGTGCAAGGCGGAGTCTCCAGCGTAGTTCACCGGCGGCCATCTTGTCACAGGCAGCACGCCCACTCATAACATGAATGTCTATGGTGCATGTACTATTGAAATAACTATAGCTTGCTCAATTTTCAACCGATTTACAAACGTTTTGGTTTATTACAAACGTTATTGACGATGCTTGGACATGTTTAAATTATTTTCATATGAAAGTCCATTATAAGTGCGCAGTATGATAACTACATCTTTGACGTTTATAACAAACCAAACCGTTTGAAAATCGGTTGGAAATTTTGCAAGCTATGGTTATTTCAATAGTAGATGCACCATAGACATTCATGTTATGAGTGGGCGTGATGCCTGTGGCAAGATGGCCGCCATGTGGCGACGTCGGTCTCCATTGGCCAGTAGAGTCATCTAGCCTTTATACATGTCTATGAGCGCAGGCCTATCCTAGGATCACATCAGTATCTTACCTGGTGATGACAGCAGGCACGGAGAGCGCAGAGAGAGATGTGCAGCGATCCAGCCGTCGGAAGGGGGCGAGCGTGGGATGAAGAGAGAGAGAGAGAGAGAGAGAGAGAGAGAGAGAGAGAGAGAGAGAGAGAGAGAGAGAGAGAGAGAGAGAGAGAGAGAGAGAGAGAGAATGCTCATTAGTTTGGAATACACTTTAGATTAGTTCCATTATGCTCAGCTAACGCCTCGTCGTACCGTATCGTAACACATGCTACCGGGTGGATGTGTGTATTCAGGGTGGGACCCACGGGGGGCTGAGGTGCCCTGCGGGCCGGCAGTTGAAAAGTAGCCAGATGGCGAAAACTGGCACATCCACCGGAAATGTTGATTGCTGCGCATTGTCACGGCAAATAAATTAATAAATGAATAGATAGATAAATACAGAACTGACTGCATTCATTTTCTTACAATAGGAATGGAGAGTCCGATCCCGGACGTGTTAATGGCATGGCATGCACTGCACTATTCAGACAGCGACGCAGGACCTTTCTCAACAGCAGATCATTATTTAATGTGAACAAGTGTTCGATAGCCCACCCAAACCCAACAAGCACACAGCATTTTATTTTATTCGAATCAGGCAAATGTATATACGAGTGACTACTCTAATCATAGGTTCACTCTATCCAATGTTCTCCAATATCCCTGTCATATAATTCCGGACTATTGTCCTGGCTCCACTAGCCAGGGTTTAGCCGTGCTGTGGCCTGTCTGGCGCACAGTGAGTGTCTCCATTGTCTTTAGAACGCCGGCCAAACCTGACTGAACCCCAACTGAGACAGACACATTTCACAGCCTGGCCATATCTGAGCCAAAGCCAGCTGGGACTATTGTATGATCATAGTTTAGCTTGTGTAGCACAATTGATGGTGTGAATTTTAAAAGGTTACCTTTCGAAAGGCAACTGGAGAGTTTAGAAGAAACGCAATGGAGACCATACTATACTAGACCACGGCTAGCCACAGCCAGGCTGAACATAGCTAATGGAAACACAAACCCAACCATATCATACTATACTAGACCACGGCTAGCTCCAGCCAGGCTGAACATAGCTAATGGAGACACAAACTCAACCAGATCATACTATACTAGACCACGGCTAGCTCCAGCCAGGCTGAACATAGCTAATGGAAACACAAACCCAACCATATAATACTATACTAGACCACGGCTAGCCACAGCCAGGCTGAACATATCTAAAGGAGACTCAACCCGAAGCATATCATACTATACTAGACCACGGCTAGCTCCAGCCAGGCTGAACATAGCTAATGGAAACACAAACCCAACCATATAATACTATACTAGACCATGGCAAGCTCCAGCCAGGCTGAACATATCTAAAGGAGACTCAACCCAAAGCATATCATACTATACTAGCCTACAGCTAGCCAGATCCAGGCTGAAATAGCTAATGGAGACACAAACCCAACCATATCATAATAGACTAGACCACGGCTAGCTCCAGCCAGGCTGAACATAGCTAATGGAGACACAACGCCACCAACTTGCTACACTGATACCATGTAACTTTATATCCATCCATTTACAGGGTATCAGCGTAGCAAGGTGGAGTTTTAGTTATATAGTTAATATAACTGTATACCTCCAACAGGGCATTTCTCCCCCCAGGGATTAAGAAAAGCAATGTCATCTTCAGATGTATTTTCAAAGTTACACATTGGATTTTGGAGGGGTTTCATAGGAGCTACTAACAGAGAAGGATGAAAATGTCGAACTACAGCAAAGAAAATAAGGCTGGTCGATGTGGCCAAACTGTATCTGAGGTATTCAATTGTCATGATGCTATTTCATTCAAAATTGTCTATTCTAACTTGTTCTTAATACTGCTGCACGGATAATTTTTGTCATTAACTTAAACACAGTAAGCATATTTATTACAACGTGGATACATCGTGGATGACGGTATATAAACAATCCATACCTTCGCATGGATCCATGGTAAATGGCTGCATTTTTATATAGCGCTTTTATCCAAAGCGCTGTACAATTTGTTCCTCACATTTTTACCCATTCACTCACACATTCACACACCGACGGCGGAGGCAACCATGCAAGGTGCCAACCTGCTCATCGGAAGCAATTAGGGGTTAAGGGTCTTGCTCAAGGACACATCGACAGGCTTCCCGGGAGGAGTGGGAATTGAACCGGGAACCTCCGGATTTCCAGACGACTGCTCTACCTCCCGAGCCACTGGCGGTATATACATAATTTGGTCATATATTTAGTAGACATCCCAGCCCCAAGTAAAAAGGTGAAAATCATCTAGATTTGATATACACAGCTTTTTCCCCCCTGCCTGCCAACAGAGACGCATGGGAAGGGAGTGTAGCTCACAGAGGGCACAAAGGAGCGCACTAGGAGTGATCTACGCTGTAACCTCCATGCTGCTGCCAACCCACACATCCCCTCCTCCTCTCGGCTCAGAACCCGTCTGTACTTAGTGCTGTGATCCACCGTCGGCTGTCAACTCGCTGTCTCGGAGTCAGGAGCCATGTTCCCTTTGCTGCGTTCACTCCACTCTGTCGCAGGATAAGGCTTGGGGGATGTAAGCCCCCCACTTCAAAGTGGGGGGTAAGGGGTGCTGCTTATACTTGCTAATCTGACCTACAGGCATCGTTTTAGCCACTAGCTGCACAGCTAATCCGTTGACTGCAACACACACACACACACACACACACACACACACACACACACACACACACACACACACACACACACACACACACACACACACACACACACACACACACACACACACACACACACACGCGCGCGCACACAACAGTCCCTGTATCCCTGTTGCCGCAGCCACACTACACACACACACGCACACACACACGCACACACACACACACACACACACACACACACACACACACACACACACACACACACACACACACACACACACACACACACACACACACACACACACACACACACACAGATCATTGTATCAAAGGAATATACATAGCATTTATATATTACACTGATTGATGATTAACCATAGTTAATACTATCATACTGTCTGCATACCTGTATCACTGTACATATTAATATTACAACTATGTACATACATCTGATTAGCACTATACTCAGTAGTACTTATATATATATATATATATATATATATATATATATATATATATATATATATATATATATATATATATATATATATATATATATATATATATATATATATATAAAAATATATTGTATACCCAGTTTAATAACCTGTACATTGTATATTAATGATGCACTTTACTGTTAGATATATAAATAACGCTCCCAGTCCCATAGTTTGTGTTGCAAAGTGGTTATTTTAATGTAAAAGCCGGGAACTCAAGACAGATCACCCCAGATATATAGACTTTAGTTTTGTACCCATACTGTGCTTTGCACCATATATAGCCGGCAAAGACCATTCCATCACCAACGCCATCCTGTAGGCAAAGTTATGCCAACCACATGCGCTCATTCCTGGAGGAGATGGTTCACGGACAGTATGAAGAGTCAGTGTGGACAGTGTTCCGTGTGGGTTAGTGATGCAATGTTTGCCAACGGCTCTTTGGTTCGAACAAAGGGAACTGAGTCGTACTTGGTGGGAGCCGTTAATGCAGCCTCCTATAACGTGATGAGGATAATAATCAGGGACAGGATATGGCCGAGGACAGGTGACTCAATCGGGGACTTCTTGTCACCTTGATATACGCCTATATGCTTTCATTCAAACGTTGTTGCACATCGCTGCTGGCGGGACAAAACCTCATAACTCCAAAAACCCAACTTTTCAGCAGATGAAAAAAACGAACACAGGTTTGAGGGTGAATAGAGTTACGAGGTTTAGACATATGATTGGTTTAATGCTTTCCCATTGTGTACACTTTGTAAAACCACACACACATGGAGGATAATCTACTGAGTTGATAAAAAAAAAAAAAAAAAAAAAAAAAAAAATGGAGTTAGGAGGTTTTGTCCCGCCAGCAGCGACATGTAATATCATGCTTGTGTTGGATATCACGCCTACATCTTAACGATCCGAGGCTTTGTTTCCAGGGGCTTTAAACAAAGTTCAACAGACGCATGGCAGACATCGGGCAACACACAGCAAACTCACAGGCCTGCTGTGCATGTGTTGGAGACAAAGGGAGAATGAGAGAGAGAGAGAGTCCTGGGTGTAATGGGAGGAAGTGAGGGGGGAAGTGAGGTCAGTACTACCACAGGTGCCACTGAACACCTTGTGGCGGTGTCTCCTTGTGGAGCGGAGGGGAAGTGTACCTTGCAGTTTGTCACAAATACTTATGTATTGTATATAAGTATAACCCCCACCACCCCCCGCCATATGGCCAGAGAGACGTAATTCTCACGAAACGTCATGTGAAAAGGAAAAGCGCCCTGCTGTGTGTAGGTAGTGGCACACTGCTACAGTGGCGAGAGTTAATGCACGTTGTCAACGGCTCCGAGCGCTGCGTGTAGAGCTCACCGCATGTGCACCGCCACGACCTCAATGACGATCTGTGGTGAGGATGAGCTCATCTTTCCCGTGCGCAGTGAGAGCAGCAGGTACCGTAGTAGCACATTGATTCAACGCCACCTGGAGCGCTGCAGACGGGCCTGACCTCCACGGACGGCACATTTCTCTCCGCCGAGAATCGATTTCTACTACTTAGCTTCGCCCACCTGCTGTAACCCATAGCAACACGGTGGACCATGTGTTCACCAGCCACATTCGGTGGTGTTGCATGTTTTTACTTTTTTTTATTCTGTATAGAGCACGTTAGAATGAATGATTCAATGCAATATCAATACATGATGCATTAAAGATGATCCGGTTAACTGTTTAACCAAATCGTATATATGGTACGAGATGTAGGTTAGACGAGTGATACCAGGATGTTGAAAATAATATGTCGATGGTGAAAATGTGACGTATGTTGATCATTTAAAACTTGTTTGTTTAACCATTTCACTACCACACTACCAAATGTTTAACCCTTTCACTGCGACACTACAGCAGGTTAACCCGTTCACTGCCACCCAACAAATGGTTCTCCTTTCACAACCACACTACATCAGGTTAACCTTTTCACTACCACACTACCGACGGTTAACTGTCTACTGTTGTGTGGTAGTGAAGTGACATGGGTACCCTTCGGTAGTGTGGTAGTGAAAAGGGTTAAAGGGGCACTTCGCCCAAAAACAACGCTGATTTATTTTGCACATAATCTCACACACATCCAAAAACTCTGTACTGTTTTGCACACATTAATTTAGTGTGACAGTTATTGAAAGTAAATGAGTTTGAATATGGCCACAAGTGATGTCATCCTTGTGTTGTGCTAATTGCAGCTCCATGAAACCTGTAGATGAAAATGTTTCAATAGCTTATCTTATAAGGACTGCTGCCTTATCATTTAATTGAGCTGTAATTAACACAACACAAAAAATAAATGTCCCCGATGACATCACTGGTGGCCATATTCAAACTAATTTACTCTCAATAACTGTCAAACGAAATGAATGTGTGCAAAACTGTTTAGAGTTTTTGGATGTGTGTGAGATTATGTGCAAAACAAATCTGAATAGTTTTTGGGTGAAGTGTCCTTTTCCTTTTGAAGTCCCATTGAATATTTTGAATCTTCTGTACCGCCTGCTATTTAAAGGAACACGCCAACATTTAGGGAAATTAGCTTACCATCTTCTCCAGAGACAGACAAGAAGATAGATACCAGTTTCCTCTCTGTGCGTTCAGTAGAAAGCTATCTGGCTGCACGTTAGCCTAGCTTAGCACAATGAATGGAGCGGACAGTGCCGGTTAGCCTAGGCATTGGCCAACTAACACCTCTCCCGAAGGCTAACCGGCACTGTCCACTTCCATTCATTGTGCTAAGCTAGGCTAAGTAGAAGGCTAAGATAGCTTTCTACTGAACGCACAGAGAGGAAACTGGTATCTATCTTCTTGCCTCTCTCTGGAGAAGACGGTATATATGCTAATTTCCCAAAATGTTGGCGTGTTCCTTTAAGTATTTTTATTCCAGAGTTCCAACATATCAAACAATGATCTGTATTAAGAGGTTATTTCTTTATCTCTCTTCAATCTATCTCTCTTCATCTATCTCCATATTTGTCTCTCTTTATCTATCTTCATACATCCTTATCTATCGTCCTCTCTCTCTTCATATATCTCTCTCTTTATCTATCGTCCTCTCTCTCTCTATTCATATATATCTCTCTTTATTTATCTTCATCTCTATTTCTCTCTGTATCTATCTTCCTCTCTATCTCTCTCTTTTTCTCATCCAGAAACACACACACAATCACATACGTGTGTTTCCTGGCAAAATGCTATGATACGTTTTTTCTGTATCCTTGGAGAAGAATGATCCCTGCTGTGACAACCTGGACCTCTATCAAGGACCTGGTGGAGGCGGGACATCTAAGAGACGCAAACACACACACACACACACACACACACACACACACGCACGCATGCACGCACACGCGCACGCACGCACGCACACACACACGCACGCACGCACGCACGCACGCACGCACGCACGCATGCACGCACGCACGCACGCACACACACACACACACACACACACACACACACTTACACACACACACACACACACACACACACACACACACACACACACACACACACACACACAGACGAACAAAAGCACACAGACACACACATGGATACGGAGTATCCAATTATTTTGTCCTTGTACCTAAAAATTCTAA
>NC_140165.1:20038483-20382182 GCF_963971535.1 Notolepis coatsorum | reverse complement strand
TTTTAATAAGAAGCGGTAACGCCGGCGACACACTCTCTCTCTTTATTCTCTCTCTTCTTCTCTCTCTTCTCTCCCGTCTCTCATCCGCCGTCTTGGGCTCCTCCGCTGCTGGCGACTGATCGGCTCCTCCTGCCTTTCTCTCCTTCTCTCTTCCTTTCCTTCCTTTACGCGCGCACTCGCTCGCTCGCTCACCTCGCTCGTTCACTTGCTCTGGTGCTCAACGGTCCCTCAGTGATGATACTACATCTGCCTCTCTCTCTGCACGTCCCACTGTCCAGTGTGTGATGGGGGGGGGGGATAAACGAGCAAAACAAAACACATATAGGAGTGACTACACACACCGACTTTCTTCCACTATTAATTATTAACTATATAGGCTTGGTACTGCTGGCAAATGCACTCCCCCCAAATGTCTTCCAGAAAAGTTATCCATCTACACAGGGTCATGCATGCCTGGAGGTTTCATCATCATCATCATCATCATCATCATCATCATCATCATCATCATCATCATCATCATCATCATCATCATCATCATTCATCATCATCACACCTCCAGTCACACACCGAATCTCAAAAGGATGGATCCAAGTGCGGCTATAAACTATCCCAAGCAGATGATGAAGCAATCAGTAGCCTGGTTTATGTAGATTAGGTCTTTCGCAACAACATCCTTAAAGCAAAGGATGCACACATTTAGTTCAGCTGTATTATTTTTGAACAGTGGTCATCAATATTTTCGTCCCCATAAATCCTCGTTGTCCAAGGAATTATTCCAGTTCCTCCTATAGAGGATACAGTCTGCCTGTCATCATTGCGGTCCACTATTGGCTACACACTGTACACACACCATATAGGCTACACACTGTAGGCTACACACTCTGTACGCTACACACTCTGTAGGCTACACACTGTACACACACCATATAGGCTACACACTGTAGGCTATACACTCTGTAGGCTACACACTCTGTAGGCTACACACTGTACACACACCATATAGGCTACACACTGTAGGCTACACACTCTGTAGGCTACACACTCTGTAGACTACACACTGTACACACACCATATAGGCTACACACTGTAGGCTACACACTCTGTAGGCTACACACTCTGTAGGCTACACACTGTACACACACCATATAGGCTACACACTGTAGGCTACACACTCTGTAGGCTACACACTGTACACACACCATATAGGCTACACACTGTAGGCTACACACTCTGTAGGCTACACACTATGTAGGCTACACACTGTACACACACCATATAGGCTACACACTGTAGGCTACACACTCTGTAGGCTACACACTCTGTAGGCTACACACTGTACACACACCATATAGGCTACACACTGTATAGGCTACACACTCTGTAGGCTACACACTGTATAGGCTACACTCTGTAGGCTACACACTGTATAGGCTACACACTCTGTAGGCTACACACTGTAGGCTACACACTATTTAGACTACACACTCTGTAGGCTACACACTCTGTAAGTTACACATTCCGTAGGTTACACTCGCTGTAGGCTACACACTCTGTGGGCTACACACTCTGTGGGCTACACACTCTGTAGGCTACACACTCTGTGGGCTACACACTCTGTGGGCTACACACTCTGTGGGCTACACACTCTGTGGGCTACACACTCTGTGGGCTACACACTCTGTGGGCTACACACTCTGTGGGCTACACACTCTGTAAACTACACACTACGTAGGCTACACACTGTAAGCTACACATTCTGTAGGCTACACACTCTGTGAGCTACACACTCTGTAGGCTACACACTCCATAGGCTACACACTCTGTAGGCTACACACTCTGTGGGCTACACACTCTGTAAACTACACACTACGTAGGCTACACACTGTAAGCTACACATTCTGTGAGCTACACACTCTGTAGGCTACACACTCTGTAAACTACACACTACGTAGGCTACACACTGTAAGCTACACATTCTGTAGGCTACACACTCTGTGGGCTACACACTCCATAGGCTACACACTCTGTAAACTACACACTACGTAGGCTACACACTGTAAGCTACACATTCTGTAGGCTACACACTCTGTAGGCTACACACTGTAGGCTACACACTCTTTATGCTACACACACTGTAGGCTACACACTCTGTATGCTACACACTATGTAGGCTACACACTATGTAGGCTACACAATATGTAGGCTACACACACTGACAAAGTGATTCAAAAGCAACTTCAGCCTTGTAGTCCTCAAATATCTATAACGCAAATATCGTTCTTCATTTCCTTTTCCCCCTCAAACATGAGAGTAGATGTGACATCAGAAACTAAAGAGGCTATTATTATTAACCGATGATTTGGAGTTATTTATTTAGTGAATAACTATGTCTCCTTGAGCAGAGACACTTAACCCCTAACAGCTCCCAACGAGCAGGTCAGCACCTTGCATGGTCGCTTCCGCTGTGAGTGAATAGGTAAATGTGAGGCATACCTTGTAAAGTGCTTTGGATAAAAGCTCTGTATAAATCCATTTACCATTGAATGTTCTGTGATTAAAGCATTCTGGAATCATATTTGCAATAATTTCCCATCATTGGAAAAGGTGAATCTAGTCCTAAAGGGATAGTTCAGATTTTTGGACATTAAGTTGCATGGGATATACATGCTAGTGTAGTTGGTGCCATTAAAGTTACCCTCGGAGTCCTGGCTCGCCACGCGGTTCAGAAACAGGCTAAAAAGAATGGGGTCACGACCCCCCAAAAAGTGTTAATCCACACCTTAACAATGCAGACAAAAGCTTCAGTCACGAAAAATTAAAACCTGCGGTTCTCAAGTATTTCCACACTTGATTCATGTTGGAACACGGCCCGGCCAATCGCAGCGTCGCACGGCTGCGTGTCATTCATGTTGGAACACGGCCCAGCCAATCACAGCGTGATCCACGTCAAGGTGTGGATTAACAAATGTTTGTTTCCTGACCCCATTTTGTGCCTGTTTCCCGCCTCGATCGGATGGTTCATAATGGAAAACATCAATTCAAGGGGGTGAATGCAAACCGCAGGGCCATGTCACCGTAACCATATTTATATAATGTTCATAAAGAACCAGTTCATGTTTGACCCACAAATTCTCTGCTGCTTGGGAAATATAGTGTTCGTTATCAATGCATATGAGTCATTGACCTGTTCTCCTCAGAACAAGCGGTTGTGACTTGACACGGTGACACCTGTCTGCCTCTCAGCGCACGGCTAAACCGCCCTTTAAAAGGTTTTTAATCGCGTGACTTCTTGGGCCACTGAGCTGTTAAAGTTCAAGCTATTCAGACCTGGAGGGTATAAAATGTCTATATGCCCTTTAACGATATAGTGCAGGTGTAAAAGAAAAGAAAAAGATGCCAGCACAAATTACTCTACTATTCATGACATTGATCCTTTTAACCCTTGTGAAACTGGATTCTGTATAGGGGGGGGGTTAATTGTTTCTCCTTGTAGCAACAAATCCATCCTACCTTCACAATAGCTTTAAAGAAACATCACAATACCAGGGTTTCCCATCAATTACCTAGACTGTGGCGGCCCGTTGTATAATGAACCAAAAAAATTACATTTTTTTTTTTTACCAACTTTTTTTAGTCTTTTTTATTTTTTTTAACAAGTTCAGAGGAAAGAGACATTCACATCAGCATTTCATATTAATTCACACAGTGGCATAAAAAGTGTCTTTTCAGTATATAGATTGTCTGTCAGTATATATATATATTGCAGTTGTGACAGTCTTTTCCTTCGTTCTGGCGGTCCTGTGCAGGGGCGGAGCTAGGGGGTGGCTACTTGGGCTCAAGCCCCGAATGTTTTCTGAAAAGCCCCGAATCTATTTAAAAAAAAAAAAAAAAAAAATCATCATTGTTACATGAAAATATGTTTGCACCAGATTTAGCAGAAGCTAATTTTCATCTGTGGTCTATCCAACTGCTAACTGTATTTGAGTGAGTTAAGTCTTGGTGTCATGGTAGACTCAGACCTAAGCTTTAAATCACAATCAACAAGTTGACAAAAACTTAATTCTTCCACCTTAGAAACATAGCTAAAGTACGGCCATTTATAAATCAAAAGGACGCTGAAAACCAGATCCATGCCTTTATTTCAAGCCAACTCGACTACTGTAATGCACTCCTTACCGGCCTCCCGAAGAAATACGATGATAACTATTTTATTGCAATGCACTATTGCATTATTTTATTCTATTTTACTAACTATTTTATTGCACTGCACTATTTTACTTTGTATCAGTGAATCATAGACGCCTGGCCATAAGAGCATTCGGAGCATCTCTGCTCTCCCACTATTGAACTTGGGGGAGCAAAGGTATGCTCTTGCTCCACCACTTTTTGATCATATGAAAAATATGATATACCCCCCCCCAATATATAAATCTAACCATAACTACTGAGTGAAAAGAGCAGCTTTATTGGTCAAGATTGAAGGCTCTATATTGCAGGAAATTGCACGTACAGGTTAATTAAATTCAAAAGAAATCTGCCGTCAATCAAACCACCCCTTGCCTGCAAAAAAAAAAAAAAAAAAAAAAAGGGCGGGCACCTATCTGGGCTAAACCCCGGATCTCCTATAATCCTAAATCCGCCCCTGGTCCTGTGGCTGCAAGACAGCCCAGGTCGCTTCTTAACCCCCCTCCCAGCCCCCCGGGTTTGCATAGACATTTTAGGATAGGGGGAAACCATGATGCATACATGTATAGGATACAATTAATTAAAAATAAATCATAATTATGTTTGTTAGATAAAATAAAAATATTATAATTTTTTTTAAATGTTATTATAATATTATTATTATAATTTATTTTGTAACAATTTTTTTTTTAAATATAAAGTTTACCAATAGGGATGTATCAGTAGTATTGGCAGTGGTAGTAGTCGTAATAGTAATCCACTATATCTTTTTATTTTCTAAAAAATAAACCAGTTCAACACAGGTAACTGCTTTTGCTTCATTTCTTTGATGGCTCAAATGTATGCTCTAGTCCCGTGGTTCCCAAACCTCTCCTCGAGGCACCCCAGCCATTCCATGTATTTGTTAAATCCCACCACCAGCACACCTAATAAAGGACTAGTTAAGTTGAATCAGGTGTGCTGGTGGTGGAATTTAACAAATACATTGAACCAGGGTTCGAATTATCACCTGAGAGCTATGGGGGCCCCCTGAATATTTTTTTACTATTTTTTTTCCTTGAATTGTGGCTGTTTTCGAAGTCATATTTAGAGGAATATCTCATTAGGATTAGTCTAATACTAAGTAATAATGACATCACACAACATTCTAATCATTAGACCAGGGGTGTCAAACTCATTTTCACAGAGGGCCACATCAGCATTATGGTTGCCCTCAAAGGGCCAAAGACTGTATTAATGTTAATGTAATGTAAAATAAATGTAGCTACTCATTTACATATTGTTAAACATGTTGTTTCTGTATTTATTACTTATTCAAGTTATACATATTGCATATGCATTTGCATAGATGTAAAAATATATGTTAGCTTATGTTATTTTAACAAATAATTTTAGTTTATCAGAACCCCATATTACTCCATCAATCAATGATCAAACCATTCAAGTAAATAACAAAGAAGAATATCATCAAATACAAGCTATGACATTAAGTTTGTTCAAAACCTTTTTGTCACAGTCAAGAAGGGCAGAACTAACAACTGAGCTGCAAAGAACACGTGGGACAGATGTAGCAGATGTTACAAAAACAAATGGCTGCACACAACCTTGCAGAGGCCACTAATGGAAGATAGTTTAATTAACTTTAATGAACAGATTGCAGAATGGGTACAGTACAGTACAGCTCAATACACACAATTGTTAAGGGAATGCAGACCAGAGAAAGACTTTCGACTTGTTTACTTCAGGGTCCCCCATTTTCAATTCATCATAACATATGTGACTCGACGTGACCAAACCCGATTTGATCCGGTGAGAAACAAGTGCCAGAAAAGGAACAATTGTCTTGCTCTTCAGAAAATCGAAAAAAATCGAAATCTGTTTTTTTTTACATCTTTGAAATGTCAATAATGTGTTCTCTTATTTGCTCTTATTTGCAAACTTAAATACAACTTGTAAATGAGGTAATTATTGTTATATAGTTCGACAGTATTGTCTCTCAATACTGTGGAAAAACTACAGGTGAGGGGATTTACGTGTGGGTCTGTCAGCTTAACAGGTACTTAAGAGGTGTTGAAACACACACAGCCAAACGCTCTCCTTTCTTAGCAGGGAGAAGAACAATGTTTATACACTTTATCTTAATGTTATAAGTTATAGCAACGCAACAAACGCAGTGTCCTGTCCATATAAAAAAGATTAAAAAAAAACGCGAGTCCGCGCGGGTGTATTGTCATTAAATTAAACAACATTAAAACACATTTAGAATGTCACGAATTTGATGAGCGAACGAATTTAATTCGAGTGAATTTATTGCAACCCAATGGTATAAGAAGTAAATTCATTCAATAGGGAAACTCAAAGAAAATAACAAACAAGTTATTATTATTATAGGACGCGTTGGTTGTTGTTGTAGACGAACGCGCGCTGGCAATTCATTTGATGACAAGACAAACGTCTTTCTGGGTCTGCATCCCCTTAACAATTGTGTGTATTGAGCTGTACTGTATTATTGCAACTTGGCTTGAATCCGCAGCAATAAGCCAGATAAACAAAATTGTATTAACGCGCCTCGTTAAATCCTCCGCCGTTTCCTCTCTCTCAGTGCTCCACTGTCCGGCTGGCTGCTCTGCCTGTCTGTCTGGCTACTCTGATCCAATCACATTCAGCGTTTCTCCCCCCCACCCACAGTCTGCGAATCAGAGCAGAGTAGGGCGGGTTTTCACGGAATGGAAAGTCTCTTTGCTTGTGAAGAGTGGCAGAAACCTTTCACTACCACACTACAGAAGGTTAACCCTTTCACTGCCACACTACAGAAGGTTAACTTGATTGATTGATTGAAAACTTTATTAACAGATTGCAGAATGGGTACAATACAGTACAGCTCAATACACACAATTGTTAAGGGGATGCAGACCAGAGAAAGGCTTTCATCTTGTTTACATCAGGATCCCCCATTTTCAATTCATCATAGAAAATAATGTTATGAATGCCCGAAAACATTTGTGATGTCACAGTATGATGTCATAATCAACATTCTAGAACATTTGTGTATCTATTCAACAATTCTCTCACAGCTACAGAAGGTTAACCCTTTCACTGCCACACTACAGAAGGTTAACCTTTAAATCTAAATATCTAAATGCTTATTGATGTAGCCTTTCCTTCAGCCAATACCTTGACCCCCAACATTACATGGCTTATGTGAGGCTTCCAACAAACCTTTCACTACCACACTACAGAAGGTTAACCCTTTCACCCTTTCACAAAATAAGGGTTGTCTCAGTTCACAACTATATTGGTCAAGTTTTGGGTGGGACTTGTTTGCGTCCCTACAGCTTCTTATTCAATTGAGCGAGATGCTCGGTTATGTCACACAGCCAGCTTGCATCTGACAGTTCAGACAATATTTCTTCAACCCTTTGTTACAGGGACGTGCACAGGACTTTAGAGGGGCAGGTGCTCAAAGGCTGAAAAGGGCACAACACTTGTGTGTCTATATTAAGCGAGCGCGCGTAAGGGCCCTTTTCGGGCGGGGGGCCCCCTTTTTATGCTTTTTGGGGGGTTTTGGTGATCAAATATTGAATATTGAACTATAATAATCAGTGCAGGAGCTCACTTATCCTTGAAAGACACTTTTATCACTGACTTAAAAGGCCCATACATCTCCATAAATGTTCAGGGGGGAGGGAATAAGTGCTTATCCTACAGACCCCAAGAAGTGCTGTATATTCTGTATTGTTTAATATAAATGCATTTTTTATTCCAATCCCGATTTGTATTTGAGATTCCCAAATCCCATCGGACTTGACTTCTTTGTGTCCCTCAGTGAGTGTAATACCAGCATTCAACAGTGGTTTCTATCATGATCATCATCACCACCCACGCTATGCATAAAATATATACAGTAGGTCCGCGGAGAGGCACGCTGAGGAGGCCGTGCAAACTGCAATGGAATATGGGGCATCTCTCTCTCTTTACCTAATATTTTTATTCTATCCTGACATTTTTCAGTTGGAAGGGCAGTCTATATGCGTAACAGTAAAAAAAAAAAAAAAAAAAAAAAAAAAAATTAATTAATTTTTTTCAAAAAGGGCACTTTTTTGATGAGGCTCAAAAAGGCAGGTGCTCAGGCACCCCTTGGCCTCTATGTGTGCACGTGCCTGCTTTGTTACCTATTCCACCTGGATCTTTTTTGTATTTTGGGCTGTAAAATTGTCAAAGAATGTCTGAGGAGTAAGTGCTTTTGGCTTTTTTCCTTTGTTACTTCATCAATACCTCAGATGTTCAACACACATGTATGTGTAAGAATGTGTAATAACTAAGGCTGTCAAAGCTTTATTAACGCATTAACCCACAATTATTTTAACGCCGCTATTTTTTTACCGGCGCTCTTGGGGGGCCACATCAAATGACGTGGCGGGCCGCATTTGGCCCGCGGGCCATGAGTTTGACACCTATGCATTAGACTATTGTGTGATGTCATTATTCAGGCTCATTCTTAACCATCAATATTTGTTCATTTTCTTACTCACCTCTGATATATAATGCCATATTTACTTATTTGCATTTTGCATCTGAAAAAATACAACAATTTAATTTGAAAAATTAGACCAAATTTATGAACTTGAATTAACATTTATTTGTCTCTGCACTTATAAATCAAAAACTAACAAAATAATCTAATGGAAAATAAATAGTTGTATGGCACAACAGCAGCATTTATCAGGATACAGTAAGTAACATTATCATCTGATAATAAAATGAACATAAAATAAATACTTGTATAAATCAAAATAAATAATGTTATAAACAAATGTGCACAGGTAATCAAGAACTGTATGAAAAATAGTAGCAGCATCTTCTTAGAACAACAAGAAGAAAAGTAACTACTGCAGCATGTCACCGACATGCAGACTGGAAGAGCCGGGATTCAAACCACTGACCTCTTTTATCCAAAGTGAGTAGTGACGACTATATTCTCTTCCTCAACTTCTTGCTCTGAGAGCTAGTCACAGTCCCATTCATCCACTGCTCTGCCAAATGGGCTCCAAATGATTTATTTAACAATATCTTGGCGTTTTTACATGGAAGGCAGCCAATGCATCCCTCCTTGGCAAATAACCAGTCATATTTATTTTTCCAAAAGTTCCACTGACTCGGACCCCAGCATTGTGGTGGTTGAGTAGCAGCGCAGTCCAGGTCTAGTGGTGGAGACTCGGGTCTGGCAGTGGCAACCGGCGCGGTAACAATAACAGGTGCACTGCGCACAGGAGCAGCAGAGCTAACACTAGTACTAGCACTAGCAGTGTCAACTTCAGTGACAGTAGCGCTGCTAGCTGCTACACTAACAGCGTCAGTCTTAGGCCTTTTTATAAAACCAAAGCTGTCCAGCTTTGTACAGCCTTGCGGCGGGTTGAGCCTTTTTTTTTTTCTTTCTTTTTGGCGGCATGTGGCGTACTGTTTAGTGTTTATGTTTTCAGTTGCAGGACACAGACCGGCAGCCTTCTGTTTACAGCAGCTGCTTGCTGCTTCTTCTTCACTAGGTTGCAGTAGCGTTAAACTTATGGGCGACGCATAGCGGCTTGGAGGTGAAATGCAGCCTATTCCACAACATTAATTACTCAGTTATTTTAAAAACTGAAAAGAAAAATATGCTAATTCGTAAAAAAAAAAAAAAAAAATATTATATACATTTTTTGAGAGACCCCCACAGGGGCTCTTGACTATGGGGGCTCAGACTATAGCTATGGGGGCTGAGCCCCCATTGGCCCCCTCATAATTCGAACACTGCATTGAACGGCTGGGGTGCTTCGAGGAGAGGATTGGGAAGCATCATAGAAAGTTCATCATAGATCTAGCCTCTTTATTTTGCTCTCAAAGTGCACCAGATTGATGCATTTAACTTTAAAATGTACAAAAAAAAAAGTTACGGGGGGAATGCCCCCGGACCCCCCTAGAGGGTCGGAGGTTCACCCCCCATAGTCTCTGAAAATCCTGTGGGAAACACCCGTCGGTTCGTCAGGATGAGGTACTGGTATTAATAGGTCTACAAATAAACGTATTTTTTTGTGATAAAATTTTTATACAATTTTTTTCATTTTCACGTGTAACAAAACACAACACAATACAGTAATAATAATAATAATAATAATAATAATAATAATAATAATAATAATAATAATAATAATAATAATAATAATAATAATAATAATAATAATAATAATAATAATAATAATAATAATAATAATAATAATAATAATAATAATAATAATAATAATAATAATAATAATAATAATAATAATAATAATAATAATAATAATAATAATAATAATAATAATAATAATAATAATAATAATAATAATAATAATAATAATAATAATAATAATAATAATAATAATAATAATAATAATAATAATAATAATAATAATAATAATAATAATAATAATAATAATAATAATAATAATAATAATAATAATAATAATAATAATAATAATAATTGTAACTGAGGGGTACAATTCCCTGACTGTATTGATAAGTATGGTATCATTAAACCACTACCGCTTTATGTACTTTAACTACTGGCCATACAGTACACGATATCTAAATATGATGAACACTTTCCACAATGAAATCGGTTCCAGTCAAAGGTAATAATCAAATATTTAATGGAGCAAAAGGTACATAGAATATTTATCTTACATTTATCATTTGAATGCACTTGTAAGGCAAATGAGTATTCGTAGGCAAATCAACACTGAATGTCCAATCTCTGGTTACGCAGGAAGCAAGTATACAACCTGGCTCTTAGGGAATTACATCTATGGTACACTTAATGATATAGCGGGATATACTGGAGGGGGTCCTCCCGGTTGTAAGCCGGTAGGGGGGGTAGGAGAGCCGTCGGTAGTAGACCGTCTGGTCAACGATATCTATGGAGACTTCAAGTACAGAAGACAGTGCAATAGACTCTTGATCCGCAGATGAATACACCTTGGTTCTCTTGTAGGCTGTAGCTCCACAATGAAGAAGAAGCTAGGCGACCTCAGTCTCTCTGAGCGCCGACTCAACTTGACTCCTCTCAGGGGTAAATCCAACACTCACAGGCGTCGGCGATTATCCGCTCCACAAATCACAGTACCAAAGCAAATATATATTCCAGCCGCATAGGGCTCAGCAGTCGTCGGGTAGGTAATCCAGTGTACATGTCCCTCGGTCCTCGCCTAGATCTCCTCGGATGAAAGCGCCATGTGGTCGGCCCAACCTGGATAAGACTCTAGATAACACGAGGAAGCGTTGGAGATGCTGGTCACTTTAGAACTCTAACCGCACGATGCACCATACACGATAGACTATTATTACTTGATAGAACTACGTCGCACTCGACGGTACAGTGCCAAACTCTGACAATTCAGCTATTAATTCGCACGAGGTCTCGATGCTATTCTAAGGCCAAACAGGCCATACTTCACCGCACATCGTATCGTGGGTGAGGCTTCACGTTCTGTTACTAAGTTGGGAAGAAGGGTAAGGGACTTCTACATTTACTTGCGCCATATTTATATGCACGGTGAACAAATAGTGCCACTCTCATTTCGGTAGCTGTATCCCTGAGCGGAGCCGGGGCTAGTACGGACATGTCTCGTCGGTACCTTTGAACTTGACGCCAGGGGCTGGTCCCCTGGCGCCTGGTCCTTTGTCCAATAAGAGAATTAACTATTATGGGCTATAGTAGGCTAAAGGGATATTCCGTGTATATGTACAAAGAATATACAAGGGATATCAAACGACATACAAATACTATTCAATATATATCCATAAATATATATATATATTCGGTTTAATCTGATCCTTCGTAACAGCCGCCCCCTTATTAGTCCCACCTAATTAGCTAAGCAGAGACAGATTAACCGCACTGTCCACTACTCAATGTCCGCTGTGAGGGTCAGTCAGTTCACAAAGTCATGGGGTCATGGTCGTCATCGATAGTATCGGGGAGCCTTGGCAGTTCTATTAGCCTCGCCACGGGTCGGGTGTAGGTCCGCCCTTGGACAAGCACTTCAGCTGCTCGGACCTTTCCATCGGCACCAGTGATCACTTTGCTTACGCGGCCAGCCGGCCACATAGCTCGGGGTAGTGACTGGTCGATAATCATGACGACTGTTCCTTCTGTCAAATTGTCTCTCTCTTTCACCCATTTCTGGCGGGTCTGTAGAGACGGTAGGTAGTGGAGTAGGAAGCTGTTCCAAAACTTGTCAGCCAATACTTGACTGTACCTCCACATTCTTCGGCCGTTCGCTTCTTCAGGCCTGTACATTGTCTGGGGTAGCGCGGGGTCCAGCCGCCCCATCAAGAGTGTGTTGGGGGTGACTGGGTCGACATCTGCTACATCACTTGAGACGTAACCGAGGGGCTTTGAGTTCAATACTCCCTCGATCTCCGTGAGGACTGTCATTAAGACTTCTTCCGCCACGGTCTGGGCCCCAAGCACGGCGTACAGGGCTGTCTTTATAGAACGTACTTCTCGTTCCCAAGTTCCACCGAAGTGAGGTGCGTTCGGGGGATTAAACTGGAAGTCAATCTGGGATGGAGCGAGGTGGGTCTTAAGTTCTGGGCCCATAGCTTGGAAGCTCTCTCTCAGCTCTCTTTCTCCGCCTTTGAAGTTTGTCCCGTGATCAGACAATAATGTAGACGGTTTTCCTTTCCGTGATGTAAATCTTCGGAAGGCCATAAGGAATGAGTCTGTGCTCATGGTTGGAAGGAGTTCGATATGTATCGCTCTGGTGGTCATGCATTTGAATACAATACCCCACCGCTTCTCGGTTCCTCGTCCTTTCTTTATATACAGCGGGCCGAAACAGTCCATACCGGTGGAGTGAAAAGGCTTGTCGCCGAGTCGGAGGCGACAGGGAGGTAGGTCAGCCATCCGGGGTATACTGGGCTGGGCTCGCCACTTACGACAGTCTAGACAGGTTCGCTGGAAGCGCCGCACTGCTTCTCTCCCTTGCAGTATCCAATAACGACGTCTGATCTCCGCGAAGACTCTCTCTGCCCCTGCGTGGTGCACATCCTCGTCGTATTTCTTTATGATCAGCTCTGTGACCTTGTGTCGGCTGTTCAAGACTATCGGGTACTTGACGTCATCCGGTAAGTCTGGGGCTCTCCGCAGACGACCACCCACTCTGATGAGACTATGGGCGTCGCTCTCGGGGGCTAGGTGGAGCAGTCTGCTGTCTGATGGGACGGGCTTTGCTCCCTGTAGACAGTCTAGCTCATCGGGGAACGAGTCTCTCTGGGCTCGTTGTAGTAGGAGAAGTTCTGCTTCTTCGTAGTCAGCTGCTGAAATGTCAGTCGTGGGCTGAACCTCTGGGTGGTGCCACAGAAATGTCTTTAGCTGCGCACTCTGTAGGGTGAGGCAATCGTCTATGTCGGGGTCTGTGGAGACGAGTGTGTTCAATCCACAGAACATAGGTTTCTTGTTTTCGGCCTCCTCTTTACTCGCCTCCCGTGGGGTGGGTGTAGGCCACTCTTCTTCGGGGAGCTTGAGAAACTCTGGTCCGTCACTGTAGAGGTTGTGACGGGTGAGGTCATCCAGGGACATTCCCCGGGTGATGACGTCCGCTGGGTTGTGTTTGGTGTCCACATACCTCCAGCTCGCTACTTCTGTTAACTCTTGAATCTCGGTGACTCTGACTCCCACAAAGACCTTGTATCTGCACGAATCAGACCGGATCCATGTGAGTACTGTCGTGGAGTCTGACCACAAGATTGTTCTTTGCACCGGGATGGTGAGTTCACGTTGGATTAACGTGGCGAGCTGCGCTCCTGCTAGGGCTGCGCAGAGCTCTAGACGCGGGATAGATTGTTGCTTTCGTGGGGCTATTCTGGAGCGAGCCAGGATGAAAGCAGTATGTATTTCTCCTCCCTCCTCTCGGGCACGCAAGTAGGCCACCGAACCGTAGGCTACTTCAGAGGCGTCGCTGAATACGTGCAGGTCCATCTTGCATGTCTCTGGCCTCACTGTGGGTGGGAAGTAGCTGCGGCGTATGTTAACACCTGGGAGTGAGCGGAGTTCCGTCTCCCACTCTCTCCATGTGGATGCAAGGTGTTCGGGTATGGGATCGTCCCAGCCCTGGTCCTTGTCCCATAGCGCTCTTACAATCATCTTTGCCCCGGTGGTGTAAGGTAGAATACATCCCAACGGGTCATATTGTCTGGCGAGTGTTCTGTATACACTCCGTCTGGTGGTCGGTATTGCCGTCGACCTTCCCTGCTCCTTGGTCAGGGGTTTGTGTCTATAATGGAGCTAGTCTGTTTTGAAGCGCCAGACTAGTCCTAGTGTCATTTCTTGGGCTTCTCCTGGGATGGTCGCCATCCAGGTGTCGCTGCTCGCTGCCTTGTCCTCGGGGGAGAGGCTGCGCAATACTTGCGGGTCGCTGCTGGCCCACTGCCTGAGATCAAAGCCGCCTTTGATCAGGGAGGCGCGGAGCTTGAGTAGAAGAGCCTCGGCTTCTTCTGGCGTCGAGACGCTTTGTAAACAGTTGTCCACGTAGAAACTATTTGTCACACTTTGTCGGACCTCTTCATCTGCTGCTGGGTCCTCTGCGACGTGTTTTTGTAGTGCAAACGTAGCACAGCATGGGCTGCATGTGGTTCCGAAAGGGAGGACTTCCCATTGATAGATGGCTGGGTGCTCATCTCCGATCCTCTCTCTCCATAGGAACCGCAGCAGGGGCTTGTCCTCCTCCACTAGTCTCACCTGCAGGAACATCCCTTTGATGTCGCCGCTGATAGCCACCTTGTCCTGGCGGAAGCGTAGTAGCACGCCTAGTAGAGAGGGGCCGAGTGTTGGGCCGGGCAAGAGCTCTTTATTCAGATTTTGTGATCCGATCTGGTAGCTGCAGTTAAACACAATACGATCCTTGCCGTTGTGGTGGACCTTGTGGTGCGGCACGTACCATGATTCGGTCGTCTGATCGGCCTCTTTAATGTCAATTTTCTTTATGTGTCCCGCTGTGATTAGCTTGTTAATCTCAGCGCGGTACACAGTCTCTTGAGCGGGGTCTTTGGCTAGGCGCCGCTCTGTGTTCAATAGATACCGCTCCGTTGCTTCTTTTGTGGCGTGAAAGGTGGGCATTCCCTCTCGCCTCAGGAGTGGAGTTGCGTATCTCATCACTCCGTTGACTGTGACTCTCTTTGTCCCTTGCTCGAGGAGGGCTATAGCGTAAATATCTTCCTTAGAACGAATGTCTTTCTTTTCGTTCTTAAAGGGCATTGTCTCTAGTGTCCATAGCCTCTCGACATGCTGCAGGAGAGTGGTGTCTTCTTCTGTCACTCTGGAGTGGAGGCAGCTAGTGGCTGCTGTTCGGTTAAGAGACTTGGCGAGGGGGCCTTGTAATGTCCATCCTAGGCGGGTCTCGACTGCTGCAGGACAACCTCTGGGTCCTGTATGGACCCGGTCTATCGGGACTATGAGGTCTGCATGGTCGGAGCCTATCAGCAGGGTCGGGGTGGCACCGTCTATGAGCGGGATAGGTAGTTGACGCAGGTGCACATATTTATCCATCAGCTTGGCGATGGGGTAGGTGTACTGCGATAGTCCTATTTCTTGGCTGGTGAAAGCATTAGTAATCCTATACCGTCTCTCTGGCTGCCCGCTTGCTGCGATAGTGAAGGAGACATTCTCGCCCTTTATCGTCTTTAGATCTCTTCTTATTGTCCGAATCGTCATCTGGTTTTCGCTCCCCCGCAGCCCCAGCTGGGCCGCAGCGGACGTGAGGAGAAGGGTCTTCTCTGACCCGTCATCAAGGACGGCGTAAGTGTCCATGACCTTATCTTGGTAACTCAGTGTTACGCGAACCACCTTTAAGAGCACCTGGGCGCCCCCGCTGCTAGCGGGGTCAATGTACATAACACTTGCCTTTGTGCTGCTGGATGGTGCAGGCTTTCTTCTGTTACTGTCGTGTAGGACATCTAGGTGGGCTCCGTCACACCGACTACACCTCTTCTTTAGGCGGCACTCGGCTGCCATGTGACTGCGCGCACATCGGTAACAGCGCCTGTTGGACTTTATCCAGTGACTCACTTCTTCAGCGGTCATCTTCTTGACCAGGTCACATTGTGACAACCAGTGTTCCTTTTCGCAGTACGGGCACACCATCTTCCACTTCTCTTTCATCGAGGGGGTACTGTGGTTCTTGCTGCTCGGTACTGATTCTGATTGGTGCATGACAGTCACCGATCTTCGGCCATCGTTTGCTCTCCTAGGTCCCTCTCTGGAGCTTGGTGTGCTCCGCACGAACGTATCCAACCGTAGGCTGCTGACTTCTCTCGCCAGGAAGTCGGCTAGGTCTAGGAGGGATGGCTCGGGACCGTTAGGATCACGGTGGTCTCTTTGCCGCCTGAAGCGCTCCTGTCGGGCGGGCGGCAGCTTCTCTAAAATCCTCTCGACATTCGAGTTTGCGTATAGTTCGTGCATACCCTTTTCTTGTTGCGCCCCCAGCATCCCTACCAGGGATTGTACTTTGATAGACAGGTCGTCTAGTGAGCGATTGTCTGTTGCGGGGGGTAGGCGGTCAATATGCCTTATCTCTTGTATTACGTAGTCCCATATACGTCCATATCTTTGGTCTAGTGCTGCTAGAGCCGCGGTGTATGGGGTCGTAGAGGTGGCATAAGCTAGCGCTATGTTGTGCGCTCTGGGCACTTTCAGGTGCTTCAATAGGATAGCATACTTGTGGCGTTCATCAGCTACATCCACCATCATTGTCTCTAAGCACATCCGTAGCTCCGTGTACTGTGCTCGGTTCTCATGGGTGAAGTCTGGAAACGTCGGTGTGCCAATGTATGACGCCGTGGATGGCTGGCACATCGGTGAGCGTTGGAAGAGAGGCCTCCTAGGCGAGTCTCCTCTTACGCCTCTCGGTGGGCTGGTACCGGCATGGTACCATGGCCCGCTGGTCCAGGTGCTATTCCTCGGGACTGGTCGTGCGTCATGCTCACCCGTGAATAGAGTCGGGGGTCTGTAGCGCAGAGCCGCGGGGGTATAGCCTGGGCTGTACTGGACCTCCTGGTCCTGTGGAGTACTGTGCTGCTGTCGGGCTTGACTCTCCTCTTCTCCCTCTTCTTCCTCTGTCAGGTCATCTAGATCCTGTAGTCGTCTATTTAGCCTCTCCGCGGTGTACGCCGTTCCTTCCTTGTAGCTGGGTCTCACTGGGACCAGTCGGGGAAGGAGTTCGGAGGGGGGTATAGGCTCTCTCTGGTGGTCGGGCTCAGGGTCGCTTAATCGGTTAGGGGAGGGTGCCCTTGACCCGTGTCTTGACGAGGCCCTGGAACCCCGTGTCGAGGGAGGGGGTGTTGCTCTGGCGATCAGCTGCTCCATTAGCTGCGCTTGTAATCGGTCGCGCTCGGCTTCGCGCTTGGTGAGAGCGATGTCGCGCTCTGCTTCTCTTTGGGCACCGGCAGCGGCACGCTGGGTGTCGGCCCGGTCTCTTGCCATATTCTCTTCCGTCTGAAGGCGTCTCATCTCCAGACGTATACGCTCTTCGTCGCTCCGTTGCTGCGCTTGAATGCGTTCTCTTTCCATGGTAGAATGTTCGCGCTCACTAAGCGTCTGTGCTTGGAGCCGATCGCGCTCTGTGGAGGCTGCTAGGCTGGCGAGGAACGCCTGTGCCAGCATCTTGTCCGCCTCGCTGGGGGAAGACGCTGGTTGAGGTGATCCGCTCCTGGCAGTACTCGTTGGGGATGCGTTCTCCTGCGGGGAGTCCTGGAGCTCTATCTCCTCGGCGCTCTCCTCATCTTGTTCCGTGCAGAGTTCCATCTCTGGAGGGTTGTCTTCCTCCCGGAGCTCTCTGGGGACTACTTCTTCGGTCTTGGCGGGGGGTAAAGTCGTGTCAGTTCCCTCCTGGTCCCCACCGTGAGCTTGGTCAGTTACATTAGAACCCACTAGGGCCTCTGTGGTCGGGGTATCCTGGTTGATAGGGTCGGACATAATTTTACTTTCTACTTTTACCACGTTTACCGTTTGTAGAAGGCTAGGTAGTATACTGGCAGCGTAATCCTCTAAGTACTGAGGTGGCTGCCGTCTACGCTGCGGGCGTTCTACTTTACGAGGACCGTTTCGTGGAGTGTTCATCATAGGCCATTTCAATATTAATACCACTATATTAATATTACACTAATTACCCTCCGGCTCGAAGGACCAATTGTAACTGAGGGGTACAATTCCCTGACTGTATTGATAAGTATGGTATCATTAAACCACTACCGCTTTATGTACTTTAACTACTGGCCATACAGTACACGATATCTAAATATGATGAACACTTTCCACAATGAAATCGGTTCCAGTCAAAGGTAATAATCAAATATTTAATGGAGCAAAAGGTACATAGAATATTTATCTTACATTTATCATTTGAATGCACTTGTAAGGCAAATGAGTATTCGTAGGCAAATCAACACTGAATGTCCAATCTCTGGTTACGCAGGAAGCAAGTATACAACCTGGCTCTTAGGGAATTACATCTATGGTACACTTAATGATATAGCGGGATATACTGGAGGGGGTCCTCCCGGTTGTAAGCCGGTAGGGGGGGTAGGAGAGCCGTCGGTAGTAGACCGTCTGGTCAACGATATCTATGGAGACTTCAAGTACAGAAGACAGTGCAATAGACTCTTGATCCGCAGATGAATACACCTTGGTTCTCTTGTAGGCTGTAGCTCCACAATGAAGAAGAAGCTAGGCGACCTCAGTCTCTCTGAGCGCCGACTCAACTTGACTCCTCTCGGGGGTAAATCCAACACTCACAGGCGTCGGCGATTATCCGCTCCACAAATCACAGTACCAAAGCAAATATATATTCCAGCCGCATAGGGCTCAGCAGTCGTCGGGTAGGTAATCCAGTGTACATGTCCCTCGGTCCTCGCCTAGATCTCCTCGGATGAAAGCGCCATGTGGTCGGCCCAACCTGGATAAGACTCTAGATAACACGAGGAAGCGTTGGAGATGCTGGTCACTTTAGAACTCTAACCGCACGATGCACCATACACGATAGACTATTATTACTTGATAGAACTACGTCGCACTCGACGGTACAGTGCCAAACTCTGACAATTCAGCTATTAATTCGCACGAGGTCTCGATGCTATTCTAAGGCCAAACAGGCCATACTTCACCGCACGTCGTATCGTGGGTGAGGCTTCACGTTCTGTTACTAAGTTGGGAAGAAGGGTAAGGGACTTCTACATTTACTTGCGCCATATTTATATGCATGGTGAACAAATAGTGCCACTCTCATTTCGGTAGCCGTATCCCTGAGCGGAGCCGGGGCTAGTACGGACATGTCTCGTCGGTACCATTGAACTTGACGCCAGGGGCTGGTCCCCTGGCGCCTGGTCCTTTGTCCAATAAGAGAATGAACTATTATGGGCTATAGTAGGCTAAAGGGATATTCCGTGTATATGTACAAAGAATATACAAGGGATATCAAACGACATACAAATACTATTCAATATATATCCATAAATAAATAAATATATTCGGTTTAATCTGATCCTTCGTAACAATAATAATAATAATAATAATAATAATAATAATAATAATAATAATAATAATAATAATAATAATAATAATAATAATAATAATAATAATAATAATAATAATAATAATACACAAGACATCACAAGACAATACTTCAACAATAATAATTACAATAACGACAAGACATGAGGACCCCGAGTCCAGCGCCCAAGTGAGTCAGAGCATCATGCCTCTTTAATACTCTGAGACCCCGAACCAGGGGCCCCCACCAGCTCGAGACCGCAAACCACCAAACTCATAAGCAGTGCCGTCTGGGAGAAATGCGAGTCCCTGTGCGAAATTTAAATGCGAGGCCCTGCCTGTGCGAAATGTTTTTATTAATTAATGAATGAATGAATACGTATTTTTGCCACTTTCGCGGCCACTGGGATTCGTCTAATCTCACTCTATAAGGCCAGCTTCTCATAACAAGGTTTAACTGTGCGTGAGGTTGTTTGTAGAGCTAAATCTACATTTTATAGATAGATAGAAGTCGTTTCTGATTATTGATTACCAATAACGGCATTCGTTATTGCAGCATCATACGCTGACCAGAGGCTTGGCTAATATATGAGAGTAAGGCCCGATCAGACTGTCTCTTACCTGTGGCCGGTTGGATTCCAAAATGGATTTCCCAGTTATTGATCACCATCTGGTAGATCGATATGTCCATTGGCTGATGCTATATTCCTTTACTGCATACTGAATTCAGCGTTGCAATAATTATTCCATGCGATCTGGTGACGCTATAGCTTCAGCCTTCAGGCTAACAGAAAAAGTAACATCCGGTCTGCAACAGGGAGAACTGCATTATTGAGACAGCGCCACTACCAGGATCTGGCCGGTAATGCAGTTTTCCGAATCCCAAGCGTAGGGTACCGACGTTCAACGTATTGTTAAATAATAGCCCGAGGCTGGGCATACAGTCAGCGTATTCTTAAATAATAGCCCGAGGCTGGGCATACAGTCAACGTATTCTTAAATAATAGCCAGAGGCTGGGCATACAGTCAACGTATTCTTAAATAATAGACCGAGGCTGGGCATACAAGTCAAACTATTCTTAGCACAGCTACTAAATATAATACAATTTGTTTTTCACTCACCATTGAAGTTACTTCTTTACGAGGAAAGTGTTACTCATAAGTTGCAGCTGTGCGGAACACACCCAAGTCTGACAGAGAAAGTAACGTCAGCTAGCTAGCTGGCAGTCTCCATCCCCCCTGGCTGAGCTAAACACCGACTGGGATGAGTGGCATTAGCTACTGAATTGCTGAAAGGGATATAAGTTAAAGGAAAACAAGCTACACTTTTCCCCGGTGCACGGTTGTGCTGAGAAGGATATATCCACCGAAACTGCCACGTGAGAAGGTTTAAGCCACTCGGTCGTATCTTCGATTTAGTCCAATCTTTGCTGTATCACTCCTCCCAAGAACTACTAGCTCTCCTGTGTGTCAGTCCACCGGCTGTGATACTTAGAAGGGGGCTGGTCTGGCGGTCAGCAGGTAGTCGGTAGCAATGTTGTGGATGTCCAGTAGAATCTCTTGTGTCTGAATCCTCCTGCCGCTGGAAATCGGCGATGCGACGTGCTAAGCTAAAGAAGCTAGTGCACTATACTTTAGCTAAGCTACTAGCCGACATGGCTAGCCTGACTCCCCGACTGAGCGTTCTAACACGCATCAACGGTGCGTGTTAGGTGAAGGGGATTTTTTTGGTCAAATCAGTTGCGCAATAGTCACTTTTGGTGAGTTGTTTCTATACAATTCACTTATATGACATTTAGGTATGACACAAGCATTTTTAGTATAGAAATGTGTCAACAGACTAAAGCAGGGAACCACAATATTTTGCATACAATTTATGCAGAATGTAATATCATAACTGTCTATTATTTTTCTTGCAATTGAGCCAATTTTCCGTAGGTACGGTTTTGAGGTGTGTGTTCAACAGAATGTAGTATCAAAAACACGTTCACAAAAAGTATGGGTTACTGAATGCTGAACTGCACTGTTATAATCACTAAGCCATTGTAAGACCTTACGTCCCTGTATCACTTGTCTCTGCTGCCCTTTGATTAAAAAACGTCTGTATGTCCATTTTCCTTTTTTTTTGTGGCATATTTGAGTTAGTAGTAAAAATCACCTAGTAAAAGTGAGATAATTGACAATATCAAAACATGCTAGGGCTGTACCGAATAGTTCGAAGAAAAAAATTATTTTTAATTTGCCAAGGTATGGCGAGTGCCATACCTTGCCATACCAAAATGACGCCCCTGGCGTCCGGTGCAATTAGCACGTATTTAAATGAGGTAATATGGGCGGAACATGTTCCCCTTTCTATGCAAATGAAGCTCGTCCAAAAATGCTCCTGTGAATGAATATTTCGAAGGAGAATATCACCTTTTTTATTTAAGTGAGATCGAAATCATTCGAAGACACAGGTTGCCAGCTCAAGCAATCCTTGATCTACTGGATGAAATCAAGGATGATATTGAGCCAGCCACCCAGAGATCCCATGTAATCGTATTTATTATTTAAATATTGTTATTTAACGTTGTCGGCTTTCCCAATGTTGTCGGCGTTATTGATTGATTGATTGATTGATTTTGAAACAAGATTTAGATTTTGCATCATGCTGCTTTAATTTTTTTTTATTTATGTTACGCATTGCTCTTGCTGCTTGTTATATTATGTATTCATTATATAAAGCACTTTGAACTGCAATCCTTGTATGAAAGGTGTTATATAAATAAAGATTATTATTATTATAATGATTGACTACACTCACGTTCCAATTGTACCACCAAGCGAAAACGATTGTACCACTGCACACTTATAATGCTCCAGAATAAACATTTAATTTATAACGTTTCATCGGGTCCATGAGGAGCTGGAAACATGGCCAATGTAGTGTATTCTGGAGTAGCCTATATGATAATGCAGGTTCTATTATCCTAACTAAATACAACTTGCTCACTCAAAATATTCGTTAATTATAAAATATCTTCACTGGCACAGTGCCTAAATTCGGTATAAATATTATGCACAAAAGACAGGTCACTCTGCTGATAATTATTTTATTTTATTACATCCAACAGTGTCAAAGCCCAGATCGTTGTAAGTTTTTCGGGTTGTTTCCATCTCATGGCTATAAATTTGTTGGCGGCTGTAACTCCCGCTAAAATTAGTATTTTTTTGTTGTATGGGAGCTGGTAGCTGGGAGATATCATTTAGGATTAGTGTTGTTGCGGAACGTGGAATTGTCAGGTTACATATGTCCAAAAGCTTAGTGGTTATGGATTTCCAAAATCAAGCCACCGGTGGACATTCCCAGAACATGTGCATATAAGTGCCAGTGGCCCCCAGAGCGCACAGGATGCACAGGGAGTCAGCCACCAAACCCATCGCACACAGTTTCCTAGGTGTGAGATACGTCCTATGCATATCATTAAAGTGTACTTGTTGGTGATTGGGGTTACGGGAAGCCAATGTGATATTAGTCCAGACATCATCCCAATCAAACTCAGGGTCCAGTTCTGGAATGTCCTCTCACCTAACTATATCTAATGATAGGTTCTTGTATGCGGACTTGAGTAAGAGTGTATAGAAATCTGAAACAAAGCCTCTTGAGGTTGTTCAGTCTCCGATGAGTCTAAAAAAGGGTGTGGATGTAGCGGTTGAGCCCATATGGAACCCCATGCGCCCTGAGCGCCGCCCCTTAGCTGTAAAAAAAGATTATTGCATGTAATTTTTATTATGGATGCTTGGGCTTGTAGTGAGTTGAGGAGGCTCGACCATCTATTGAGATCCTGAAGTATTTCGTTGTACGTGCCTGTATAATTGTGTCGAACAGTCTGACTCAGGGTGGGAAAAATCTCGATGCCGAGGTATTTAAAATGTTCAACTATGGGATGTCCGCCGGTAGGTTCACAGCTCTGGCCAATTCATTAAAGGGTAGACAAGCAGATTTGGGCCAGTTGACGTTGATACTTCACCAAATTCGTCAATTATCCTAAGTAAGTTTGTGGCCGAATGGGAGGGGTCCTGCATAAAAATCAGTAAGTCGTCCGCATAAAGAGCAATTTTGTGTGGGGTAAAAACTCCTTGCTGTCAGGTGAAAAAAAGCGTCTGGCGACTCCAAATGTATATATCGGAGGAGGCATGTGGTAGTTCTACACCCTTCCCTGGCCGACAGTGGGGCAATCCGCGCAACGACCAGGAAGGGAATTGGCATAACGACTAAATTGGGATGGGTGAAAAATACCGAACAGAGTTTCCGTTAATAGAAAAACTAGAGGCCTCCGCAGGACGCCCCCTGTGAACTACAGTAAATGTGTCAGTCGGCCCACGTGCAACATTGTCACGGCACGTCGCCCTCAAACGCCTGTTTAGACCATTTATGGATTGGCTACAAAGTGAGCGAGTCCTTTTTAAATTCTGAGCGTGCGTGTTGGCACGTGACACTGTCAATCACAATTTGGAGGCTGACCAAGTGTTGGGGATGTGGGCGAAAATGTAAACAAAACCGTGTGTGAGACCGTGCGTGACACATGATGTATGGGCTTCTGGGAAAGTCTCTTTGTAAGCTGCATAAAGATAGCAATGGATACTGTAGTCGCATGCCAAATAAAAACACTCGCTGATAGTGTTCTTACTGGCCACCGCAGTTAACGGGTACAATTTCAAAATAAGAGTGTTATCTAAATCTATAGGAAGAACTCCCTAACAAACAACTCATTTCATACTTTATTTGACTCTGACTCATATTATATTTTCAGATCAAAATTCTTTATTGTCTATATTTATTGTAAGTATTGTTTACACTGTTTATTTTATTAAATGTTATATTCAGATCTAATTGTATTGCCTATATTTATGTCTTTCTACTATCACCCTGCCCATACCTGTACCTCCCCTCCCCCTCCCACCTTGCTGCTATGATGCCCGAAAAAGGAATATCTCATCTTACTTTTGCATCTCTTCTTTTTCAATGTACTGTACATACTTTATAAAAGAAATTAAGAAAATGTTACATATACACCAACAACGCCCCTGCCCACTCCATCCTACCACCCCCCTACAGTTCAACCGCCCTCCCCACCCAAGATCCACAAGATCAAGTCTGCAGCGGTCTGCCTACATCTGTTACAGGAAGGACTAATAGCAGGAAAAAAGTTGTGATACTCTTGCATATGTCTATGTGTGATGTAAAACTTTAAATTGAATGAGAGCATGCCATATATAGATGAAGAAGGAACAAGGTATAATATTGCCTCGTACTGCTCATCTGAAAGGTCCCCTTCCAGATCTTGTTCCCAGGACCTTTTAAGATTAGCCAAAGATGAGATGTTAATGTCGGTCATATATTTTCAACACAGCCCCCATTTTGTGTTGGATTTAATTCGAGGAAGTCGTGATGATGAATAGTATTATTTTCTGTCTTTGTTTCATCAAGCATGTATGAAGGTGGACTTTGGGGAATCTTGTACTGTTTGTCTACAGTACGTGTCACTTTAAATTGACTTTTTCAACTTTTATATAATAATTCCTGATCTCTATGTCCATCATATGTTCCGCATTGTGGTGTGAAAATAATCTGCTGCAAAAACCATAGTGCTGTTCTCCCACTGCATAGTCCATGTGACCTAAAATAAAAACTCCACAATGCTTCATAGAACAGAATCTGAGGTTTTGAGAAAAAAAAATAAATAGTTGCTTGCCTCAGCAGCTTATATTTATTAACTCCACGACCTAACATTACAAATCTCAATTGTAATTAAGGAGATGCATGAATGTGTTTCCAGTTAGAAGCAGAGAGAGGATTTTCTTTTTTTGTATTCGCTCCATTGTTGCTCAGAAATATTACACTATATTGAAAAATCTTGGCACTCGATCCAGATTCATAATGATTTGGGGGGGGGGGGGGTAAAAGGACCACACATGAGATTAACCCTTTCATGTTTTTAGTTTTTCCCTAGTTTCTCTAATTTCCTTAGAATTTGACCACGCTGTAGCTTCCGAAGGCCAAGTAGCCATTGGTGTGACGTCAGAATGTTAAGCTGTCAAAATTCTAATCACCCCAATGTTATTGCGCACCTGAAAGAATCTCTACTATAAGTAATTTTTTTTAAACATTTTTATCAGCCCCGCAATTGACTTCCTTTGTTGAAACTGACAGTGTGTGTGTGTGTGTAGTGTATCTTATATATGATGTCAGCAATGTTTGGTGAAGATGAGAAAACAGACAGATTCCACACACAGTCTTATGATTGAATAACCACAGGTCAGTTCCCTGAGTCAGCAAAAACTGTGGACGGCAGAGGGAGGAATCACTGAGATCCAATACACACACACACACACACACATGCACACGCACACACACACACACTTTCATACACACTCAGACACAAACACTCTCATACACACATGCACACACACACACTCTCATACACACACACTCACACACACACTCTCATACACACAGTCTCACACACACACATGCACGCACGCACGCACACACACACACACACACACACACACACACACACACACACACACACACACACACACACACACACTCCCACACACACACTCACAGACAAGCTCGTATCCACACAGGAATCCTCTCTTTCACTCACACACCAACACACACACATAAACACATTTACTGTACACATATTATTTACACATAAAAACACACATATACTGTATATATATATATATATATGTAGCAGGTATATATAATATACTGTTATGTATTCCACAAATAATCCCACACGTTTTATTTTATTGCTTTGGTTTTATTTCATTGCTTTCGTTTTGTTTTATTGCACTTTTGGGAGAAATCGACACCGTTGTCACTTCCTCCTGAAGTGACGTATTTCCTTTCGACCGTCCTTCCTCACACTGCAGTCACTACTGGGTGTTGAGGAGGTAAGATGTCTACTCACTGTCTGTAAATATATTTCTGGTCTAAAAGAACGTTATGATGGTTTAAATGTTGTAAATCAGGTTTCGGGCTATGAACCATTTGTATATAATAGTATCTATGTTAAGGATGAGCAGTTGTGCACTTGTTGTGGAGGAATTTAGCCGTGGTAACGAACTTTTGTAAGAACACATGTTGATTAGGCTAGTAGTATGGTGTGAGAGTTGTGTAGGCCTCGACCTGACAGTGTGACATATTTCCCTCATTACAGCCTGCAAGCTGTTTGGCGCCATCCTGTGGACAAAAGATAATTGTGTTTATCTGTTTTGAACCACAGGTAAATGAATGACCCATATTGTTTATTTTGTATTGGTTTATTGTATTGTTTTATTATAAATGTTTTATTTCAATGCTTGATTAAAAATGGCAGTCACTACTGGGTGTTGAGGAGCCTGCGAGCTGTTTGGCGCCATCCTGTGGACAAAAGATAATTGTGTTTATCTGTTTTGAACCACAGGTGAATAAATACTGAAAATGGATCACGAGCCTGTGTTTACTTCTCATGCATGTTCGACAGAGGAGTAGGCTGCAGACCGGCTATATATATATAACTAAATAAGACTCGTGCACATCTGGTTGGACCCCGACTGGAGGTGCAGGTCAGCGCAAGAGAGATAAATAAACTAAAAGGAGAAAACGCGTTGTGCAACAATAAATAAGCAAAAACCAGTCCTGTGGAGTGTGCGGTCCCTTCTTTCCCTTGAAGGTTTTCTCCTTTTAGTTATATATATATATATATATATATATATATATATATATATATATATATATATATATATATATATATATGAACATGCGTTGAGATCATAGTATATCCAGTTTCCTCTTAGTACCTGGGGGCTACCTGTCAGTCAAGGTTAGCCCCTCCCCCCATCGACCTTAATAAAAGAGCTGTAATGTGCACAAAACCAAAAGCCCTTCATGTCTGATTATTCAACGATGTAATTTGTCTAACTTATTCCTGAAGTAGTGCTATGGACCGTGTCAGTGGTGTTTTTATCTAGCTGGTTTGGTTTAGACAGTCTGTCCCTCCCCATTATCAATATCCATTAGTCCCTTTTGATTTGGCTACCTACCAGCCAGTAAGCACTGGACCCGATTTCAAATGTTGAGGCTATGTCGTAGCCCTCATATAGCCCAGAATATGTCAAGTTAAATATAGACCACTTTTAGCCTAAGCAGTTTAATTCATTTTACTATTTATATGTAATATATAAGATGCACAACTGAACATATTGTGCTAAAATAATTTTAATGTCGATGTCCGGCTATGTCAAGGCTAGATATACCCTACCCTTGGACCTTAGATCTGTGGTCTCGGTAAACACCTTTAAAAAGAAGCTAACGACTGTGCTGTTCAAACAGGCGTCTGGCTAATTATGCTCTGTGTAAATATTTTATGTCTTTTTATCTGTTCTTTCACGTTTTTAATTATTTTCTTTTACCATGCTGCTATCTTTGCACTTTATTGATGTTTTCACTTTGTGACCCTGGTCTGTGAAAGGTGCTATATAAATAAACATTACTTACTTACTGTACTTACTTTCTTACACTTCTAGGCCTAACATTATTACATAACGTCTAGGTGTTATCTAGACATCTACTAAACTTTCACTTATAAACCAAATTTAGCATGATTTTAGACGGCTGTGTGCCATCTTTTAGCCGTCTAATAGACGAAAACATTTTATGATTTGTTTTTTTATTCTATTTTCTTTTTTGGGCTGTTACAACCAAGCCTATGTGACTTGCATCAGCAGCCACAGGAAATATGGCTCATTTCCCCGGTAGACCTTGGTTGTAGCGTGGTGGACAACAAGGAAGTCGGACACGTTTTACCAAAAATAACAACATTTATTTAACAGCTATTTTAAATAACAAACAGGTGGAGAGCTGGGTGCTCCAGCCTCCATGGTTCAGGATATAATCAAAAGCAATTGGACAAAAATAGAGCAAAGAGCAAATAGGCAAAAATAGAACAAAGAGCAAATTGTCAGAATGGTGAGAGCACAGGTGAGACAGCACTCTGGTGAGACTCTGGTAAGCGACAACGGCAGTGACGAGCTACTGGTCCGCTTATAGGGCGTGGAGCCTCGTCACCACACCTGTGTTCAATTACTGTATAAGAGCAGCCATGTTAATTTTTTCACCCATCCCAATTTAGTGTTTATGCCAATTCCCTTCCTGGTCGTTGTGCGCATTGCCCCACTGTCGGTCTGGGGAGAGTGTAGAACTACCACATGCCTCCTCCGATACATGTCGCCAGCCGCTTCTTTTCACCTGACAGCATGGAGTTTCACTGGGGGAACGTAACACATGCAGAGGTTCACGCTATTTTCCCCAGATCCTCTCCCTGCTGAACAGGCGCCCCGACCGACCAGTAGGGCTACATCTGTTTCTCCCTCCCCATCAACCTGGACCCCCTGCAATTTGCATATCGCTCCAACAGGTCCACGGAGGACGCCATAGCCCATGTGCTGCACACAGCAGCATCACACCTGGACAAGAGGCAGGGGAACTATGTGAGAATGCTATTTATCGACTACAGCTCAGCATTCAATACCATAGTCCCCTCCAAACTCATAGCTAAGCTCAGGGACCTGGGCTTGAACTATGACCTCTGCCAGTGGTTCTTGGACTTCCTGACGGGCAGACCCTAGGTGGTGAGAGCAGGCAACTGCACCTCCTCATCCATCACTCTCAACATAGGGGCGCCCCAGGGCTGTGTTCTGAGTCCCCTCCTCTACTCCCTGTACACACATGACTGTGTGGCACAGCGGAACAACAACACAATCATCAAATTTGCTGACGACACAGTAGTGGTGGGCCTGATCTCTGCAAACGACGAGAGGGCCTACCTGGAAGAGGTAAAGGTTCTAATCTAGCGGGATGGTGTCAAGAGAACAGCCTCTCCCTGAACGTCAGCAAAACAAAAGAGATTATTGTGGACTTTAGGAGGTCGGGGGTCAGGGACTACAGCCCCCTCAGCATCGACGGGGCACCGGTTGAGAGAGTGAACAGTTTTAAGTACCTCGGAGTCCACATATCCGAGGACTTGACATGGACCACACACATTGACAGTGTTATCAAGAAGGCACGGCAACGCCTCTACTTCCTTAGGTGCCTAAGGAAGTTCCAAGTGAGTCAGAAGATCCTTAAGAACTTCTACTCATGCACAATAGAGAGCATCCTGACTGGCAATATCACCTCCTGGTTTGGGAATAGCACTGCACAAGACCGTAGCAGAGAGAGTGGCCCGTTCAGCCGAACGCACAATTGGAGGTGGGCTTCCCACTCTCCAAGACATTTACAACAAGCTCTGCATGGGTAAGGCTAAGAGAATAATCAAAGACACCTGCCACCCAAACAACTGCCTCTTTGAACTGCTGTGGTCAGGCAAGCGATACCGGAGTCTCATGGCAAGCACAGAGAGACTCAGAAGGAGCTCCTATCCCCAGGCCATCAGGATGCTCAATGAACAATAACACTATGTAACAAACCATCAAATTCACCCACAGCACACACATCCACACGTACACACTCACTTTAAATAAACAACTCACTGCAGCACCCACTTTACTCACCTTAGACACTTAACACACTTTATATTTATTGATAAGAGATTTGCACATCTCTCATACCAATTGCACCTCAACACCACAAGGTGGCACCACAAGCTAAGCTATTGTATATTGTTGTAACTCAGTTACCTTCTCTACTTGCATTGTGTATACATTCTATATACTGTATATATGTATATTGAACATTTTTGTTTTGTTTACACTTGTTTACGTACTTGACTTTCTACCGTATTTTATACTTGTTTTATACTATATTTATTTTATCTAGCACACTCTCAGGAGCAAAACAGAAAGAAGCATTTCATACAAAGTATTCTGTATTTCTGTATGACAACTAATAAAGAAACTTGAAACTTGAAACTTGAGTCACAGTTTACAACGACCGGGACACATACCCCACCGGCTTCCCACCCACTAACACTGCCAATTGTGTTAGTAGGGACGACTGACCAAGCCGGAGGGACCGCTGACAGCTGGATTCGATCCCAGAGTCTCTGCGGTGGTAGGCGAGTGCTTAGTCCACTGCGCTACCCAGCCGTACCTACCAAATTACATCTTTTGACGTGAACAGCAGGTGCCAGTCCCCTGGAAACCAGCTCCATCAAGTAGTGTCTGGGAGTTGCGCTACCCAGCCGACCCTAATAGACAGAAACGTGCTCAGTGGGCATCATCTACCATGTAGCTACTGTTTACTTGACTAATGACTACTGACTACTGCAACATACAGCCAGGGAGAATGAAGAGGCCAAAGCATGTAATAAATCCTTGTGCGAAGCAAAACCATGACCCCACACCTCTAAGCACACATCAAATATGATGAGTTTGAATAGGAACAATTCTCGTGAGAGAGACAAACTCAAATGGAAAACGTGCATTTTCTTTTAGCGTCCTGTAGGGCTGACCTCGACTAGACAAATAGTCTACTAATCGATTGAAAGGAGCCGTAGTCCACTGCCAACCTCTTAGTCAAATGCAAATTCTTAATTAAGTATTATATATATATATATATATATATATATATATATATATATATATAATACTTAATTAAGAATTTATATAAGTCATTCCACCAATCCAGTCCGATTTGGACTTTGGGATTTCTATAATTGCTCGTCTAAAAATTACGTAAAATCCTACACTTTTGCTATTCTGAACCCTGAAATTTGCCTTTTTTTGACAGCGGCCGCAAGCTTTTTCATCAGAAATGTGATTTGACCTCAGATTTTGAACTAAAATCGATATTCTTATGTTTGCTCTAAAAGTTTCAGACAAAATTATTAAAAAGTTGAATTTGTTTTTCATAAACTTAAAGAAATAATTAATAAACATGTAGCTGTAACAGGGTTGAGTCTAGGGTAACATGTGAGCACACACACACAGCAACATGCACATTACAATTAATATGTATGTGGCATAAGCATGTTGAAAAAGCTCAATCATTAATTTAACTATTATTGTATAACTTCAAAATCAGTGTTAAAATCACAACCCTGTTACAATCTCACAACCCTGTTACATTCAAACATTACATTCAAACGTAACGGGGTTGAGTGTAACAGGGTTGTGATTTTTTGCACAAAATGGTTGCTACTCCACATGTGGTGAATACCAGGAGATGCATGATATTAAGAAAGCATCTAAAAATGTTTTATAACAAAGATCATATTCACAAGTAATAGTTTGCTATATTTTTTTCAAGTAACGGTGTTGAGTAATTATGCTTGACTACCATAATATTACATGATAAATGACTGAAAACATAGTACAATGAGGTAGCTACTTGCCTGTTTCTGGTGTTGTGTTCTCTGGGGCGGCGTGGCTCAGGGGTAGAGCGGGGCGTCCAATGATCGAAGGGTTGGTGGTTCGAATCCCGCTCAAGCCCATGTCGATCCCATTGCCGTTGTGTCCTTGGGCAAGACACTTAACCTACTTGCCTCGTATGAATGTGTATGCATGTGAATGAATGTTGGTGGTGGTCGTTGATTATTCGCCACGCTTCCGTGAGTCTGCCTCAGGGCAGCTCTGGCTGCAATTGTAGCTTACCACCACCGGTATGACTGTGTATGAACGAATAATGGACTCTGTGAAGCGCTCTGAGTCAGAGCAACAGTCAGTCAGAGAAGAGCGCTATATAAATCCAATCCATTATTATTATTATTAAAAGACTTCAAAGTTGTCACTTCCTGTTTCACATGCTTCTATGGATTGAACCATTATTTTTGTGGGGGGGAGAATGCTCAGTGTAACAGGGTTGAGGGTTACTGAGGGACAGACTGAATAATGTTATTTTAATGAATAATTATTCATTTATTTTGAAATAAATCATTACCAGCATTAACAGCACAGATGGATGTGTATGTTCATGGAAAAAAGTATGGACTTTTCTTGGTCATATCCCAAATACATTTTCATGCAATGCCACGAGGGACATGTCAAAATACATGGCGTCAACTGAAATAACAACATAATGCATAATAAAAAAAATTACATTCATGCAATGTTTTTACACTTTATTAAAGAGGACATCTCAACTGAAATAAATAGCATTTCAAAGCACATTTTGGTAACTGATTAGATAAAAGACACATCAGAGGGACTCAAATCGGACCGGATTGGTGGAATATATATATATTTTGTATCATTCTTTCCAAAAGCAAAGAGGCCTAGAAGCGTTGCTAACGCTAATGGCGTGCGTACCAGCGAGGCTACCTGTCTAAGAAAACGGGCACTGAGGCACTGAAAGAGGATTTCACCCATCTAATGAACACACCTACTGTAGAGTAGACAAATATCAAGATGTATCCATCAGTGGACCAATTGCATGCTTTAGCAGAGGACCAGAAGCCTTCAGTTGACTCCTTCAGACATTAAGCCCCCCGAGGCGATAGCCCAAATGGAATGATCAATGATTGGTTGCATTCGGGGGGGGGGGGGCAGTCGACTACCAGTCGACTATCTGCACATTTTGGCCAATCAAAGTCGACTATACAAATCCTTAGTCGGGGACAGCCCTAGCATCCTGAAATGAGCCCCAAAGTACCCAGTGATCGGACATTTGGGACGTGATTCATAGAGCGTGGAAAACTGTATCTATATATTTTTTAATGAAATTCGGTAGCAAAATCCTGAGGGGAAAGAGAGGCCTTTTAAGGAGCCATCAGCGCAAGCGGATCACTTAATTTCTTAATGATTGGACATTTTTGAGTGCGGCGGGGTAGTTCTTCAAGGTAATTGTTATCTACACTATACGCCTAAGCCCCCCATCTCTCAAATAGGAGCTAAATCTAATGGACAGACACTGGGAAGAATCTGGACCGGGGCCCGAGTACAGCAGCTGGGCCCTTTTTTACGACGCTATCACAGTATAATGTGCCGCGTGAGCGAAGGGACGGGCGCCTCCACACCCCTGGGCAGTAGGGACCGAGGAGAAGGTGGTCAGTCGGCGGGAAGAGTTCTCAGAGTAATCCCAAATGTCATGCAAAGCAAGAGAGTCTCAGTGGTCAGATACCCCCCCCCCCCCACCCCCGACCCCCGTCAGCTCACACATTAAAGCTCCCGCTATCTCCCCCTCCTCCTACTCTTCTTCTTCTTCTTCTCCTTCTGGCTTTAAATTGCCTTCCCGGCCTTCTACTGCGCTGGGGGAGCGGGGGGGGGGGGGGGGGGGGGGGGCTGGGGGGTACAGTGGGTCAACAGATTATCTCCTTAATCCCGTTAATCCGTCCTCACATCAGGCCAGGATGATTTCGCCCCATAATTGTGTCCGCCGATCACCTCAATTAGAAAAGACGCAGGGGCTTTGAGGAAAACGGGGGGGGGGGGGGGGGGGTGAGACACAGCGATGGCAGGATCATTCACACATGTGTCTGTGTGCGTGTGTGTGTGTGTGTGTGCGCGTGTGTACGTGTGTACGTGCGCCTATGTGTTATGTGTTCACGTGTGCCTGTGCACATGCGTGCGTGTGTGTGTGCGTAGGGGAGCTCACGCGAGAAGGTCAAGCCGTGATGGGACGCGGCGTGGACGCGGATCGGTGGCTTTCCGCCGCGGACGTGTCAGCCGGGAACACGGCGAGTGCAAAGTGAAGACGACGGCCGTGACCTCCGCGCCCTGCTCCCGTCTCTCATCACCGCCGCGGCGAGGGCCTAACGACAAGATCAGCGGACAAGCGGGGCGACGCGAGGGAGGACTGATGTAACACGGCCGCGTGGACGGGGGGAGACATGGGTGCGTTTGTGTGTTCGCCTGTCCGGTGCTTTATAGGAAGGTGCTGCCCAAGGTCGTGCACGTTCACGTGTGTGTGTGCGTGTGTGTGTGTGTGACGCCTCCTCTGCCCCCTCTCATATTAGCCTCGTCAAGTGTGTCGAGTCAAAGATCAATTGCTCCGTAATGGGTGGACATTATGTTGATTAGACTATCTATTAGCGACCTGTCAGCTTAGGCTCAGCAGAATGGTATCCAGGGTCATGGGGTGAGGAGGGGGGAGGGGGGTTCATCCCCTAGGAAAGTTTCACCCGTAATGGTTCCCAATAGACATGGTCTCTGGTGGCTGTGTTCTAGCTGTGCAACGATGTAATGGGTCTGGTACTGAACAGACGTTAATAAGGGCTTCACTGAAACTCCAAAAAGCTCATTTATTTTTCGTAGATTGCATTTGTGTGATGAGGTCACAGGTTGAATCCTGATAAACTGAATCCATGTTGTGTCGTTGTGACGATTAACTCTCGAGTCACCCTTGTCACAATTCTGGTCAAATGGGTTAGGGTTAGGGTTTTCTTCACGTGTGTTTGTGGATAGCGTTGGCTATATTTTATGTATATGCCAGGAAAGTTGCTCAGTATCACATATTTGACCTACATTACAATAATCCATGTTTTTTTTTTAAACAATCACTATTAAGCATGTGAACAAGTGTCACACCTTTCACCCTAGTCGTAGAACTGGACAGGTTAGGGGGTTAGGGTTAGAGTTAGGGTTAGGGTTAGGGTAACCCTAGGGTAACCCTAACCCCCTAACCCCTTAACCCCCTAACCCTATCCCCAACCCTAACCCTAATTTAAGAAATGGTTAAAATCCTGAAAATGGATAAATATTCTATATGTATGGTGAGGACTGAAGTTAATAATGATATTCATGAAAGAAAATTGGAACAATACATGAAAAATATATGTTTTACTGAGATCGCAGTTTCGGTCACTAGGGAGACAGGTAGTGGGTTTTTTAAAGGTTGACTCGTGGGTTAAAAGCACTCTCAAACACATTCAAAGAAGGATGTTTTATTTACAGGGCTAATTAGAGACAGACAGGTTGTTATTTACAGCTACAGCCTAGAGTAGTCAGCAGGGTTAGGGTTCCACTGGGGTTAGGGTTCCACTGGGGTAAGGGTTCCACCAGGGTTAGGGTTCCACTGGGGTAAGGGTTCCACCAGGGTTAGGGTTCCACTGGGGTAAGGGTTCCACAAGGGTTAGGGTTCCACCAGGGTTAGGGTTCCACTGGGGTAAGGGTTCCACTGGGGTAAGGGTTCCACTGGGGTAAGGGTTCCACTGGGGTTAGGGTTCCACCTTGCTAGTCACCATCTGTAATATGCAAGGTTATGCTATGCTAGCTACACATCACAGCCGGACAATGAATAGGTGGCAAGATGAATTAAGATCCCTTGGGGTAACGGTATGTTATGTAATGTATTTTTACTTTCAGTTACTCACTGATACACATTTCATAATAGTATTAATTATTATTGTTTACACTGTTTATTCTTTCCTCATATTTTTGTATTCAGATCAAATTGCCTATATATATTGCCTATATTCCCATATTTATGTCATTCTACTATTACCCTGCCCATATCTGTCCCTCCCCCCCCCCCCCCCCCCCTCCTGCTACGACACTTGAATTTCCAATGGAATCAATAAAAGAATATCGTATCGTACATACGATTCATTGTCAAACTTATTTGTCAAACGCTCACCCTCAAAGTTATTGAAAGGGTCCAATTTGTCAAAGCGGTCTGCTTTCTGGATGCTGACAAAGCCTTCAGACGTTGGCCCATTTCAACATACGGCTGTGGACTGGCTGGGGACGGTTAGGTCCCACCGGGGTTAAAACAGGATTGGGTTTTGCCTTTTGGTGCCCAGGAAACAAATTCAGTGGCTGTTGTTGCAGCCATGATAACCTTTTATGTGGTGAGCAGCAGGCTGCCCGTGTTATAAACTTTTAGTGAGGTTTTACAACAAGGACACTGTAGGCGGGTTCCGCCCACGAGCAGGGCACCGGATTGACTAAGCAAAAGCAACCTGGACTGACAAAAGCAAGATGTTCAGCACTGTGGTGATGTGGACAGCTGGTGCAAGGTGGAAATGCCTGAAAAGGCACACCGACATAGAAAGATGTTTACTGGCACAATCTTTCACAGTGTCGAAGAAACCTTCCTCTTGATATTAATAAAATAAGGCACATTTTCAAGGTCTAGTTGAGCGGCGTCGTGGTCAGTTTGGCAAAATGGCTATAGCTCCCATTTACATTTACATTTACATTTAGTCATTTAGCTGACGCTTTTATCCAAAGTGACTTACAAGTTCTGTACGACAAGTCATCAGGAAGGGCACAACTCTATCAGCTGAGTAACAATGTTCATCAAAGTGTTGAGTGCTACAGTGTAGGTTAGTATATTAGGACAAGTGAGTACAGTATATGTTAGGACAAGTGCTTCCCAGCCTGATGCGTGAATTTGCTAAAAAAGGTTATATTTTCATTGGGCTCCTATTGTGATTCTGGTTGAGGTGAAACAACAATGCCCTCACCTACAGAGAGACCCTTGAGAGATGCCCACTCAGCCAGATGGTTCTGGGACTCTGCTCACAAACACAAGCAGAGCCACCAGACAGAAACCACACTGGACTAAACCAAATTATAAGAAAACAAAAAGAAAACTATCAGACACATTGGAAAGAATCAACCCAAAACCAGAGCAAATTGAAATGCTATTTGGCCCTCAACAGAGAGTACACTGTGGCAGAATACCTGAGCACTGTGACTGACCCAAAACTAATAAGATCCTTGATGTAGGTACAGACTCAGCTAGCACAGCCTAGCCATCGAGAAAGGCCGCCATAGGCAGACCTGGCTCCCAAGAGAAGACAGACTATGCACCCACTGCACACAAGAAGAGGTGGAAACCAAGCTCCACTTCTTAACAACTTGCCCACTATACCAAGACATCAGAGACATATACTTCCCACAAATTGCAAACACCCAAAGAGACTTTGAAAACATGGAAAATAACTCAAAACTCCCATACCTACTGGGAGAAATACAAGAATGTGCAAACACAGCAGCAAGATTTGTGAGCTGCTCTGACAAGAAAAGGACATCCAACGGAATACAACCACCATAAAGACTGTCAATCATACAAGAAATTCCTTCTGTAATGTACTGATTTCTTTTGATGTCTCTGTTTGATTGTTTTGTTTTGTTTGGCTTTGGCAATGTAAATGTTTCCCATGTCAATAAAGCCCATTTGAATTGAAAATTGTATTGAATTGAGAGAGAGAGAGAGAGAGAGAGAGAGAGAGAGAGAGAGAGAGAGAGAGAGAGAGAGAGAGAGAGAGAGAGAGAGAGGGACTTTATAATAACACTGTTATAATACATTTATATGGTATTTGTAGATAATGAACTAATCATGAACAAACCATTTATATACATTCATTGATTATTATTAAATAATTTATAACTATATTTGTAACATTTACAAATTATTTATAACGCATTAGTGGATAATGAACTAATCATGAACAAAACAATTTACAACTGATTAGTACATCATTTGTAAATGTACTAGTTTAAAATTCGATCTGTTGGTAACTTTTTTCCAATGATCAATCTTGTTAATTATTAGTGCAACATTTAATAATGATATCTAATGTGTAGTAGGGCTGTTCCCGACTAAGGATTTGGGTGGTCGACTATGATTGGCCAACATTTGCCGTTAGTCGACTATTGGGGGGAAAAAAACAATAATAAATAAAAACGTATAATATTTTTAAATTTTAAATGAAAAAAAAAAAATGTATCATTCCATTTGGGTTGTGGGGGTGCTTAATGTCTGAAGGAGTCGACTGAAGGCTTCTTGTCCTCTGCAAAAGCATGCAATTGGTCCACTGATGGATACATCTTGATATTTGTCTAGTCTAGTGTGTTCATTAGATGGGTGAAATCCTCTTTCAGTGCCTCTGTGCCTGTTTTCGTAGGCAGTTAGCCTCTGGTATGCGTGCCATTAGCGTTAGCCACGCTTCTAGGCCTCTTTTCTTTTGGAAAGAATGATAAAAAAAATAGAAAATGATAAATACATTTATTTTATTTGTTATATTCTACTAAGAGATTGGCCAGTCGACTACGGCTCCTTTCGACAGATTAGTCGACTAATCGACTAATAGGGGTCAGCCCTAATGTGTAGTAACACATTTGTAGATGCTTTGAAAAATGGATATGAAAAAACGACTATACCTCCATTTATTTGTTCATGTTCAACAAATGATTTGTTAGACATTCATAAAAGATCTATAAATCATTTGCAGATGCTATTGTGTGCCCTAATCTAAAGTGAACACTATTCATCATTAACAAATGTGTAATAGTTTGTTCATTATTTGTTGACTTTTAACTCACCTGTTATGAACGATCTGGCTTTTATGAATACAGACACGAGGCAAATACCAGACTTGTCTTTTCATGTTTAACAAATGATTTGTTAGACATTCATGAAACATCTATAAATCATTTGCAGATGCTATTGTGTGCCCTAATCTAAAGTGAACACTATTCATCATTAACAAATGTGTAATACAGTTTGTTCGTTATTTGTTGACTTTTAACTCACCTGTTATGAACAATCTGGCTTTTATGAATACAGACACGAGGCAAAGACCAGACTTGTCTTTTCATGTCTAACTAATGATTTGTTAGACATTCATGAAACATCTATAAATCATTTGCAGATGCTATTGTGTGCCCTAATCTAAAGTGAACACTATTCATCATTAACAAATGTGTAATACAGTTTGTTCGTTATTTGTTGACTTTTAACTCACCTGTTATGAACAATCTGGCTTTTATGAATACAGACACGAGGCAAAGACCAGACTTGTCTTTTCATGTCCCAAATTTTTTCTTGCAATATAAGTGCTTGCATTTCGTTCCTTAGACCTCCCTAACAGATGATCTGTATTTATTTTAAAATGTTATGATGGTTAAGTTGGTGAAAATGTTAGTTTTATGCTTGGTCACAATAGTGACCATTGGAATCTAGCAATTTTGCAGATTTTGACTATGTATTGTTATATATTTTGCGTTAGACTGGACCGATTTGCACTACACTTGGTGGAAGTGTGTACCGTGGTCCATTGTAGAACCTGTGAAATTTTAGTGTGCATGCAACTTACAGGGCAGGTCCACAGGCCATCCAAACACAGCTGTCCATTGACCTCCATTCACCTCCATGAATTTTTTAGAACAGCATTACACAAAAACTATTGAACAAATGTTTACAAAACTTGGTGGATGCATGTGGCATGGTCCAGGTTCTGTGGTGGCAGGTAAGAGAGGGGGGGGGGGGCTGGGTGTGGGTGTGTGGGGGGGGGGGGTTAGTCCAAGTTATGTGGAGGCAGGTAAGAGAGGGGGGGGAGCTGGGTGTGTGTGTGTGGGGGGGGGGGGTTATTCCAGGTTCTGTGGAGGCAGGTAAGAGAGAGGGGGGCTGGGTGTGTGTGTGTGTGTGGTGGGGGGGCTAGTCCAGGTTATGTGGAGGCAGGTAAGAGAGGGGGGGAGCTGTATGTGTGTGTGTGTGTGTGGGGGGGGGGGGGGTTAGTCCAGATTCTGTGGAGGCAGGTAAGAGAGGGGGGGGGGGGGGGCTGGGTGTGTGTGTGTGGGGGGGGGGGGGGCTGGGTGTGTGTGTGTGTGGGGGGGGGGGGGGGGTAGTCCAGGTTCTGTGGAGGCAGGTAAGAGAGTGGGGGGGGGGGGCTGGGTGTGTGTGTGTGTGTGTGGGAGGGGGGCTGGGAGAGAGTTCAGCTTCCTGACAGCCTGGTGTATGAAGCTGTCTCTTAGTCTGCTGGTCCTGCAGCTCGGAGGCTCCTCATTCTCCTCCCGGAGGGCAGCAGAGTGAAGAAGCGTTGTGAGGGTTGTCATTATGTAGTCTGGGTGGTCATTATGTTGTCTGGGTGGTCATTATGTGGTCTGGGTGGTCATTATGTGGTCTGGGTGGTCATTATGTGTAGTCTGGGTGGTCATTATGTGGTCTGGGTGGTCATTATGTGTAGTCTGGATGGTCATTATCTAGTCTGGGTGGTCATTATGTGGTCTGGGTGGTCATTATGTGGTCTGGGTGGTCATTATGTGTAGTATGGGTGGTCATTATGTGTAGTCTGGGTGGTCATCATGTAGTCTGGGTGGTCATCATGTAGTCTGGGTGGTCATTATGTAGTCTGGGTGGTCATTATGTGGTCTGGGTGGTCAATATGTGTAGTCTGGGTGGTCATTATGTAGTCTGGGTGGTCATTATGTAGTCTGGGTGGTCATCATGTGTAGTCTGGGTGGTCATTATGTCGTCTGGGTGGTCATTATGTGTAGTCTGGGTGGTCATTATGTGTAGTCTGGGTGGTCATTATGTGTAGTCTGGGTGGTCATTATGTGTAGTCTGGGTGGTCATCATGTGTAGTCTGGGTTGTCATCAAAAAACGTGGATGAATAAGAGAAATCGTCAAAATCGCCCATTTCTGACTGTTTTATCCCAATGGTCAATTTTGTGACCATGGTTACATTTCCACCTCTTGAGGTTAAAATATGCATGCAAGCATATCATTGTCATTACATATCAGTAGAAGACCCTTTAATTAGTATATACACAACATACTATAGTTTAATCTGTAAAGTAAGATGTTGTACTTCTTTTTGTGGGGTGTTCTGGCAGCCTTTTTGTGCTGCATGGACAAACAGGAAGTAGACTGGCTTGGTCATGTGATGATTCAAGCTAGTCACATGACCTTTATACAATTTGAAAGTAGACAACATGTTGTTTCTTGTGAAAGTTTATTTTTTTATCCAGAGCAAACTACCATGATTCTAGAGCTTCTAGAAGTAAAAAAAGAAAAGTATCACAAATGTGACAATTAGGATTAAATGGGCTGAATGAATGAATGAATGAATGAATGAATGAATGAAAACTTTATTTAACAGATTGCAGAATGGGTACAATACAGTACGGCTCAATACATACAATTGTTAAGGGGATGCAGACCTGAGAAAGACGTTTGTCTTGTTTCCATCAGGGTCCCCCATTTTCAATTCATATAGACATATATGACATACATGACATACAGATAGTCAGTACTGCTACATCTATACATTTATGACATACCAGATTTGCAAATACAGTACTTTTTGTGATACAGAAGGAGTCAAGAAAAGGGAGTATATACATTTGACGTAGAAACTGTACATTGGAGGAGGTTGGGTGGGGGGGGTTGGGTACATTGGGATATTGACAACCATACTGGGTAATTTACATTGGAGGTGGTTGGGGGGGGGGGGGGGGGGGCGGGGGGCACACTGTATAAACAAGTAACACTGTACATTGAGGGGGGGGGGAGGAGACACTGTACAAACAAACACAATTGTACATTGAACTATTGACAAAACCATACTAGGTAAATGACTGTACATTGGAGGGGGTTGGGTTAGGATATTTACAGGGGCCAGTGTTGAATTGCAGTCTCCCGTAGGTGTCCCTTGAGAGAGGTTTTGAAAGTGGGTAGTGATCCACATTCCTTTACAGCTTTGGGTAGGGCGTTCCACATTGATGTGGCATAATTGCGAAACGTGTTTAGTCCCTTATTTGAGCCGAATCTGGGTTTAACATGATTTGTGGAGCTCCCTCTGGTGTTGTGATCGTGGTATTCACTGACCTTTGGGAAGTATTTTGACATGTACATGGGTACCTTGGTCGTGTAGTGTATCTTGTAGACCAGGCCCATTGCAAGTTGTTGTACTCTGTCGTCTACTCTAAGCCATCCTAGGTTGTCAAAGTGGGCAGGGGTGAGGTGGGTTCTAGGAGTAAGGTCAAGCAGTAGTCTGACCAGTTTGTTTTGAGATGTTTGTAATTTTGTTTTTAGCGCCTTTGAGGTGCTTTGGTACCATGAGGTGCAAGCATAGTCGTAGTACCCCTGAATGAGTGCTCCTGCCAGAGTCTTCAGGGTGTTCTTGTTTACCAGAGAGGAGATCCGGTACAAGAATCGAGTTCGTTGGTTGACTTTTTTTATTACATTGGATGCCATTTTGTCACAGGAGAGATTAGCCTCTAGGATGGAACCCAGGTAGGTAATTTCATCTTTCCTTGTGACAATATTGTCACCCACTGTAACTGAGAAGCCGTCGGTCTTGCTGAGTTTGTTATTTGAACCGAAGAGAATGGACTCTGTTTTGCCCATGTGTAATGATAGTTTGTTATCAGCGAGCCATATGCAGATTCTGCCTAGTTCCGAGCTGAGGGTTTTTTCAACCTGTAACTTGTTCTTGTCAGAGACCAGCAGGGCTGAGTCGTCCGCAAACAGGAACAAGTTGCAGTCACAAGCTGACGACATGTCATTTGCATAAATTAGGAACAGTAGCGGTCCTAGTATGCTTCCTTGTGGAACACCACAGCTCACTGTGAGGGGGGGGGATAGAGTACCGTTTACCTCCACCATCTATTCCCTCCCCTCAAGGTAGGATTGCATCCAGCTCACTGATAGACTATCAAAACCAATTGCTTTTAGCTTGTCAATCAGAATGGAGTGATTGACCGTGTCAAAGGCCTTTTGTAGGTCCAGCATGACCATGCCGCAGTATTTGCCTGCGTCCACCTCTTGTTTGATGTGGTCATTCAAATAGAGAAGGCATGTGTCAGTGGAGTGGGATGTTCTGAAGCCAGATTGGAATTCGTAGATTAGATTTTTTTCCGCTAGGTACTTTTCGACCTGTTCGTAGACTATTTTTTCCATGACTTTCGAGATGGAGGTGAGAATAGAAACAGGGCGGTAGTTGCCTGGGTCTAATTTGCTGCCCTTTTTGTGCAGAGGGGTCACCCTCGCAATTTTGAAGTCCTTGGGGACGTGTCCCTGTTTTATGGAGAGGTTTATTATGTGTGTGATGATTGGTGTGATGGCGGCTGCTGAGTCTCTGAGGAATTTGGAGGGGATGTTGTCATGGCCAGTGGCCTTGTTAGGTTGGAGGGCGCTCAGTTTATTGAGTACCTCATCTGTTGTTACCATTTCCAGCTTGAAGTCGTCCTTGCGGACCCCTAGGTTTTTGTAGTAAGCTACTATGTGGCTAATGATTTGTTAGACATTCATGAAACATCTATAAATCATTTGCAGATGCTATTGTGTGCCCTAATCTAAAGTGAACACTATTCATCATTAACAAATGTGTAATACAGTTAGTTCATTATTTGTTGACTTTTTCATGACGTTATAAATGTTCTAGGCAGCTTTTGGATCCACCCTTCTTTGTGACATCAAACAGTGACAGAATTAGGACTATAGATAAATTCAATTGTATTAACAAAAACAATGCAACAACCAATAAACATGATTTATAATAAAAAGAAAAATACTCTCTTCAAGACAAGCCAACAGCACAGGGTCATCTTTAAAGGAACACACCAACATTTTGGGAAGAGAGACATATTGCTGTCATGGCGGCACCGTCAGCGCTGACGCCAGTCACGGTAAATGCTCTGACAATACACCGGTCTTTTTTGTTAGTTCTTCTGTTTTTACTGTCTGTCAAATCAGTTCTCTGTGTTTAAGTAGTGTTTGGATTACACATTTTTGACAGCCCTCTACCCGAGGAGCTACATGCCGACGGCACCTTACCTGGCTGGGGAGCAGTGATGTACCTGAACGCGTTCAATGAACGATCGTTCATGAACGCGTTCGTATTTTGGGCGAACTTGAACTGAACGTACTGTATATCCGCTAAATGAACGTAATTGAGAACGCGTTCATTCTCAGCCCTGTGTAACGGAGTTCAAAAGTGCGTTCATTCTCAGCACTCTGTTATAACGGCGTTCAAAGATGTGCCATATTTCATATGCATTTCAGCCGAAAACTCAGTTAAAACACACTGTAAACAGGACAAAAATGATGCGTAAAACCACCCGATCTGGCAACGTGCCTGTCACCCCCTGCTACATCATCAGACTCCTCCTCACAACAAGCAGTGGAACAGGCTTACAGCAGAATCTGCGCGCAGAAGCCGAGAGGCGCTGCAGCAGCAGCAGCACTCGCTCAGTCAGAGTCAGACTCTAGACGTCGTCGTATGCATTTAAAATAGTTTACAATTCAAACTATTTGATAAACTTCTACTTTCAGCCCGGAAATGCATTCTGATAAACTGGATTAAGGATAAGCCTCCATTTTTACAAATGTGGTATAGAGAGATCTTCGGTGTGCTGCTACCCCATGAAAGACACTGTGCAATGCATAGAGGCAACAACGCTTCCTTTCAGGAGGTGTGGGCCCCACTATTTATCTATAATAAAAATAAAAAATACAAAAATAACTAAAAAGAACTAAATTAGTTCATTTTTGAAACCATGAACTTTAGTTCAACATTTTGAATTATGAACTATGAACTGAACTAGTTAATTTAAAAAAAATTGAACTGTGAACTGAACTAGTTCATGTAGAAAGTGAACTTTCCCAACACTGCTGGGGAGGCCACGCCTGGAACCGAGGCACCCGACACGGACATCGTCGCAGCAGGCCGGCATCCCCCCGTCATCGGAGAACCCCTCCCAAGCCTGCGCTGCCGTCTCTATGGCTCGCCAATGTCCGATCACTTAGGAATAAGTTCGACGAACTTCTACTGCTGATCCAAACCAACCTGGACTTTAAGAACTGCTCGGCGATCTGCCTCACAGACATGGCTGGATGAATCGGTGACCGACGCTGCAGTCTCCCCGCCCGGCTTCACATTATTCCGAGCCGACTGGTCCGAGGCTCTCAGTCTGAAATCGATTGGCGGTGGAATCAGCTTCATGATCAATGAGCGCTGGTGCAATAATTCCACCCTTCTGCACAGGTACTGCTCGCCCCACCTCGAATTCATGTCTGTGAAATGCCGACCTTTTTACCTCCCCAGAGAGTTTGCCTCGGTAATCCTAACAGGAGTATATATTCCACCCACTCAGTCAACTGAAGTGAGCGACAGGGCTATCAACGAGCTGTCGCGCCATATCTCCGACCTGGAACGCAAGCACGCCGACTGTAACATCATGGTGCTGGGAGACTTTAATCGCACCAATTTATCTAAAGAACTCCCACATTATAAACAACAAATCGACCGCCCCACGAGAGAACAGCAGATACTCGACCACAGATACAACACCATAACATCCGCCTACAGTGCACAGGTAACAGCTCCCTCGGAAGCTCTGATCACGCTATGATACACTTGGTTCCTACCTACACTCAGAAAGTCAGGTCTGTCAAACCTCACTCTAGGAAAGTTCAAATCTGGTCAGATGATGCTATTGAGCCACCTGCTTTGAATATACTGACTGGTCTGTTTTTAGTGAGGCCTGTGACAATCTAGACTCCTACACAGACACAGTGTCATATCCTATATAGATTTTTGTGTTAATCTCCATATCCCCACTAAATCTGTTAACACTTATGGTAACAATAAACCATGGTTCTCACGTAATCTCATTGAGTTGCGGAGAAAGAAAAACACTGCGTTCAGGGAGGGGGACACTGAGACTTACAAAGCAGCTAAATACGAACTTAGAGCTGCCATCAGGAAGGCAAAAACATCCTATGCCACTAAACTGAAGGATACATTTGATTCAAACAACACTAGGGCAGTCTGGAAAACTCTTAATGAACTAACCAATTACGAAAATAAATCCCCCCCCCGACGCAGACCCCCACCTCCCAGACAAGCTGAACACCTTCTTTGCCAGGTTTGAGAAGCCTCTTAAAGACAGCTGGCCCATCCCACCCCCTCACCTATCCACCCCACTCACCATTGACACAGATACAGTGAGGAACCTCTTCCGGAGGCTGGATAAGGGCAAAGCAGCAGGCCCGGATAACATCTCACCTGCCTGCCTCAGCTATTGTTCTGACCAGCTAGCACCAGTCTACACTGGCATCTTCACCACCTCACTCCAGCAAATGCAGATCCCAGCCCTCTTCAAAAAATCCACCATTATCCCCATACCCAAGAAAGGAAAAATATCTAGCCTTAATGATTACAGACCCGTGGCCTTGACGGCAGTAGCCATGAAGGTGCTGGAACGCCTAGTCCTGTCATTTCTAAAAATACTCACATCCCCCCTGATGGACCCCCTACAATTTCGCTCAAACCGGTCTACTGACGATGCAGTCAACCTGGCACTGCACTACACCCTCCATCATCTGGAGACCAAAAACAGCTATGCACGGATACTTTTCATTGACTTCAGCAGTGCCTTCAACACCATCGACCCCCTCATACTGTTTCAAACCCTGACCAACATGAACATTGCCCCCTCCCTCTGTTTCTGGCTGCTGGACACACTGAAGGGCCGCAAACAAGTAGTCCTCTACAATAACCACACCTCTCTCCCTCTGACCACCAACATCGGAGTACCACAGGGGTGTGTTCTTTCCCAGTGGCTTTTTTCCCTCTATACAAACAACCTCCGATCAGCATCCCCCTCAGTCAAGACACTGAAATACGCGGACGACACCACCATCTTATGGCTGATCTCCAACAACAAGGAGGATGACTACCGGCTGGAGGTGGAGCGGACACTAACGTGGTGCAGAGAACACAACCTCTTACTCAATGAAAGCAAGACTGTTGAACTCATCATTGACTTTAGGAAAACCACACCCACTATAACACCCATGCTCATCAACAATCAACCCATTTCAGCCACAGACACATTCAAATACCTAGGAACATACATCAGCAATAAACTAAACTGGGACCATCACACCACTCATCTACTCAAAACAGCCAATCAAAGACTATTCCATCTGAGACAACTCAAGAAATACAAGGTTAGGAAGAACTTAATGGTACAATTCTACACAGCCATAATACAAAACATTATTTCATTATCCATCACTGTATGGTACGGCAACACACCCAAACACACACTACACAGACTAGACAGCATCATAAAAAGGGCATCCAAAATCATCAACTGCAAACTCCCCACCCTGGACTCCATACACAAACATCACACCATCACACGCGCAAATAAAATCATTAGTGACCCCCTGCACCCAGCTCATCACCTCTTCCAACACCTCCCCTCTGGTAGGAGGTTCAGGTCACTAGGTAGTCGCACTGTAAGGTTCAATAACAGTTTCTTCCCAAAGGCCATACAACTGCTTAACTCCAACTCCTCCTAAATTTACCCCCTGCTGTTATGTTCTTCTGGTCTATGTTACATTGAACTGACATCTTTAGTTTTTCGTACTTTACTGTTTCTGTCATGTATTTGTTCTAGGTGGTGTTTTCTGTACTGTACTGTTCCATGTGTCTTTTTATGTTTTATGTGGTGTATTGTCGCAGCTACCACCTGCACCGTGCTTTAATTCCACCGGCCTGGCCGTGTGGCAATAAAAGGAACTTGAACTTGAACTTGAAGAGAGAGACAAGAAGATAGATACCAGTTTCCTGTCTGTGTTCGTTCAGTAGAAAGCTATCTGGCTGCATGTTAGCCTAGCTTAGCACAATGAATGGAAACGGACATGACCGGTTATCCTTCGGGAGATATGTTAGTTGTTTAATGCCTAGGCTAACCGGCCATGTCCGCTTCCATTCATTGTGCTAAGCTAGGCTAACGTGCAGCCAGATAGCTTTCTACTGAACGCACAAAGAGAAACTGGTATCTATCTTCTTGTCTCTCTCTGGAGAAGATGATAAGCTAATAAGCTAAGACGATAAGCTAAGCTAGAATTTCACCCACTCCTGTCCTTTATTTCCTTTTCAGGAAAGGGAGAAGTTTCCTTGCCTTTTTTAATTCTTCGACCTCAGCCAACAGCACAGGGTCATCTTTAATGACATTCGCACAGTGCAATGCAAATGACTGCAGCTTTTGCTGCCTCAAATATCCCTTCAGTAGTTCACCATATCTAAATGGTGAGGCAATGGCCAGCTCTGGTATTGGTGCACTCATCACTATTGTGTTTCTATCCACCCGACATGGTTATAGGACATGGTGAGATTCGCCCCTCTCCTGTAGTGCTGCAGGACCTTCTGAGAGAGATACATTGAGATTGGCCAAAAGGCATTCTAAGCTGTGCCAATATGATTTAATAGACCAACTCTTCCAGAATTAACTGGAATGTCAATTGATGGGAACATACTGTAGGATAGCATCTCTCAATCTCTGACTCCACTTTCCTGTCTGTCTCTATTCATATGTTGCATGTGTGCTGGCAGGGGTCAATCATATCTCTGTTGTCACTGTATTAAATAGCATTGCATCTTACGTAATTTGAAAGCCATTTCATTTCCCTTACCAATGATGTCCCATCCATAAGGATCATGCATTTCTGTGATGAGCAGCAAAGCTGATTGTATTTGTGTGCTTACTCATACTCATCCCACAAATGCATGATCCGTATGGATGGGACATCATTGTAAAGGGAAATTAACAGGATTTCCAATTATATAAGGTACAATGCTATTTAATACAGTGACAACATAGATATGATCGACCAAACAGAAAGCTCCAAACTTTTTTGATGAGTTTACAACACAGCATTACCAATAGCTGGACGTTCTAAACCAAAAACAGCATGGATTGTGTTAGGATTGCGCTTGGCAGGCATGATAATTGGAACCCAGTTTGCAGATTGAACACGAGAGCTTGGAGAAAGCAGGCAGGAGACGGCGATGATATAGACAAGGTTTTACTCACAAGACAGGAAACACAGGATACACGACTGACAACACGTACACACGGGTAACAAGAAATAATGACACCTAAATACACACACTAATTAGAGACAGAGGGTGATTGTTAACAGGACACAGGTGTGGTAAACAGAACTAACAAAAGACTGAACACACTGGGAAATAAACTAGAACAAATGTACAATACAGAGACACACACAAGACTAGAACACATTTACAAAACACAGACAGTAGGAATGCCAGACTAACACAGTGGAAACAATACAGACAGCAAAGACAACAAAAAACAAAACACAAATTGAAGTAAATTATATGACACAACTGAGTGACCTGATGCCAGAGCTGCCACATCTGGATCAGTGCACCAGGTGGCAGTGTTGTATTGTGCAGTGGTGTATTGTTATTGAAAGGGGGTATGAAGGGAAATTGTGAAGGTCCAAATCCTGGTCCAGCCGAACCGGGGGGAGGGTTGCCGTCTGGTCCAGCCGGACCGGGAGGAGCGTTACAGGATTGAGCTGAAATGGATATATCCATGAATCAACAACATTCTGGATAATTAGGCAATACGAATCTATGTCCATCATTCCAAATGAACCCTTTTAAACAGTAATACAAGCCCAGTTTTTGTAATCACAGCTCCCAGACACATAGTAATTTCCACAGCCCATATTTACCTCTACGTCCGAAGTGACTTTCCTCCCCTCTGGTCTTATCTTTTTTCCCATTCCTCCTCTTCTGCTTCTTCTTTTTCTAGTTTTTCTTGCGTTTCCTTCTCTCATCCTCAGATGATGAGAACAAGGAAGAAGATGATGAGGAGGAGGCTGAGGAATCCCTGAATGACTCAGATGAGTCTTCCAGGTCCATCGCGGCTTCCTCAACTGCCTTGGCACTGCTTTTCTTCTTGTCTAATGCAGAACAGAAATAAAGACAGACATACTGTAAAAATCGATTAGACATAGTACACGAAAGAGAGAGCATAGTTGTGGCTGTAAATTGTATGTTGCCATGACCCGAAGCTGTCCATGACCCGATGAAGACCGTGTTATTGCTTTTGTTTACTTTGAAATGTAATAATATTACAGCGTGATATCCCTAATTAGCAAATGTGTAATCCTTCTTGAAGTTCAAATACCATATAAAATGTACATTGTTTCTACAGTAGCATTATGTTGAACTAAGGCATTGAAGTTTGTATGGAGCCATTAATACTGTATGTCTGTGTGTGTTTATGTCGCTTATATTATATTATACCACTATATGGTTACCACTAGGTGGCAGAGTAGATTAGTATTGGATGTGAAATCTAGAAGCATAGAGCAACAGGTTTAATCATGCATGGGTGATGGTGAAATTCCACTGAACTTTATGAAAATCAGTTTTTATACAATTTTAAATCTGGTATCTATAATTTATATAATCCTGTTTACAAACGGACACTGTAGCGCAACCTATGGACGAATCATGGTCAAAACGTACTGGGTTGCCCTGCCCATGCTACACCCCTCCATCAAGGTTTGTGAAAATCAGTCATGTAGTGTTCGCATAATTCTGCACCGCCATAGACCAGTCACCAACTACATATCCTTTAGTGTTTATTGTTAGGCCTACTGTTTTCCTCCATTATTATACTGTAAATATGTTATTGTTGTTGCTCTCCATGTAAAGCGTCTTTAAGAAAGTCTACTTTGAAAAACGCTGTTATAATTAAGCAATTGAATAAGTCAAATTGAGTTGCTTATCTGTGCCCCCTTAATAATATTTGATGCATGATGTCCCCCCATGTTTGTCTCATGACAACGTTTACGTAAGCCGCTATTGAATAATATGTTATTTATTTAATATAAATGTTGCTTAATGAGTTACTGTACTTACGTTTGGCCAATTCGGTCTATAGGGAGTCCCTCTCTTTTGTCAATTTGTCCCTCTCTTTTGACAACTTCCCCAGCTGTGTGCAGAATTTTATTGCAGACAGCCCAGCTGTGGGGCACGATTGTATAGCGTTACCTGAAACGACACAGAAAACAACCAGTGGCACCTAGTTAACAAAAAGTGATTGTTATTATAAGTTGTTATAACGCTAGCGTAGCTATAGCTAACAATAACTACACACCATACAATAACAAAATACTACTATAGCACAAGCACACATTCTTCAATGTTTCATATTTGTTATTAGTGGTTAATTTGCCCTCAGCAAGAAATGTTTTTTTTAATCAAATAAAAAAATACACTTGATTGAGCGAATTTTATTGAAAAGTCACAGGGTAAACAAAAGGGAAGTCCTTTTATTATTACTTTACTAATAACACAGTTGGACATTTTGACATTGATTGATAGCTGGGACCAGTAAAAATAATAAAATAAAACAATGGGAACATTTAAATTTTTGTTTCTGTGTATTTTTATTTCCAATTTGGTTATTATAATGTTTGTAATTATACATATTATTTTATTACTGAGAATATAATTTTTTATTATTATTAAGTTTTAGTTGGTGAAGGGGCTTTGCAAATATGGAGCAACATCGTTTTTGACAGAGCTTTTTACCGTGTTTTATTTGAACATTTCTTGTCTGTATTTCTTTATGATTTTGCACTCATTCTTTTGAAGTAGCCTAAAAAACAAGTGTTGGAATGATTTATATTTGTATTACACGCTCAAGTCACTGCAATCCCAAAAGAAAAATGCTTCCATAATAATTTCCATAATCATGCCTAATGTAAACACTACATCTAAATGTAGTTAAAATGTAAACATAATCTGTGGACGGTATTTGGCATCTTAATTGTACAGAATAGGCCATTGGACTAGCACAATAGAATGTTTGTGTGCAGGCCATGTATTTTCGCTTGCTATTGAAGTGAACATTTCTTGAACATTTCTTTCTATGGCAGTCCTGCCATAAACTGAGGGCCAGTGAGTGACAGTCACCTGACACACGTTTATGCTGTAATATCTGACGTTTTATGTTATGATGATATTTTTATGTACTTTGACATTGATATCTGTTTTCTATTTCATGTTTATGTTAATATTAATCATTTGCTTTGGCAACATGTACAAGTTACGTCATGCCAATAAAGCCATTTGAATTGAATTGAAATTGAATTGAATTGAATTGAATTGAATTGAGAGAGAGAGAGAGAGAGAGAGAGAGAGAGAGAGAGAGAGAGAGAGAGAGAGAGAGAGAGAGAGAGAGAGAGAGAGAGAGAGAGAGAGAGAGATTGTCTCGTTCCCGAAATGGCATCGTATTCTCAAAACGTTGCGAGACCACGACATGATGAAACGTGCGGCCGTGTTTGCCAAGGCATGTTGAAAGTGTTGGGGCCTGGCGATGGATTTGCTCTCAGTTCTTTGTTTTCCTGTTGTTTGGCGTTATTTCAGGATGATGGAGTGGAGGCCAAGCTCACTGCAGTCGGCTCGCCGCTGGTACCGCCTGGGCTCTGGTATTCATGCAGAAGAGACTCCCAGTAGAAATACAAGTCAACACGACGAAGAGGACTGGCGCAAGGGGACAATTCTCATCTACAGCATGTCCTCTTTTATTGAAGTACTTTTTGCGTACCTCGCATTGCTCATACTGTAGGATCCCATTTAATTTGAAAATCCATCAACTATCCCCTTTACAGATATCCGATACAAAGCAGGAATGCACTATGGGTAATTTAGTGGCATTTGTTTCCTGTAATGAAATAGCTCTGTTGTTATTTCAAACAATGACTGACATTTTGGAGCAATTTCCTCTTTGCACAGTGGGGATAATATATTCCATCAGCATCAGCGGCTCACTTTCACGATCAATGAAGGAATAGTAGACTAAAGTCTGCATAATGCATATAGGCTATCTATCACTGCAAATGGGCAATCGTGCTCCAAGATGAAGTCACTTAGTCTCATTATCAAAAGTACATTTGTCTGGCGTTTCTCCTCAAAACAATCACTTTCCGAGCCTGTGTTTTCCTTCTAAAAGTAGCCTTAGATCCCCACCTCTGTAGCCTACTGGCAAACAGATCCATCTGGCTTCCGTCGTCCTCTGAGCCGCGGTGCTCACCCTTGCACCGCCTGATGATGCACTGCCATCTGGTCGACCGGTAAAATCCACAGTTGGGAAAAAATGAACGTTGGGAGTTTGATCCCCAGAGGTCAGAGCAACGCATCGTTCATTTATTAGATTAGATGAAAATCTATTGTCATTATGCAGCACAAGTAGCCTACAGTACAACGGAAATACGGTTGGCGTCCAACCAGAGTGCAAATGTAACAGCAAAGTGCAATAGTAATATACAATGTACAGGTGATTAAACCGGGTATAACATATATAAATTAGTACTACTGAGTATAGTGCTAATCAGATGCATGTACAGAGTTGTAATATTAATATGTACAGTGACACAGGTATAGAGACGCTATGGTAGTAAGTCATACTGGCCGGCAGCGTAACTAGTAAGAGTAGGTAAGGGATATGTACACATATATAGTATCTACAGATATTTAAAAAAGATTATGCAGGTGTGTACAGACAGATATATATATATATACGGTAAGACTAATGTATATACAGCATTAGTGTACATGCTATCATACAGACTTATATGGGTTATATGCATGTGTATAAGTAGGTATATATAGAATAATTATATGCAGGTATGTACAGACAGATGTGGATAGATATATGTATGCGGTAAATATAAATATCTAAACGCATATATATATACGTTATAAACAGCACTATTGTACATGCTGTCATACCTTAAAACCTTGTCTCTTCCAAAAGAGCATCAGCTTCTCCTCTTCCGTGTTGGCTGTTAGAATAATAGAATAATTCCTATTTTATTTTTATTTTTTTTTGCCATTCATTCTGCCGCTCCTGTGCCCGTTTATGCCGTTTACAACGCTGTGACGGGGTCATCCCTATGTTCCCCGGGTCCTATGTTGCCCGGGTTCCATGTCCCCCCCCCCCAAAAAAAAGGGTTCCATGTCCCCCCCCCCCAAAAAAAAGGGTCCTATGTTCCCCCCTCCCGAAATAAAGGTTATATGCTCCCCGGTCCCGCCTGTTCCCAAATGCTCCCGAACAAAAAAAGGGTCCTATGTTCCCCGCTGAAATAAGGGTCCTATGTTCCCCGCATGCCAGTTACGTGATGTTGTGGATAGTTGAGGATATATGCGAGTTACGTGAATACACGAATATAGCTTGCCCGGGGACACAAACCTTCAATAGGCATTAACAGCTCTGTCTTTTAATACACACTTATATCTTACAGTAACGTCAAATAAGATATTGAAAGATAAAGGATGAAGTTACAAAGGGAAAAGGGAAAAGCAATTACTCTTTGACAATGCTACAGAGCACAATAAAAAGAAAAGATCCAGGCAGAATTAAATATGCCATAGGAGTAGAAGGGTTTTAAAATCGGAGCAAAACAAGCTGAATCCGCTTCAAGAAGACGCATGACATTGGCTATATACTAATTACAACAAGACATTAATTAATTGCATTGTTACTGTTCACATGTGTGGTGCCGGCGTCGTCCGTCACAGTGATATTTAAGTAAGGATAGTTTGAATGACACTTCAGCACCAAGGCGCTGTAAACCACAAGCCAATAGTATCCAGCTGCACAGCCGGAGAGCAACGCTCTCAGGGCCGCGCTGTGACAACTTTACCTTCATAGGAAACTGCCTGCTTAAAATGGACCTCCAAGTGGTTCTTCAACTTACTCAACCTTGTTGGTTTGAATAAGGATGCATTGCAGAAAGGGCAATGAAAGTGCTGGCAGCATGTGATGCATCAAGATTTACCATTTGTAATGGTGATATGCATCTAGAAAAATAAAGGGCCTAATTGGTCAAATTGAACGTTCTTATATGATTCCACATACATAACTTTGACCACAAGACCACCTGACATACCCACATTATAGCTCATAGTCGTATGCATATTGCACATAGTTCATGTATAATACTGTAAAATAGCTTAGACATGCATAGAATAGACTAGTCATGTATAATAATGTATAATATTGCTGGCTGTACAACACTGCTGTACAATACTGCTGTAGGCCTATAATACTGCTGTTCATATCCAGTATACACATATTTACATTAAACATAATATTCACCATTACTTAATTACCATCATACCCACATAGACTGTAGTGTATAGCATAGCAAAAGTATACCGTTACCTTATATTTATGTAAAGTAAGGCAATTGAAATATAACAGAACTTTAAACTATGTTAATGTTGGACTAACAATTCGTTTTGCAGGGCTGCAAGTTACTTAGGCTACAAAGTTTACGTTGAAGTCAGTGCCATTAGTACACAATAATTATTATATACACAATCCCTTGCGGCATCATTTGTTAATTTTGTTGTCAAATTCTCCTATATTTATATACATTTTTAGTTATTCAAGTGTTAGTTATGCTAACGTAACGTTACTTACTTTCGATGGTTTTCGCGCATCCCTCACAGTCTCGTGCACAGAGACCAAGCTGCAATACTCCAACCAATTCAGCCATTGGGTGGGTGGCGCTGCTGAGTGGCCCTCACACCGTGGCCGTCACAGCGCGGCCCTGAGAGTGTTGCTCTCCGGCTGTGCAGCTGGACCCTTCTCAAATAAGCACGAAAAAGACGTCACTCGCCACTTAAAGAAATCAAAAGCGTGTATTTAACAACCTCAAAAACGTTCGAAACACACTTTATATTAACTTAATAAATAAACAAAAACGAAAAATCAACGAAAATGTCCAGTAGGCCTAACTAAATAACATACATCTGTTACACGCAAGCATGCAGCGTCTGATGGCCGAATCTGTCAGACGGCACTGGAGTAGATCTATATACAGTACTGTTACATCCAGAACACACACACACATACACAATTACACATGTTGCACCATCTATCTACACCCTCACACAACTCTGTCACACAACATAGACATGCTCCCGCTGTGACACTTTAATTTACCAAGCCAGATTCTAATATCTAGAATCTAGTCTTTGCTCTCTCCCACCCCAGAGCTAGTATTTTCTCTCTCCCACCCCAGACCTAGTCTTTGCTATCTCCCACCCCAGAGCTAGTATTTTCTCTCTCCCACCCCAGACCTAGTCTTTGCTATCTCCCACCCCAGAGCTAGTATTTTCTCTCTCCCACCCCAGACCTAGTCTTTGCTATCTCCCACCCCAGAGCTAGTCTTTGCTCACTCCCATCCCAGAGCTAGTCTTTACTCTCTCCCAGCCCATATCTAGTCTTTGCTCTCTCCCACCCCATATCTAGTCTTTGCTCTCTCCCACCCCATAGCTAGTCTTTGCTCTCTCCCACCCATAGCTAGTCTTTGCTCTCTCCCACCCCATAAGCTAGTCTTTGCTCTCTCTCCAATCCCATAGCTAGTTTTTGCTCTCTCCCACCCCAGAGGTAGTCTTTGCTCTCTCCCAGAGCTAGTCTTTGCTCTCTCCCACCCCAGAGCTAGTCTTTGCTCTCTCCCACCGCAGAGGTAGTCTTTGCTCTATCCCACAACAGAGGTAGTCTTTGCTCTCTCCCACCCCAGAGCTAGTCTTTGCTCTCTCCCAGAGCTAGTCTTTACTCTCTCCCATAGCTGTTTTCGCTCTCTCCCACCCCAGAACTAGTCTTTGCTCTCTCCCATCCCATAGCTAGTCTTTGCTCTCTCCCAACCCAGAGCTAGTCTTTGCTCTCTCCCACCCCAGAGCTATAGTCTTTGCTCTCTCCCACCCCATAGCTAGTCTTTGCTCTCTCCCACCCATAGCTAGTCTTTACTCTCTCCCACCCATAGCTAGTCTTTGCTCTCTCCCACCCCATAAACTAGTCTTTGCTCTCTCCCATCCCATAGCTAGTATTTGCTCTCTCCCACCCCAGAGGTAGTCTTTGCTCTCTCCCAGAGCTAGTCTTTGCTCTCTCCCAAAGCTATTATTTTCTGTCTCCCAGAGCTAGGCTTTGCTCTCTCCCACCCCAGAGCTAGTCTTTGCTCTCTTCCACCGCAGAGCTAGTTTTTGCTCTCTCCGACTCCAGAGCTAGTCTTTGCTCTCTCCCAGAGCTAGTCTTTACTCTCTCCCATAGCTGTCTTCGCTCTCTCCCACCCCAGAACTAGTCTTTGCTCTCTCCCATCCCATAGCCAGTCTTTGATCTCTCCCACCCCAGAGCTAGTCTTTGATCTCTCCCATCCCATAGCTAGTCTTTGCTCTCTCCCAGAGCTAGACTTTGCAATCTCCCACCCCAGAGGTAGTCTTTGCTCTCTCCCACCCCAGAGGTAGTCTTTGCTCTCTCCCACCCCAGAGCTAGTCTTTGCTCTCTCCCACCCCAGAGCTAGTATTTGCTCTCTCCCATCGGTTAGCCTTCGGGAGAGGTGTTAGTTGGACAATACCTAGGCTAACCGGCCATGTCCGCTTCCATTAATTTTGCTAAGCTAGGCTAACGTGCATCCAGATAGCTTTCTACTGGACGCACAGAGAGGAAATTGGTATCTATCTTCTTTCTCTCTCTGGAGAAGACGGTAAGCTAATTTCCCCAAATGTTGGAATGTTCTTTTAACACTGCAATAGTGCTAATTTAACTTAATGTATTGATCTATTTTACTGCTGCAACCTCTTTTAACTTTTTTAACTTAAGTACTGATTTTATTGTTTGTCCACCTCATTGCTTTACTTCCCTCTTTTATTGTTGTGTGTCCATTTGTATCTGTCTATTTCAACGTTTGTCAACTGTAATGTTGACTGATTAAAGCTATTGGATACCTGAATTTCCCCCAAGGGTACCAATAAAGCATCTATCTACAGTATCCATCTCTATCTACATGGTATTCATATATATGCATAATAATGTAATTGCAAATGGGTATCTCAATTTTGAATGGAATGTGTATATACACAAACATCTGATTATATATTATATATTATAATCTGTATCGTATAGATTGTACATAGAGATACATACACATATACACACGGTAAATAATTAACTCCTACACATGTAATCTGCATACTGTATAGGTATACTATACATACATATAATGCACATAATCATATATGACACACAATTATAGTTTTTGTATATTCCAGTGAGAGTTGAACATACATACACACAAACGCTCAATCGTACGCATGTATTCACATGTATTGTTTTTTTTTTTTATTATTGACTGCTGTTCTGCATTAAAAACATTGAAATAATAATTATTATTGAATAAAACATAATTTTGTATGTGTTTGTGGGTGCTTTTAATCCACACAGCGACACAATGTTCAGTTCATCAGGATTCAGGATTCAACCAGTGACAGCATCACATAACATTGAAATATACAGTATCTGTGAGTGAGAACAATCAAATTATTCTCTGAACAGACACCGACCTCCCTTCTGATCTGGGGTCAGTTATCCCGGGAACAACGGCCTTTGTGACCTTATTCAAACTAACAGACTGAAGCTGACTCTAGATCAGTACTCCCACCCGCAGAGGCTTTGTGAATACGGTCCCTTGATCTATATAGAATAATTTGTATAAATGTGTTTTTTTCCACCATATTGTTCAGTGAGCATCTCTACACCTTTACCCTTGTTGAGAACGCAAGGATCTATGAATAATATGCAAATTGGCAACAATCCTCCATTTATAGTGACCAGGAATTCCAAGTCGACGGCTTATTATTCTTTCAAGGCATGCCGATACCTGCTCATCTTTCTCGTATGCTGGAGCTAAAGTGACCACATGATTGGACCATGAGAGGTGACACACTATCTATATTAGTGACTTCACACACGTAACCCAAATTTCAGAGAAGCAAAGAGAAGCTCTCCCTCTCCAGGGGAAGAATGTGTTCTGCACAAATAACAAACTCCACAGTCAACGTCATGCCTCCAAGAGGAGTTAATCATACATATTTTTTTTTTATTAAGGTTAATTTATGCTAGGGCACTCGCTTTCAACAACTTTCTCTTGACAGAAATGAAATTGTCATGTGACTTTTGTGTTTTGTCAAAGGTTCCTGTCGTCTCTATGGTAACAAAGGACACCAAGCTCTCGACTATTTGTGTTAATTTATTCTGCCAATTTGTCCTCATCCATGTACAAATGTTAGCTACAGCCAAAACTGAAGTGAAAACACAAGTATGTCCACAGAGAGGTGGGCATTCCATCTAGCTATTGTGGGAGATAAACCAAATCCCCTCTCTTTGATGATAAAACCAAGAGACCTCTCTCTTTGATGTAACTACATTATCCTGAGTTCATGTATAAACCCTATTGTATTCCCTATGTACCCTATGTAACACTCAAGTTCAACACTATTTGACGAACAACGACCCTTAGCCGCCAGAGATGTAGACCTCCTGCTGACCTGCTGACATCATTTGTAAGTCGATATTACGTTACCAGCGACGCAGGAAGGAGGGGTGCTGAGGGTGCTGCAGCACCCCCACCTGTTGGCAGGGAGTTGTAACTGCAAGGCCAAAATGTTGACAAATCAATACAAAACTTTCAGGAGCGGGGCGGTGACGATCAGGAGCGATGTGAAGCTGAAGCAGCTATAACCTCATCGATCACGGCGCATGTCTGTGTTTACAAACATGACCGGTAAAAGTCATAAAAGTCTGTTGCTGGCATTAGTCCTCACATGGTCATGGCAGACATCTTGGTAGGCAACAGGTGATTGTGATTGAATAACATGTGTTCATCATGACTAGAGTTTTTTTGTAGAGATTTCGCCAAACAGATCAGGCCCGACCCTACCTGAACCCTACACAAACCCTACATGAACCCTACATGAACCATACATGAACCCTACATGAACCTGTGTAAGGGAAGGGCTTCCAGATGTATTCAGTTAGAAAGTTGGACGAATCTCACCGCACAACGGTGAAAATCCCAAAAGCCTACCCTTTAAACTGAGAGACAACAGAAAGCAATTGACCAATCAGACTTTCTCAAGCCCCACCCTCTTTTCTCAATACCCCAATCACAACCATCGCTTCTCCTCGGACAAACCTTTGCAGATGGAGGATCGAGAAGAGAGGGCTGGGTTTGAGATGTGTCTGTCAGCCCTGTGAATGGACCGCCAACTTAAATCTAGCTGACCTTCAGTGTTTCCCCAAGCAGCCTGTCTGAAGTCAAGCCCGGGTGACCTTTCACTTTGCTACATGATGGCACTCCTGGCCGCCCGCCCGCCCGCTACTCTCTCTCTCACCGGAACCTGCTAACGCCTTTCTTCCCCTCCCTGTCATCTTGACAGCTCTCCCTTCATATCACTGCATCCATTCACAGAGATCGGTTCGTCTGTCTGTGCATAGGATATGTGCCTGTACTTGTGTGTGAGAGAGAGAGAGAGAGAGAGAGAGAGAGAGATAGAGAGAGAGAGAGAGAGAGAGAGAGAGAGAGAGAGAGAGAGAGAGAGAGAGAGAGAGAGAGAGAGAGAGAGAGAGAGAGAGAGAGAGAGAGAGAGAGAGAGAGAGAGAGAGAGAGGAGAGGGAGAGGGAGAGAGAGAGAAAGAGAGGGAGGGAGGGAGGGAGGGAGGGAGGGAGGGAGGGAGGGAGGGAGGGAGGGAGGGAGGGAGGGAGGGAGGGAATCAGGGGTTTTCTGACCATAATCTTTTTTATTTTCAAACCTTTATTTCAACTCCTAACACACTGCGGTTATCCTCATTTACAGTGACGATGAGCTTACAAAACAATACATTGTTTATCAGCAATTTCATACATATAGTCACAATAAATGAACAATTAAACAATAAAAAATCTGATTGTGTTTACAAAGATTAACTGTCATAAACAAACCGTATACAGACACAAAGTATAGCATTTAAAAAACTCTTAAAAGTATTTTTTTGATCTACTTTTTCTCTCTATTTTTTCTGTATTTTTCTCCCATCCCAATTTAGTTGTTATGCCAATTCCCTTCCTGGTCATTGTGAGCATTTGCCCCCCACTTGCCTGTCTAGGGAGGGTTGATAGATACTATCACATGTCCCCTCCAATACATGTGGAGTCAGCCAACCGCTTCTTTTCACCTGACAGCGAGGACTCTCACTGGGGGAGTGTAACGCGTGGGAGGATCACACTACTTCCCCCAGTTCCCTTCCTCGCTGAGCAGGCGCCCCGACCGACCTGTAGGAGTCGCTGTTTACAACGACCAGGATACACACCCCACCGGCTTCCCACCCGCTAACACTGCCAATCGTGTTAGTATGGACGACCGACCAAGCCGGAGGTACCGCTGACAGCTGGATTCGATACCAGTGTCTCTGCGGTGGTAGGCAGGTGCTTAGTCCGATGCGCTATCCGGCCGCCCCAGAAACTCTTAAAAGTCTTACAAATTATTCTAGAAAGGAATTTTTTTTATTTTTGAGACACAAGAAATCAGTCAACCAACTAGAGCATGACAACATGTCTCCATTTTTCTGTGCTGGCAGAGCTACCAATTGTATTTAAAGTTTTGGATTGCGGATTCTGCCTTTGACTTCCAGTAGTCTCAGCATGCCTGAAAAGCTTTTCTTTTGTTTGTTAAGTTTTCTATTGTTCCATAATCTACAAGCTGAATACATGTCATACAGTACCTCACATAACCTTTGCAAAGTAATTTTTTGCCATTTTCCATCTGTGTTGTTTCACTTTCGGTTATTGTAATGAGTCTGACCTCTTTTGATTGACAGGCAGGGAACTGGTTAGATTGAGAAAGATTGTATAGATAGGCCAATCAATCTGAAGCACACAGTCCGTGTTGTGCACATGTTGGAAGAACACATGATACACACTTTCTGGGGACCTCTTATCTCTCACTGTGCAGTGTGCACTATACAAATATAAAAATAATCAAAAATAATAATAAAAATACAGATAATTTACTGTGAAAAGAAAAGAAAAGAAAAGGATAAAGTAAGATAATACTAAACAAAACAGTCTCTGGTCTGAAAAGGAATAGGAAGAAGCAATATGCTTATCAAGGCAACCTTATTGCAATAAACCTTTTGTTACGATTTCACCTGCACAACCCTCTCTGCCACCGTCACATACCTCTGTGTCTCACCCTCTGTGTCTCACCCTCTGTGTCTGTCCCATACACTCCCTGCACTTCGGCGCATCCATGAGCGCGCAATCGGCACAGGTGATAATCATCACGCTGATGGATGCAAGACTCCGCACCTGCCTGCTAATCACCACACCACCCTATAATATACCTGGATCTTCATGCATCAGCGTCAGATCTTCGTTTAAGTTGGCCTGGCAAGTATCTTTGACATTCCTTCACGTGATAATGTGTTTTCGTCTTTTCTGTGTTAATCCCATGGTGTGCATTTGAGCCCACCTGTTACCAAGTCCTAACACCTTTAACAATTCTTTCAAACACAGTGTTCAATTGTCTTTCAACAAAATCATCTGCAAGCAAAATCACTTGCCCATCGATCAAGTTAATATACAAGTTATTTTACAATCAATAGGCTACTGTCCATCCAGTATCTCTTTAGAAAGCAAAAGGTAGATGCTGACTAGATCAGAACAAAAACCAACAAACGAAAGCCGAATGCATAAAGTCAATCATTTCAACATCTTCATTAATGAGAGTTACAACCTCCCTCCTCTTTACTGTACCTTTCTAGAATCATTATTTTAAATAAAATGCTGAATTGTATGACATTTTTCATCATCTAATCTATTCCAGAGAGTCACCCCACAAACAGAAATACACACGCTTGCTTTTAAGTGTGGTGCGAACACACAGGTTATTTTTTTCTTTTCTTTATTTTTTAAATACAATTGACTCACGGTGAAAGCAGATTCACAATGAAATAAGTTATAGGCAGATTCCACTTTAGTAGAACTATTATAAGAAAAAATTAATATAGAAGAATTATTTACAAGTCTTTATACAACGGCATGCACATTTCTCGATTCTGATTGGCTGAAACAGTCCATTTACACGTATGTATTACGAACACTCCACGCTGCTGGTCCTAGGAGCCGCCCACAACCGAATCACATCACATCACTCCGCCGGATCACAAGATGGCGGACAATAATCTTTAACAAATTGTTTTGTTGATAGCGTCATAACGACTAAATATCAAGCGATTCTGTCACAGCGAATGACTTAGTCTCTTACACAATGTTGGATTGTGTAATCTATGGGTCATGAATCATTGTGTAACAAAAGAAAAATCGCGGATTGATTGATTGATTAATTTTTCAATTTCTTTTTCCTTCCCCCTGACTGCTCTCACACTGTCCGACGCTGGCTCTCCACCCACCCACACACACCCCCACACACACACACACACGCACGCACACACACACACACACACACACACACACACACACACACACACACACACACACACACACACACACACACACACACACACACACACACGTACACACGTACACATTCACATACACACACACACACACACACTCCTGTCTGCAACAGTGGGGGAAAGTCAGACTGAGAGAGGAGCAGCTGAGTGCTGCGCTGTTTTAAGTGAGCATGGTCTATTGAATTGATTGGTTGATTGCTAATTTTATTACTGTACGCCTGGTTTCCAACTGGTTAAGTTTAGGCTAAAAAAATTAATAAAAAAATAGGGCGAGGAAAACTTTTTTTTCCCTATAGGGCAAAGAAAACGTTTTAATTTGTTTTACCTACTTTCTATAGAAGCATCTAAGAATGAAGTTATATAGAAAGTAGGTCTGCATACCCTTAACAATTGTGTGTATTGAGCCGTACTGTATTGTACCCATTCTGCATCTGGTAATAAAATGTTCAATCAATCATTCCAATAATACACAGTTGGATGTGTTAGTTGGTTGGATGCACTTCCGAGCTGCTTCCACATGAGGCAACTTCTCTCAATCATTCCAATAATACACAGTTGGATGTGTTAGTTGGTTGGATGCACTTCTGAGCTGCTTCCACATGAGGCAACTTCTCTCAATCATTCCAATAATACACAGTTGGATGTGTTAGTTGGTTGGATGCACTTCCGAGCTGCTTCCACACGAGGCAACTTCTCTCAATCATTCCAATAATACACAGTTGGATGTGTTAGTTGGTTGGATACACTTCCGAGCTGCTTCCACATGGAGGCAAATTGTCTCTTTTGTTGTTGTGGGAACTACTTTTTCTGGCGGATGGTTTTTTCAATAAATCTTCGATTAATGTGTGTTTATTGTATAGCAATAAGGTTGAATGTGGCAGTTGTATAAAAGCATTACACCACTTGCAGTCGTGATTTGTGAACAATAAACCATGCCTAGGGGGGTCTATTTGTTCACAAACCACTCCTGCGCGTGATGTAATGCTTAAATCTAAAGGTACTTCGACTACAAGTATAGCGACCACTGTTGTCTCTGTTGTCCACTGACCACTGTCAACATTACCTTTCATCCTCAGTGTCCTGCTCCTCACTCACTTCCATTCGTTTTGAGGAGCAGGTTCAGGGCAGCAGTGGTGCCTCACTTACCTGTAGGTTCACAGACACAGAGGCACCTCTGATACTTGACAAGTTAAATGGTAAATGGCTGCATTTATATAGCGCTTTTATCCAAAGCGCTTTACAATTCGTTCCTCACATTTGACCCATTCACTCACACATTCACACACCGATGGCGGAGGCAACCATGCAAGGTGCCAACCTGCACATCGGGAGCAATTAGGGGTTAAGTGTCTTGGCTCAAGGACACTTTGACACACTGTCTGGGAGGAGCGGGAATTGAACCGGGACCCTCTGGATTACCAGACGACTCTGGCTCTACCTCCTGAGCCACTGTCGCCCCATCAGCGAGGACCAACCAACCTTCTTATAAAGGACACAGTGATGAGTGTCATATCTATCATTAGTGATTAATCTGAGGGCAGATTGATATACAGAGTCCAAGGATTTAAGGGTTGAGGCCACAACATGCCTATAGTTTAGATCACTATAGTCCAAAGGACTGATAAGAAAACGTAGGCCTGAGGGTGTGCTTTAAGGAGAGGTCAGGGAGCAGGTGTTAACTAGCCATACTGAACAAACTAAAACTACAGTTCTGAATGTAGTTAAACTACCAGCAACTACTTAAAAATGTAATAAAACTAGTAACTACATACAGTACACTAACTTCGCATACAGTTGACAGAATAAAAGCAATGCATGAAGTGCAGACATAAGAATAGGCATAAGATAAGTAGAATAAGTACAGTGTTGCTCAAAAGCATGTGAACGCCCCCGGAACAGCCAGTCCCCCAAACACCCCACACATCAATCCCCATTACATCCCTATCCAAGACACACCCCCTGATAAAGCACGTCATGACCAAAGGAAAACACAACCAGCCCGCGCGCCACTCACACCACCATGCACGGCGACGGGAGTGCCACCCCATCTCCCCCGGTCCCGGCGACCTCGCCACCACGAGGAAACCAGCGAACTCCATGGAGGAATGACCTGTCACGCGCCCCAGGACCTGCAGCCACGCCAAAAAAGCCACTCAGCAAGGCAACGACTCCAAACACTCAAGCAGACAGACACAACAGCGGTCAAATGAGGAGACATGCAGCACCACAGACGGTCCGAGACGACACCGGGACACCCCGAAACACTGCAGAAGCTGTAGCGAGTCTTTCTCTGGTCTGCATCCCCTTAACAATTGTGTGTATTGAGCCGTACTGTATTGTACCCATTCTGAAATCTGTTAATAAAGTTTTTCAATTCAGTCAATCAATCAATAGTCTCCAACCAAACGCCCCCCCCCCCCCCCCAGACCTCCCCCAAAGCCGAACACCAACGGACCCCGGCCAGTCCCCACCACTGAACGACCCCAACCCGCCGACACCCCAGGGATGAGAAATGATGTTATGAGAAACATGGGATGTTAAACCGTGGCGATATTAAAACCGTGATACTGAGGCATGTTACTGTTGGGTTTTGCGGTGTGTGTGACTGAGTTCCGTTTCCATGGTAACACTCGCAACATTCCATTTGCTGATGAACCAGGGGTATTGGTGATTGCGGTATGAAAATGTATGGTAACACCTTATCCTATTTAAGACCCTATAGTGATTATCATTTCCAATCACAAATAGAGCAATGACTAGGTCTATCATTTCTAACCTCTGCCTCCGTGCCAATGGTGAGTCAAAACTTAATACCAGTAGAGGTCTGCTCACTATCAGGTTCACGTGTAGAAAAAAAGTTTATTTAGCTTAAAGGAACACACCAACATTTTGGGAAATACGCTTACCGTCTTCTCCAGAGTCAGACAAGAAGATGGATACCAATTATATGGACCACTAGCCTAGCTTAAAACTCCGGGAAATGTGCTGTTGGCCAACCGCTATAGGCTAGCTGGTACCGTATTCCGCTTCTATTCATTTGTCCATAGCTTTCTACTGAACACGCAGAGAGGAAATTGGCATCCATCTTCTTGTCTGACCCTAGAGAAGACGTTAAGCACGTTTCCCACAATGTTGGCGTGTTCCTTTATGCACAAAAGGCTAGTATTCCGGTTTCCGAGAGATATAATCAAAGTAATCCCAATATTCCATAGTGACAATGTTTTTTCCCCCTCATTTGCCAGTGGTGATGGGACGAGAGCATGATGGAAAAGGGATGGAAACTTAACCGTTTCGATTTTGTGCTAGAACTGGAAGTTGGAAAGCACAGCCAGTTAACACACACACACACACACACCGCTAAGACTGCAGGCGGCCATTTATCCAACCTGGTTATTTTGATTTAAATTGATGATTAGGGAGCCACGGCCGTGACACTCCCATTTAGATACCATGAGATAATGGTTCTACCCGTGGCCCGTAGAAAGCATTATTTAATATATATTTCCAATGTGGTCTCTGAGATAAGATGTAGAAATCCCAGCCCGTGTTGCCGTCATGGACGTGATGAATATGCATGAGGCGTTTCCACAGAGCACGTCCCACGTAGCACAAGTTCACACTCTTTCCGCCGCTGGATTCTCTCTGGGGGCGCTCCGGGGGAGGAGGGAGCAATCAATCAGCGACCGTCCCTCGCTATCTCGCATGTAATCGCAGTGTTTCAGAGATGATGCGCTGCGGCGAAAGAGACAAGATTCAATCATTTATCCGCACCCGGTTTATCAGCTTCGCGGTTGATTTGGGATTAGTCTCCGGTGAGCTCGAACAACTGTAACGACGCAACAAAAGTGTCCACAGATTTCTTTTTACAACATAAATCAATTAATGCAAGCATATGGCCCCGTGTCCTGAAAGAAACAAATGAAAGTGCATTTAATGGAGTATATATACGAGTTTATGCAACCAGTCAAGCATCGAGGAGGTGGATTGGCTGCAGGGCGAGTGCTATTGTGGAAGCCAGATGTCTCCGTCTTAATGCCGCTTAAAACCGAGACTTTTACCGCCAAAGGGAGATGATTGAATAGAGGGGGTCGGTCAGGTGTGAGGAGTCCTTTAAAAAAATATTGAACCTTTCCGCCGAACGAGCATGTGGTATAATTCAGAAATGGTGAAATGGTGTTTCACGTAACCAATTATTTTATACTTCGCTACGACTTTGTCCAATCGTTTTTTTTTCTCTCTCCACGTTTCTACCTTTTTGGGGGCCCTATGCTAAATGTTGTTTGGGAGCCCCTATTTTGTGAAACTATGGTCGGGGGATTCCAAACCCTTTAAGGTGGGCATGCATTTAACATTTAAATGCATCAATCTAGTGCACTTTAAAAGGAAAAGAGGCTAGATCCGTGAAAATGTCTCGCAAATTTAAATCAAATCAATCTCAAGTTGCCCCCAGCAATGACAGAAAATGATAATAAATAGGAAACACTGGGGCTCCCCAACATCCCCTACATCATGAAACTTACAGGATTTACAAAATATGCATTATAACATCTCCTAAATGCACATAAATGAGACAGATTGGAATGGAACTATTTATGATGAAGTTAAAGTTAAATAAAGTTAGAAAATTCAACTAAATTTGTGTCAGTAAGCTACTTATGTATCTTTTTAATAAAGAAACGCCCACTTGTGGTCATAAGCAGTAGCCTATCGGTAAAACATTTTAATGGCATTTTAGGGGGCCCCCTGGTGGCTTCGGGGGCCCTATGCAACCGCATAGTCCGCATATGGCAAAAAGCGGCCCTGTGTACCGTCGCTGAGTGCCGACTCTAAAGCACTGTATGTGCTCTCGCTCTACGCTCGCCTGTCCACCGCAGAGCCTCTTCTCTCCCGCGTCTCACCCCTCTGCTCTGTATTCCTCACAGCCCTTTGTCTCTCAGGCGGAGACTATATGGAGTCGACCGCCCACTCACCTGCTGGGTGATACATTAGGATCTATTTTTAGTTACCCGGTTTTAAAATACTCGGTCGATTCTGCTGGATAAGGACCACATACACGTACATTTTGTTAGATCTTTATTTAACCCGGAAATATCGTTGAGAGTAAGCGTTGAGAGGTACAGTACAGTGTGGGGCGACAGAGGCTCGGGAGGTAGAGTAGTTGTCTGGCAATCCAGAGGTTCCCGGTTCGATTTCCGCTCCTCCTGGGCAACGTGTCGAAGTGTCCATGAGCAAGACACTTAACCCCTAACTGCCTCCCGATGAGCAGGTTGGCACCTTGCATGGTTGCCTCTGCCGTCGGTGTGTGAATGTGTGAGTGAATGGGTCAAATGTGAGGAACAAATTGTAAAGCTCTTTGGATAAAAGCGCTATATAAATGCAGCCATTTACAGTACATAATACAAAAAAAATTTATGGAAAACAGTCAATCAATTAAACTATTTCAATTTATTAAAACAACTACAGGCTAAATGGTTGCCTATTATAGATTTTAACTAAGCCAACGGACACTGAGTGTTGAATTTGAAGTGCTTTGCAAAACGTTCACGTGCCGGCGGCACAGAAGCTGAACGCGTATTTTCCTAATTCAGTGCAAACTCGTGTACTTTATGTAACCTATTGCAGAATACAGGGGTGAACATCAGGTAATCACACAGGTGTGTGGAGTTTGAGTTCTGTTTTTAATGCACATTTACACACACTCTGTAAGACAATTTACTTGGGCCTTGAGAGAGAGAGCAAGAGAGAGAGAGAGAGAGAGAGAGAGAGAGAGAGAGAGAGAGAGAGAGAGAGAGAGAGAGAGAGAGAGAGAGAGAGAGAGAGGAGAGAGAGAGAGAGAGAGAGAGAGAGAGAGAGAGAGAGAGTGAGAGAGAGAGAGAGAGAGAGAGAGAGAGAGAGAGAGAGAGAGAGAGAGAGAGAGAGAAGAGAGAGAGAGAAAGTGAGAGAGAGAGAAAGTGAGAGAGAGAGAAAGTGAGAATGAATGTGAAAGAGAGCGGGAGAAAGAGACACAGACACATACAGTACTGTCCACGTTCCACTGTTTCCCCCCTGGCCGCGGAGCCCACGCGACCCTCACGGACGTTGATTTACAACAGCCATCAATCAACCCTCCCACAAGTCGGAGAAAACGTTCACTCATGACTGAGATAAAATGTCATGATTGAGGTCAGTCCGAGGTCCCTTGCGGCTCCAGCCCGTGGGGCCCGGGATGCCCCGTGGCTTTAGCCTCCACCCCCCACCGCCCCACCAGCGCTGAACCCCCCCCCCCCTCTCCTGAAACCCAGGGTGGCAACAGGACAGGGATGAAATACTGTACCAGGAGGCTCTGCCCTCTTCGCAACCTGCTTCTTAAGCCATCGATCTCACTCAACAGCCCCGGCGATGGCCCATGGATCTCCCTGATTGAATTCTCCCTGTCCTAAGTGGTCCGAGGGTGTTAGGCGGCTGTGCTCCCGTATAGCACCAGGGCAAGCCATTCCTCAGATTGGGTTACTGAGTGTTCACGTGATGTGTTCCATCATTTTCAGTGGGAAGTCGCAATGTGCATTTTGTGTGGAAGGGTTGAAACCCCCCCCTCTTATTTTCCTAAAACAATGTCTGCACTTAAAGGAACAAAGCAGCATTGTGGCAAATGCACTTGCCGTCTTCTCTTGAGTCAGACAAGACAATATATACCCGTTTCCTCTCAGTGTGTTTCCGGTACACCCTGTGAACGCACAGAGAGGAAACTGTATATCTTCTTGTCTGACTCTGTAGAAATGGGAAATGCACTCGCCATCTTCTCCAGAGTCAGACAAGAAGATATACAGTTTCCTCTCTGTGCGTTCTGTAGAAAGCTATCCAGCTGCAAGATAGCCTAGCTTAGAACAATTGAATGTAAGTGGAGTTTTAAGCTAGGCTAGTGGTCCGTATCCACTTCGATTAATTTGTGCTAAGCTAGGCTAGCTTGCAGCCATATACTTTCTACTGAACGCACAGAGAGGAAATTGGTATCTATCTTCTTGTCTCACTCTGTGGAGCTGTGATTATTTTTCAAACATTGTATAAAACTCTGAATGCATCTGGGGGCAATGACTTAAAATGTATCCAATGGAGGTTTTGACCACTAGGTGATGGAAGTAGCGCTATAGAGTGTAACGATCCCAGGCCCAGCCCTTTGTGGGCCTGTGATGAGAAGAGAAACATTGGTTCCCTACCTCCCTTCTATGGTCTCAGACCACCCTCTACTGGTCACCAGCAGATGGTGCAAACTTTCATTCTACCTGTGTTAACACATATGTTTAGTATAATTAATGGGATAATTAATGTGATTTCATTGTGTGAGTTGTTGTTGAATTTCCCTTCCCTTGTGTGATGTTGTTCCCTAGTTGTGTTTTGTAATATGCTTTTGTGTCTAGTTGTTGATTCTGTGTTTTGGACTGGTTCGCCAGCTGGTTCCAATTAGAATTAGTCTGTGTATATAAGTGTGGTTCTGTCTTCTCCTCATTGTGGCGTCATACCTCCGGTTACCCCTTGTTCCTGTCATCTTGCACTGTTGTCATTCGTCCTAAGTAAGTGTTGTTAGTGTTTCGTTTTGTTGTCTTTTATTTTCCGTGTTCACAGTTCAGTTTGCTGTTATTAGTGCCAGCACGGCTGCGCCGTTTATGTTTCTTTTTGTAACGTGTCGTTGTCCTAGTAAAGTCTGTATTTACACGGTATCCTGCCATCTCTGCCTCCTCCATTCCTGTCCGCAAACTGGGTTCTCCTCTCCTTCCTTCACCTTCCCCGATTCGTAACAATAGAGCACAATGTTGTTGCCATCAGCACAGGTGTGATGTAGAACACAAAAAGAGTCCACTGGAGGCGTGTAGACATTCCCTTGTGATTGAAATTGATTGGTCTATAAAATCTCCCTCGGAATCTAACAAGCTAGCTGCCTGTCACTCAAGTTTGGACTTGTTACACCTTTGCAAAATTGAATGTGAAATTTGAAATGTGAAATGTGAAAGTGTAAACAAAGGTGAGAGCAAAGAAAATGGCAATTATGGACTTTGGCAAAGGTTCTACAAGGTAAGAAATTAATTCAGCTTGTAGATCATACTTGAATTTGGGTGGAAATGTGAATATATAAACAAAATGCAGTTGCTTACAAGTAAAACGCTATTGGATATCCTTAAACTTTAAGGCTTAAAGGAACACGCCAACTTTTGGGGAAATTTGCTTATTTTCCATCTACCCTGGAGTTAGACAAGAAGATACATACCCTTTTCTTCTCTGTGCATGCATTATGATTAGGGAACAGCCGGACTGAAGCCTATAGCTTAGCGTCATTCACTGGAAGTAGGCGTGCCAGTGTAGCCTAGTTCCCAACAGTCACAAAATACACTCGGAATACAACACCAAAACTTTCCTGTAAACATGTTGTGACCTGTGTATTTACCACATGGAGAAATAATTTTTTTTTATTGAATTAGACATTTTCGTTTTCTAAGCAGATATATACTAGAAATATTTTTTTTGACAAACCATTGCTGTCTGGGTGCAGTGATTTCACACATCACTGCCCCCCCCCCTTCTAACTTCCGTCAATAAAGGCAATGTGACTTGTAGCTAGCGACAAGATATGCAATTATTTTCCCCATGTGAGATGTGAGTATGCAACCCAAAATAATATGCGGCCATCTGAAAGCACTCATTTATGACAACAAAAACAACATCAGCTTAAAGATGACATATAATACAATATAGGGAATTGCACCTTATTTAAGCAAGGTGGATAAGTGAACATGGCCACACAAAAAGACTATGCGCTGCTTAGCCACTGTTTCACATCAAATGAGACTGCAGCCTTCTACGGATTTTGCAGCATTGATTGTACCCGACCCCCACACACACAACCACCCCACCCCCAGTTCCTCCTTGTATGCTGGCCTGCCCACTATATCTTTATTCAACCGACATACCAGCTCCCTTGTAAGAGCCTCTCGTGGCTGTGTGTCAGTGTGAGTACTGATGCGTGTGTCTGTGTGTGTGTGTGTCTGTATGTGTGTGTCTGTGTGGGTGTGTCTGTGTGTGTGTGTTTGTATGTGTGTGTGTGTATCTGTGTGTGTTTGTTTGTGTATCTGGGTGTGTGTGTCTGTATGTGTGTGTATCTGTGTGTGTCTGTGTGTATCTGTGTGTGTGTATCTGTGTCTGTGTATCTCTGTGTGTGTGTCTGTGTGTCTGTATGCGTGTGTATCTGTGTGTGTCTGTCTGTGTGTGTGTGTATGTGTGTGTCTGTGTGTGTATCTGTGTGTGTATCTGTGTGTGTGTCTGTCTGTGTCTGTCTGTGTGTGTGCATGCGTGTGCATACCGTGCCAGCATGTGCACCTGTCGGACGGGCGACGTGGACGGCGGCTGATTTATCCCCCACTAAAACACTTGTTATGCAAAGCACTTATTAAGGCGTCAGCGGGGGAAGATCGATAAAGCATTCATTGTGACCACTGCGCGGGGGAACCTGGTCGGAGGGGAGACAATGTGCCGAGGGCCCGGCCCGTGATTTATATCGTCCCGGGGTCAAAATTAATTTAGTGATGTGAGTGTGAGGAACGCCACGCCAATAAGACGGCGCGGGGGAAACTATTATGAATCAGCTTGGCCGGGCTACCCGAGACCATAAATATTAAAAACATCATTAGGAGGCTTAGGGGGAGAACATGAATTATGAGTGTTATTGGCGCGGGAGATTGACGGGACTGCGCGGGGATACAAGCAAAGAGAGAGCCCCGTGGGAGCCTCTAATGACTCGGAGCAGAGTGTATCCGTGAGTGATGTTTGTGCTCATTTGAGTACTGTACTTGTGAGTGAGTTTAGAGAGGCGAGTAAATGGGGGTGGTGGTGCGGGCGGGTGTGTGTGTGTGTGTGGGGGGGGGGTAAGAGCAAGGTTCCGCTTTCGAATTACAGCGGGCTCTCTCCTGCATTATGCGTATGCATTGACTAAGCACTTTAATAAATGCTCCGAAACACTTTGGAAATCGGCGGTGGGATACGCGTGTGCGTGTGTGTGTGCGTGTGCGTGTGGCAGCAAGGAGGTGCATCTCAGAATCCCGACACGCCACTCTCCTCCATCCTGCGAGCGGCACTGACTAAGCACTTTCCCCGTGACACAGGGACACAAGCTGTGTCACATTAGCATACAGGCTATACTGTATGCTGTGCAAAGGACGGCGCGTTTAAAAATATAATTTAATGAATAAATAAATAAAAAGGACAATAAAACCAGTCTGATCTAGGCCCGTCTTCATCCATCCTATTAGAGATAGTCTCGCTGGTCTATTTCGCCTCCGTGAGAGCCACAGAATGCCGCCGGTACTTGTTTGGATTACGAAGTACAGTTGGTTCGGTCCCCCGCTGCAAGTAGGTAGGTGACTCCTGGCGACAGGCGCTGATGAATTGCCGTCGTATCTCGATGATATTTAAGCTGAGAAGATTAACGAGGATGAAGATTAATGAGGAGGAAGATTAAGGAGGGTGTGCGTCGGTGTTGTTGATGACGATCCCACTTCCTTTTGATCCACTTTGCCCCCTCTTGACGGCTGGGTAGGTATGAAATATGTATGAAATATGTACGCGCGATGACGTGTTTGGTTTGAAAGGCGCTGGGTATATTAGAAGGTCAGAATCAGCCTCGTGCTGGTGACTTCCACTTTGGGCGGAGGTGTTTCGCAGAGCGTGCGTGTGCGACGTACAGGCATGGAGCCGCTCTCTTTAATTGATCTATTTAACCTTTATTTACAACCGTTATTTACATCCTCAGGGCTTTTAGAAAGGTGGAGTATAAAGGTATTGCTTCCCCCCCCCCTAAAACAAATATTGATTAACTCAATCAGCGCCAATCACGACAAAAGTAGTTTTCATCGTTTTTTCTTTTATTCTATTTTTTTATTCTATACAGTCTCACGGACCTCGGTATATCATTGGGACTCATTCTGAGACCCCGAGATTGCAAGGCCAGCCGAATCCTACTAGGTGGCAGTATGGCCTACCCTCTGAAACCTTATTTCACACTGTGTGTTACATTTTATATGGTCTGGGCGGAGAAATGGTACCCGGGCAAGTGTAAGGCTTCATTCGAGCCACTTGGAACGCGTCCAGCACACTTCATGCATAGTTTGTCCCATTTCATGTCAGGGACCCGATGGACCTCAATACTGGAAATCGCGATCAGACAATTGGAATATTCTTTTTGCAATACCTCCTAGCAAAGGTAAGGACTATATGACATCATTCCTACTTTGATCCTACAATGATTTAACACCGATCGCAACGATCAACGTATGTATAGTATTCAAAATGTAGGCCGTTGCTGACGATCAGAGCATCACAACCCCCCCCCCCCCCCCCCCCTTGGATGCCTTCATGATGAAACATAACACCTATTATATACCTTTGATCTGGAAATAGTATCGTGTCCAGGCGAGCAACACGAATTACTTTCGCAAAATGCACATAGCGCTCCATAACTCAACATCCAGGAATTACCCCGGATCACTCTGAAACTATACAATATTCACCACGGGATAACACGCAAACGAGAGATAGTGACTGTCAATGCCTATCTTTTAAAGTGTGGACCATTGACTACAGGGATGGGGATAATCGCTGGCGCTGAATGAGTTAATGAATTTATAATAAAATTAAATTTAGCGGGTCCAAAATGTTGTTTTTGCGTACATGTGTCCCTACTTCCCATTTCCCCACGTGGAATGCACCTGATTGGATACATGATATGCTGGTGCTCTACTGCGACATCTAGTGGCTGAATGTTATCTATAGTTTAGTTTAGTTTATTCGGATCCCCATTAGCCATTGCCACAGGCATAGGCTACTATTACTGGGGTCCACACAAATCAATACAATACAATAAAATCAATACAATACAATCAATACAATACAATATAACAATACAATACACCTCAATAACACATACAAGTTCACCAATCACACATACCCATCTTCTCAATCACCCACTATGTTTACTTAACTGACAGTACCATTCTTTCTTATATGATTTTTAAGGTGTTTTTTAAATGTCTGTTTTTCTTAACACCTTAACAGTTTTTCATGATTCCTAAAACACAAAACCCAATACCCTAAATCAGCGGTTCTCAAACTACGGGTCGCGACCCAAAGTGGGGTCGCTGGTAGGTGACAGTGCGCATACAATAAAAAAAAGAAAACTCTGATAAAGTTTTCCACCCGGCAGCTGTGTGTATTTGCCATGTCTCGCCCCTTCATCAATGGAGGCCGACACACGTATTCCAATACACATCTCACTACACCCTGCGCATTCATAATCATGGGAGGGGGTCTGGTCTTTTGTGTGTAACCTGGACTCGCAATGGATAGGTTTGTTGTCAGAAGTGTCGCTGGTTGGCCGCGATGAAAAGGGCTCTGCTATACCATACTGAAGTGAGGTGGCAGAGTATTCGCCTTTGTTAACTCTGAGAAGAAGCGCGGATTTTCCTTGCAGACAAAAACAACACATTGGCAGAGAAATGTGCTGATAATGAGCTGGAAACTCCGTTAGTGGCCCTCCAGGATAAACAGCGGAGATTTGGGGGTATTTACTCAGTTTGATGGCTTGTTGTAGGAACAGAATGCAGGAGGCGCTCAATGATCTTTCATGTGACGAGCTACTGAAAGTCAAGTTCACTGGACAGGCCCTCGCAAAGTTCTGGATATCAGTCTGGAACGAGTACCCAGTGTTGTGTAATGCTGCGCTGAGAAAGCTTGTCCCCTTCGCATCAACATATCTCTGTGAGGGCGGATTTTCAGAATAGAAGCGGATCTCTGCCAAAGCGCACGTGGGCGCATTTTCTTTTCATGTTCTGGCAACATATTTTGGCTAAATATGCCTCGTTTTATAAATGTGTATACAGAAACAATTGCATTGCTTTTGTTGATAATATTTGTTAATTTAATTGATAACATAGTGCTGTAATTTCATTTTCAAAACAATTGTGTGCTTTTATTTTGATATTCCTTTTAATACTTTCTTTGCCACGCTTATGTACATCCTTATACCATCCTCTGCCAGCTCTGTTTGTCTATGGAGAAGTTCCCCTTCTTTGCAGGGCTATAACTTTTTAAATTGTATTGCTAAATTGACATTACTATGGCCCATTCAACGTCAATTATCTATCGTTCAGGATGTAGGAACGTTATACTTTTTCATTCACATATTCATACTAAAATACGGTCTAAAGTATAAATATGTTTTTATCGTTTTCTGCAGCATTCTGCAGGAAGTGATTTATAGCCCTAAATGCATTATATTGATGATCAAATACAGTTTGATAGCGATCGGTGCCAGATAAAAAATTTCAAATGGACGTGCTTCTAGAAGTTACAGTACTACTTATCATCTGATGTTGACCGGATGGGGGGGGGGTCGTTTATAATTCCGTGGCCAACGTTAGATGATTCATGTAGTGTCGGTGATATGATCATTAGAGCAGTTTGTATCGAACACGGTAAAAATAAATGCTGAAACTTACCCCAGTCTCCTCGGGCCGTTGGGCGATGAGCGTGGAGCAAACAGATTCCTATTATGGGATGTTGAAATATGCGATCCATCTCCAGGTTGTATAATAGTATATACGTCCAAATCATGTTGTTTATCGAGTTATTGGTAACGGATCGCTATCCATTGTGTCGCGCTCGAGTCCCGGGACCTATAGCAAGTGATCGGACCGAATTTGGATGAGCACCAGTTTCCGTTTCCGGTTTCCGGTTTGGGCGATGAGTTGTGATAACTGTATTTTCTTCATTTTCTTACGGTAATTTACATACTATTCCTATGGAACACACACCAATACATATATTTTGAGAACAGATACAGTAAGAAGGTTTCTAAAAATTTGTCCTGGCAGTTGTGAAACTGTAAAAAGAAAATGTTCACACTCTGAACATTGTATTTTCAATTATTTGTTGTTGTGTGTAATGATGCTTACTACTGTTTAAATTTTTGCACGCCTTGAGAGGGATTTTGGCATGGGCGGAGTTTATGGGGGTGCAGGGGGTGCATTGCACCCCCTGGTGGCCGGGGGTGAAATTGCTTAAAAAAAAAAAAAAAAAAAAAATCAAGATTATTTTTATTTTAATAAAATTATAATAATTGTGAGAAACAAATCTGAATTCTATTATGTTTTGTTTTACAATACATTCATTTTATAGTAGTAATCATGTCACATTATAAGGCAAACCTTCTGTAGTGTGGCAGTGAAAGGGTTAACGCGCGGCCAAGCACCAAGCAGCAGCAGCAGAATGCCCCGCGCGATAGTGTAACGCTTGTACAAAGCCACTTATTCTGAGATGATAATTAATGTATCTGGATAACCAATGCACGGATTTTGTCGAGGCAGGTAGCGTTATTTTGGGAAAATTGATATCTATAGTCTGGTATATTTTTCGTCCACGAAAAATGGAGGCTGTAATAATTATTATTGCTCGAGACCGAGAGTCTATATGAATAATAATAATTAGAGCCTCCATTTTTCAAGTCAGTTAAAAATGATCCCCCGTAGTGCTGTGTGTGTGAGTGTGTGTGTGTGCTCCTGTACTACCTAAATAAAATAAAAAATTAGGGGTTAGGGCATTGTAAAAACGCTAAAATAATAAAATAAAGGTCAAAAAAATCGCGCGCGCCCGCGCGGGTATCAATCACCTAGCATTCGCACCCCCTGGCGTCAAGTTCAAACTCCGCCTATGGATTTTGGCGTCAAAGTTTTCTTTTGAGCATATGGACAACTGTTTTGGTGTGATAGTTTGGTTTTGAAAAAGAGAATGTGAGGTTTTGTGTATGTAGTTTGAGAAAAGTGTTTTGTGTTTCGAGTTTTTGGAAGAGGGAGGGCGGTTTTATGAAATGTGTTTTAGCAATCGTGAAAAACTGTAATCAGGACATCTCTTGAGATTAAAACAACTTTTTCAAAAGGAGACCTGGCCAAGATAGCACACCGTTGCAAAGTTACAAAAAGCATTAAATAAATGCCCACAAGAAAACCCAGCTTACACAAAGGCAATTGCACTCTTCAGTTACACCATTTTTATCATGGCCCTGCATAATATAGAAAACTATTAGGAATGTCTGAACACTAAGTGTGTCTGACTCCTAACCACCAAAACCTCACAGACTACAATGTATGACATATATCATGTTAGTTAGGGTACCTTGTGTATATTGCACCTTGTGTATATTGTTTACTTTTACTCTTACTCATAGTATTAAAATTCAACATTTGTATTGCCTATATTTATTGAGAGTAACGTATATTATAACCGACAAGGCATACAGACACTCATCTGCACCTTTCTTTACACTGTTTACTTTTTCTCATAGTTTTATATTCAGATAAAGAAAGTTGCCTATATTTACGTCTTTCTACTATTACCCTGCCTATACCTCTACCTCCCCTCCCCCCTCCCCCATGCTGCTATGACGCCTGCATTTCCCCAAGGTGATCTTATCTCATGTGCTATTAATCACATCTAATCATACAGTATCTTGCAACTTGATCTAGTTCATTACAAGTAATTTTATGAATGATTTCCTAGCTAATAAAAGTTTTTTTTAAATACACCTCAAATGACAGATGGTGCTCGACAATGAAGGCCAAATTAATTTGATTTGATCAGGTCCCTCTCACCAATACTAAACACAACCACAACGTTTGTGGTAAATGTACTTTTAGAAGCACTTTTTTTTTATTATTACTGTAGCAGTGAAATGCTAATAGATTTTGAAGTAGGCTACTGTAGGCCTAATTGGATGCTGTGTATCCGGCATCCAAGTATTTGGTGTTTGGATATAATAGAGTAGATAGGCTGAATGTGTTGCAGTTGAACTTGTTATTGAAAAGCAATGTTTTGTGTGTATTTCTGGAGGGGTTTTATTATATATAAATACTTTTTTTTTTGTTTCATTCAAAGCTACATTATGTGGGAACACGCAATTATGAGGCTTCAGAGGCAGTGGTAGATGGAGGGGAAATGACGCTTTGTGCTCAAATTATACGATAAACGATTCAAAATGGTGTTTAGGTGGATGAAAGCTTGAGTCACATAGGGCCGCTATGAAATGCAAAATGCTTTTAACTTCACAGCGGGGGAGGTAGTCTGGGGGAAATATTCACAGTCTTGGCTGTGTGTGTGTGTGTTTGTGTGACAGTGTGGTGTTTAAAAATAAAGGATGTCACCAAAGTGTGAAAAACCTGTTTGGTCACAGTATTAAAACTCATTTAACGGTACGAGATGCGCACTCCTGTGTGCCGGTTGACGTGAAGGTCATTATAATGCCAACAAGGCTTAAGCCAAGGTGAAAATGGCAGATAAAACAAATGTATAAACTGAACGGTTTGACCAATACCTTAACAATAACCTGAGATAAAAGACTATGGCTAAAGAGTCGTGAGGAAATGGTGGTTTGGAGGGGGTTGGGGGGAGGGGGGAAACACTGTACAAACAAGCAAAACTGTATATTGGAATATTGACAAAACCAACCAAAACTTTTGATTGTCTGGATTGTAGGCCGACAATCGGGAAGGGTGTTGTTTATGTTTTTAGTTGTTTTGGTCGTGTTGGTTTTTTTCTAGATTAGATTACATTGGATTCAAATGTATTGTCATTATACAGCACAAGTACAGTACAACGAAAATAGGTTTGGCATCCAATCAGAGTGCAAATGTAACAGTAAAGTGCAATAGTAATATACAAAGTACAAGTGATTAAACTGGGTATAAAATATACAAATTAGTACTACTGAGTACTAGTGCTAATCAGATGTATGTACAGAGTTGTAGTATTAATATGTACAGTGATGCAAGTATAAAGATACTATGGTGGTAAGTCATACTGGCCAGCAGTGTAACTAGTAAGAGTAGGTAAGCCGTAAGGGATATGTACATATATATATATATATATATATATATATATATATATATATATATATATATATATATATATATATATATATATATATATATATATATATATATATATATATAAGGTATACAGCATAAGGTACAGCATTATTGTACATGCTGTCATAGTTATATGGGTTATATTTAAGCATTACATCACGCGCAGGAGTGTGGTCGTTAGACCCCCCTAGGCATGCTCTAATTCTTATAACACACGACTACAAGTGGTGTAATGTCTTTTATACAATTGCAGAATTCATCCAACTGTTACGTATTGGGGTGAGTAGTAGTGAGTCCAATGGTGGAGGAGACAAGGAGAGACGGAGATAGGTAGCTATTTCTAAGGATGTGTCTTTATTAAAACACACAGAGCAGCTATAATCCAGGAAAGACGCCGAGCGTCAACAGAGAGAACAGGCAAAAGTAATATAAGTGCATGGCGAGTGGCTCAGCAAACTCTGACCAGCTCCTTCCCACATGAACGGTTTTCTGAAGCCTCGGTAACAAACAAGGGAACAGAGAAAGAATAAGTAGTCACCAACCAAACATTCCAATCAATTAGCAGTGACAGCAAATTGACAGCACAGTGACAGCAACAGTGGAGAGTACCAATCAGTGACAACACAGGAATGTGGGCGTGACAACCAAAATGCAAATACCAACCACCAGGTGAAAACATTCCAGACTGACAGCTGGGTTCCCGGGAGAGAGAACCCAGAACTGTTATGGTTTGACACCGACCCCAAACGCAACGACACAAGAGAGTAGGATTCAGAGTTGCCAAAAACAGGGGCTTGTTTATTGAGACTAATTAAACAGCATAGAATAGGAAGAGTCTAAACAAGACAGGAATTCAAGCAAGGATGAAAATGTTCTGCTGCTCTGCAGCTTCTCCCGAGGTGGTAGTAGGGGGTAGCAGATGCTGACGTCAGAGCCGCTCTGCAGACCTCTCTCGGCAGAATCTCCGAGGTGATGCGGGACCGAGAGAGAGAGAGAGGGAGCGAGTCAACACAGGGTGCAGGTAGAACGAGCAGGAGAACAGGAGAGGTGACTTGTACCCAAAAACAAAAGTTATCCAAGTGAACTAATCTTCGTGTAAACACACACAGTGAGCAATGTTCCAAAACACAATCCCAAGTGAAAAATATCTTCGGTGCAAAAATAGACACTGAGAGCGAAGTCCAAAATACAATCCAATGTGATAATATCTTCGGTGTGATAAACACACAGTGGGAGATGTTAGGTCAAAATATTATCCCAGTGAAACAATCAAAAAGGCAACCGCTGGGTGAGTGACTGTCTGATAAAAAGGTGGTAATCTTCAGTGTTATAAAAACACACGAAAACGGAATCTGATCAAAGACAGTCATTAAAAACCCACCCAGGCGTTGTGCGTAAAGAACGCTGGAACAGCAGCGGAGCGAACGCGTCGCCACGGGAAAAAGGTGTCCAAGAGGAAGGCTTCTTGGATATCCTGGAGGTAAAGCACAGGGAACAACAGCAGCAGCAGGAACGGCGAATGCAAACAGAAAATATCAAAACGATCCAACAAAACTTGAGTGGGGAAACGGGGTATAAATAATACGGGATTGATTGATTGACAAGCAGTGACAGCTGGGGGATGTGATTGAAAAGCGTGTGGACGGGAGAGAACCAATCAACGACGTCTCTGGGAAGAAGCGTGTGAATGGGGGAATGAAATGATTAACAGAAACAAATGGAAAACAGAGCGAGGTGGTTTAAAGGAACAGAGCGAGTAAGTGAGCAAGGACAGAAACCTCACAGTACCCCCTCCTCCACGGGAGCCACCCGGCGACCAGGCCGACCCGGCTCATCAGGATGGGCACGATGGAAGTCAGTGATCAAGCTGGGATCCACGATGAGCTGCCGGGAGACCCAGCTACGCTCCTCAGGGCCGTAACCCTCCCAGTCCACCAGGTATTGGAACCCCCGGCCCCGCCGACGAACGCCCATCAACCGGCGGACCTGCCACTGGGGGTGACCATCCACCAACACAGGAGGCGGAGGATCAGGAGCTGGAGGCATAAGGGGACTGAGGGAGACGGGCTTAACCTGGGAGACATGGAACACGGGGTGGATGTGCATGGACGCAGGAAGTTTCAGGCGCAGGGCCGCCGGACTGAGTACCTTCAGGACCTCGAAAGGTCCGACGAAACGGGGGTTGAGTTTCTTGGCCGAGGACCGTAGCGGCAGGTCCTTTGCGGAGAGCCACACCCTCTGCCCAGGGCGGTAAGTCGGCGCAGGAACCCGGCGCCGGTCGGCACCACGACAGGCGCGCTCAGATGTCCGGAGCAGCGCGGTCCTGGTGATCTCCCAAACTTGTCGGCAGCGGTCGAGGTGGACCTGCACGGAGGGAACTGCCACTTCCGCCTCCTGTGCGGGGAAAAGAGGGGGTTGGTAGCCCAGGGAAACCTCAAAAGGTGAGAGGCCGGTGGCGGAACTGACCATTGAATTGATGGAGTATTCAACCCAGGGAAGGAAACGGCTCCAGGATGCCGGTCTCTCGGCTGCCACACACCGAAGAGCGGACTCCACGCTCTGGTTCATCCTCTCCGTCTGCCCGTTAGTCTGGGGATGATAACCAGAGGAAAGACTGACCGTTGCCCCCAATCCCTTGCAAAAGGCCCGCCATACCTGGGAGGTGAACTGGGGCCCCCGGTCAGACACGATGTCCTGGGGAAACCCATGAAGGCGGAACACGTGGTGAGTCAGGAGGTCCGCCGTCTCGGCCGCCGAGGGAAGCTTGGAAAAGGCCACGAGGTGAACCCCCTTGCTGAATCGATCCACCACGGTCAGAAGGCAGGTGTTCCCCTGGGAGGAGGGCAGACCTGTGACGAAGTCCAGTGCCACATGTGACCACGGACGGCTCGGAACGGGAAGTGGCTGCAAGAGCCCGGAGGGTGCCTGGTGAGAGGCCTTGCTGCGGGCACAGACCGCGCAGGCCAATACGAACTCCTTGACGTCGTTCCGCATGGTGAGCCACCAGAAACGACGAGCCAGGAAGGAGAACGTGCGATGGACGCCAGGGTGGCAGGCGAACCGGCTGGTATGGCCCCAAAGCAGTACCCGGGACCGGGCAGAGTCGGGGACGAAGAGACGATGCATAGGGACGTTGCTAGGAGCACGCTGGAAGCGTAGGGCACGCCTAACCACACCCTCGATGCCCAAGGTGATGGCTCCAACCACTCGGGCCTCCGGGAGGATGGGAGTAGGGTCCTCAGAGGGTGGAGCCCCCTTGGAGTGTAACCGGGACAGGGAGTCGGCCTTCGTGTTGCGGGAACCGGGGCGGAAGGTCAGCGAGAAGTCGAACCGACTGAGGAAACTGGCCCATCTCGCCTGCCGACCGTTGAGGCGCCTGGAAGCGCGGATGAACGTCAGGTTCTTGTGGTCCGTCCAGATGGTAAAAGGCTCCTCGGCACCCTCTAGCCAATGACGCCACTCCTCCAACGCAGCCACGACCGCCAGCAGCTCCCGATTGCCGGTGTCGTAGTTCCTCTCGGCAGGGAGGAAGCGACGCGAGTAGAAGGCGCAAGGATGCACCTTCTGGTCCGAAAGAGAATGTTGGGATAGGACAGTGCCCAGGCCAGTATCCGAGGCGTCCACCTCCACAATGAACTGTCTCTTGGGGTCAGGGTGGAGCAGGATAGGGGCGGAAGTGAACCTCTTCTTGAGGGAGCGGAACGCAGCGCATGCCGCTGGGGACCAGTCGAACGGCAGAGCGGGGGAGGTCAGCTTGGTAAGTGGCTCCGCCACTTGACTGTAGTTCCGGATGAACCTTCGGTAGAAGTTGGCGAACCCGAGGAAACTCTGTAACTCCTTCCGAGTGGTGGGTTCTGGCCAATCCTCCACAGCCTGGATCTTGCGAGGATCCGCTCGGGTCAAGCCCTTCTCAACGATGAAGCCCAGGTAGTCGACGGAGTCGGAGTGGAAACGGCACTTCTCCGCCTTGACGAAGAGCCGATTGTGGAGGAGGCGCTCCAGCACACGGCGGACATGCTGGATGTGTTCCTCGAGGGTCCTGGAGAAGATGAGAATGTCGTCCAGGTACACCACCACGAACACCTCCAGCATGTCACGAAGGACGTCGTTCATGAGTGCCTGGAATACCGCCGGGGCGTTGGTGAGGCCGAACGGCATCACTAGGTACTCGTAGTGGCCCCTGGGGGTCTTGAAGGCGGTCTTCCATTCATCGCCCTCACGGATACGGACAAGATGGTAGGCACTCCGGAGGTCCAGCTTGGTGAAGAACGAGGCCTGGGTCAGTGGCTCGAAGGTGGAGCTCATGAGAGGTAGAGGGTATTTGTTCTTGATGGTGATCTCGTTGAGCTGACGATAGTCGATGCAGGGTCGCAGGTCCCCATCCTTCTTACCAACAAAGAAGAAACCGGCCGCCACCGGGGAGGAGGAAGGCCGAATGAGTCCTGCTTCCAATGACTCAGAGATGTAGAGATCCATCGCCTTCTTCTCCGGAACGGTCAGACTGTAGAGGCGGCTGCCGGGAAGGGGAGCCCCTTGGTGGAGGTCGATGGCGCAGTCATAGGGGCGGTGAGGTGGAAGGGCCTGAGCCCTGGATTTACTGAAAACCTCCAAGAGGTCGTGGTACTCGGGAGGTATGGACGAGAGGTCCGGAGGCAACTCACCAGCGGGCCTCCGGGGCGAGGGACAGGACGCCGCCTGCAGACACAGGGCGTGACAGGAGGAGCTCCAGCCCTTGATGGTACCGGAGGACCAGGCGATGTGGGGCTCGTGCAGCGCGAGCCAGGGCCTACCCAGGACCACCGGGACAAGGGGGGATTGGGTGATGAGGAACTGGATTCTCTCGACGTGGTTACCAGCGATGGTCAGCACGACTGGGCCGGTGCGTTGAGAGATGTCGGCCAGGCGGTGTTGGTCCAACGAGAAGATCTCCAAGGGCCTCACAAGGTCCTCAAGTGGAATGTTGGCTCGGGCAGCGAACTCGAAGTCGAGGAAATTCTCGTCTGCCCCAGAGTCGATGAGGGCCTCCACCGTGGCACGTTGGTCCCCCCAGGCCAGGGTGACGCTCATCAGATGGTCAGGTGGTGCGCGGCGCTGGGAATGGGAAAAACAGCTCACCAGGATCTCCCGGGGTCTCGGCGAGCCTGATCTTTTGGCCGGGTGGGACAGTCGGCGATTCGGTGTCCCGCACCTCCGCAGTAGAGGCAGAGACCGGACCTGAGCCTTGCCTCACGCTCCGCCTGGCTCAGATGAGAGCGTCCCAGCTGCATGGGTTCCTCCTCGCGAACCGAACGGGGAGGCCTGCTACCACCAGTAGTGTTGAGGACAGGGCGTCCAGGAGTGACATCATGCGTCCGGGGAATCCGGGGTACCTCAGGAGGTAACAGTCGGGTCCTCTCGCGCCTTCTCTCCAGGAGGCGTCCGTCGATGCGGATGACGAGGCTAAACAGGTCCTCGAGGGAGTCGGGCAACTCCCGGGTAGCGAGCTGGTCCCGGACTGCGTCACTGAGTCCCCTCAAGAAGGTTAGGCGAAGTGCAGGGTCGTTCCATCCACTCTCCACCGCCGCCAGTCGAAACTCCAGGACATAGTCCGTCACCCTGCCGCTCCCCTGTCGGAAAGTCCCCAACCGGGCTCCGGGGTCCAGACCTCGGGCTGGATGGTGGAACACTCTGCGGAGCTCCGCCACGAAGTCTGGATAGGAGAAAACAAAATCTGCATCCATTGCCCAGGAGGAAGTGACCCACTGGGCAGCATGGCCTGAAAGCAAGTTCGTCATATAAGCCACTTGGGACCCTCGAGCAGTAAAACGGCTTGGTTGATGACGGAAAACCAACTCACATTGCATGATGAATGTGGCACACTCCTCGGGATTGCCGTCGAACAGCCGTGGGACGGAGAGACGGGGTTCCCGAGGTGCGGGATCTGCTGGGGCTGCGGTGAATGCTCCTGAAGGATGTGAAGGAAGTAAAGCATTAACGGTGTCGCTCAGCGAGTGAAGCTGAGCGAGAATACCGGATTGTTGTCCCGCCAGAGCGGCCATTGACCCTTGAATAGGCAGGACCTGTTCCCTGAGATCCTGCACCGCAGCCGCAGCCCTCTCTAGTTGGAGACTGTGATCCCTGGTCAACTCGACTTGATTAGCAAGTGCGGTTCTGACCCTCTCTGTGTCGGCTGGGGTCGTCATTTTGGGTTGGATCGTAATGTTATGGTTTGACACCGACCCCAAACGCAACGACACAAGAGAGTAGGATTCAGAGTTGCCAAAAACAGGGGCTTGTTTATTGAGACTAATTAAACAGCATAGAATAGGAAGAGTCTAAACAAGACAGGAATTCAAGCAAGGATGAAAATGTTCTGCTGCTCTGCAGCTTCTCCCGAGGTGGTAGTAGGGGGTAGCAGAGCCGCTCTGCAGACCTCTCTCGGCAGAATCTCCGAGGTGATGCGGGACCGAGAGAGAGAGAGAGGGAGCGAGTCAACACAGGGTGCAGGTAGAACGAGCAGGAGAACAGGAGAGGTGACTTGTACCCAAAAACAAAAGTTATCCAAGTGAACTAATCTTCGTGTAAACACACACAGTGAGCAATGTTCCAAAACACAATCCCAAGTGAAAAATATCTTCGGTGCAAAAATAGACACTGAGAGCGAAGTCCAAAATACAATCCAATGTGATAATATCTTCGGTGTGATAAACACACAGTGGGAGATGTTAGGTCAAAATATTATCCCAGTGAAACAATCAAAAAGGCAACCGCTGGGTGAGTGACTGTCTGATAAAAAGGTGGTAATCTTCAGTGTTATAAAAACACACGAAAACGGAATCTGATCAAAGACAGTCATTAAAAACTCACCCAGGCGTTGTGCGTAAAGATCGCTGGAACAGCAGCGGAGCGAACGCGTCGCCACGGGAAAACTATATACAGCAATGTTCTGGGGTATTTCCTGGAAGGCGAGATATAGGACACTAAGCTAATAACGTTAAATCGAATGGCATTTCTGCTATACACAAGCTAGAGCTAAAACTCAAAATGCATATAATCGGTATCATGGTCCACCATGAATGCATGAAAGGGAAGGGCGGGGGACGTCGTTTCTGATTATTGATTACCAATAACGGCAATAGCCTCATTAGCCTCATACGCTGATCGGCTGGTCGGCTATCAAAGCAAGGCCCGATCTGGCTGTAATTTACGTAAAAAAGCTCTTACCGTGGGCTGGTTGGATCCCAAACAGGATTTCCCAGTTATCGATCTGGTAGATCAATATGTCCATTGGCTGATGCTATATTCCTTTACTGCATACTGAATTCAGCGTCCCAAAAAGTATTCCAGGATACATGCTAAAGGCATACCTTCAGGCTAACAAAAAAGTCCACCCATGATGAAAAAAAATAAAACACGGGTCTGTAACAGGGAACACTGCATTATCGAGACAGCGCCCCTACGAGGATCTGGCCGGTAATGCACTTTTCCGAATCCCAAGAGTAGGGTAAATCTGCAGTGCCGCTGTGTGACATTGAGTAGGATATTCCAATGGAATAAAAGCCAAAACAACCTTACCATGTATATATACGTGGTTGGCCCTCAAGCGTTGGATCCGAAACGCGTATATATACGTGGTTGACCACAAATGTGTTAAGGGGATGTTTACATCAGGGTCCCCCATTTTCAATGCATCATAACATATATGACATACATGACATACAGACAGTACTAGATAGATAGATAGATAGATAGATAGATAGATAGATAGATAGATAGATAGATAGATAGATAGATAGATAGATAGATAGATAGATAGATAGATAGATATATAGATAGATAGATAGATAGATAGATAGATAGATAGATAGATAGATAGATAGATAGATAGATAGATAGATAGATAGATAGATAGATAGATAGATAGATAGATAGATAGATAGATAGATAGATAGATAGATAGATAGATAGATAGATAGATAGATAGATAGATTGACATACCAGATTTACAAATACAGTACTGTTTTTTTAGGGTGATTATGGTTTATTTACATTGAGGTTCTAGGGTCACATGGAGTGTATTATATACGAAATAACAACCATCGGCTTTCCTTTTCTAAGCATTTTCGGCGATTGGGGAATAGTTGCGGGACGCCAAGATGTACCCACAGTAGAAAGCTTGCGTGGATCCTTATATTGGTTCTTTTAATACAGCGTTTTTTAAATCACGCGAAACAAATAACCTCTGTTCTCCTTGCGTTTTTAATTCTTTCTTATACAGTAGGAAGGGGGAAGAACACAATATCGTGGGTGTTCCTATGACTTGTATTCTGCTTACAGCTTTGAAACTCCACTTATTTCGTTTTACAATGTCAAAGCCTTTTAAATATAATAAAAACGTTCCCGTATTTCTGCAATCTATGCACCAATAATAACAAGTTGAGTTCTATTACAAGCTGGGTAGGCTGATAGAGTGTCTGCACGTTCACGCGAGAGGAGTTGGATTCTGCAACTGCCAGTGGCCACTCCCCCCCCCCCCCCCCCCCCCCCCGCGATTTATATTTTGTTTTACAATGAGTCATAACAAACCAATTACATAATCAAACATTGTGTAAACAACTAACATATTCCAGGTAAATGTATCTATTTTGAATGAGTCGATATGACTGAATCAATACATCCATTCATAAAGATTATTGTCCGCCATCTTGGTTTCCTTCAGTAAAAGAATGAACGGCGGAGTGATTCGGAAACAAAGTAATTCGGTGTTGGGCGGGTTCTGGGATCACGTGGAGTATGTTATGAGAAATAATAACGTCTAAAAACAAGTGTTCAGCCAATCAGAATCAAGAAATTTGCATGCCATTGTATAAGCAGTTTTACAAGTAAGTATATAGAAGGATTATATGCAGGTATATTCTGACAGATTATACCAACCATTGTTAGTAGTTGGCCTCGTTGAGGGTAGACGAAAAACACTGCAGAATGGTCCAACCTCAACCCAATATCTGGACCACAAGACAATAACGTTACCTGCAAAGACAAAGGCGAATGGAGAGCTCTTTCCTGTGTAGGAACTTTGCGGAGAAGCAAAACATGATGACTACAAACGGTTTGAACCATCCAATCAAGAGGGAAAGAGTCTATGCTTACCTCAGGAAACTTAAAGCGGACATTATCTACTGACAACAAACACTAAAGCAGACCTTATGTATTGACGAGAAACACTTAAAGCGGACATTATCTGTTGACAAGAAACACGTTTGACAGAGAACGAGCATAAATAATTTAAAAGATAATGGATAGGTCACGTTTTTGCCTCATCTTTTAGTTCCGAAGCAAAAGACACAGCCATTTTAAAGTAAAGATACACAAAAATTATTTCTAAAATAATTTGACCTTTCGGGTAGGTTTGTTTTGGTGCAAGGATAAATGTATTCGGAATGCCGGACTTTAATAAATATTCATGGACCCATTTGTGATCCAGTCATTTAACCAAAATGTTTTTCTTCAGATAACTCAAGCACCCAACAAAAGTTTAACTTTAACTTTTTAGTACTTAAGTACATTTAAAAGTAGAAACGCTTTGACTTTTACTCAAGCGTGTTTTTAGCCAGATACTCTGATTTTTACTTGAGTACGATTTTGAGACAGTACCCATACTTTCACTAAGTATATCATTTCTGGGTACTTTTTACACCCCTGGAACTAAGTATAACTCTGTTCAAAAGAACAAAAAAACCTAGCCTTATGCATTTGGGATTTTGGTTGCTTTCTTCCTGTTGTACCGAACTCATACCGAACCGAGACACTAAAACCAAAGTACAGTATGTAACAAACCATGGCTTCTGTGTTCCGTTACACCCCTAATATATATATATATATATATATATATATATATATATATATATATATATATATATATATATATATATATATATATATATATATATATATATATATATATATATATATATATATTTGTTATTTTGTAATAGTTTCTTTTTTTTATTAATACTTGTGTATCGATACAATATTGGCACACTTAACACATTGACCGCCACAGCAGGGGGCTCTAATACCCCATTCATTGCCAGGTAATTTTTCAATCGTTTTAGACTGTGGCATTTGCGAGTGCTTAAAATATATCTTATATTATATCTATGGGTCGAATAATGCCGTCGGGTCTCAGTGAGCTGCTTCTAGTCAACATTGCAGAGACAGATTGTTTTTTCATTCCTACATTTCCGTTTTATACCGTTTTGAATAGAGTATGGTTTGGGTGTTTTTCAGTAATTCCAGGAAAAACGCGAGAAAAATGCGTTTTACTGTAATCCAGTCATCACGTTGTAATTTTTCGTCTGATTATCTAATCATCCTGAAATCAATGCTAGATTATCACTATTATGTCTCCTCGTCCATACCCCCACCACCCCCACCGCAGCCAACGGTAATAAGCACATACACCTACACACAGATCGATTTGATCGCGGTACAAATAAATGTCAGATCAACGATCAAATTCATATATGATGTTCTTACCTTGGATCTGATGTAATGCAAAAGAGATAATCCAAATATCTTATCGCAATTCCAAATAATGCTTGTGGAGGTCCGTACCTCACTACCGACCGTTTCACAATGACGGGCAGGCGGGCGGAGTTACTGATGCCATCGTTGTATAGAAGTGGCTTGCCTAAATATTTAAACCCCTCCCGCCCGGCTCAGATCGCCTCCTAAAAGACACAAGCTCATTTTCAATGAGATGCAATATCTCCGCCTGGCAGTAGAGGGCGGTGTTGACCGTCTGCCAGCTCAGACAGGGTCTGAAGACTATACCAGAGGCTGCGGCTATGAATTATGAATAGATATAGCGAATAAACGATATAAAACGATCCCAAAAACAAGTAAACTCGTTGTTGGCGCTATTCGATTGGCGGCCAATAACAAGTTCACTCGTTTATGGCGCAGAATGTGTTAACACATTCCCTGCCACGGTTATATCCATCAATGTAGCCTCACTGCCACCACTCTAAGCCTATGGAGATGTTCACCTTCTTTGCAGGGCTATAACTTTTTAAATTGTATTGCTAAATTGACATTACTATGGCCCATTCAACATCGATTATCTATCGTTCAGGATGTAGGAATGTTATACTTTTTCATTCATAGATTCTTCCAAAAATACCTTCTAGAATATAAGTATGTTTTTATTGTTTTCTGCAGTAATTCATAGAACGTGAGTTATAGGCATAAATGCATATATAGATTATCAACTGCCGTTTATTCCCGATACACGCTATATAAAAAAATTCAACTGTATATGATCCTATACGTTATGCGTCATCATGCACAGATGAAAGGGGGGGGGCTCGTTTATAATTCCGTGATCGTCAGTAAATGCGTTATGTAGTATGGGTGATATATTGATCAGATCGGTTTGCAGTGAAAAGAATAAACAATTGAGCTGAAAATAGCATCAGCGTCCTCTTACCGTGCGTCAATGAGACTGGCGGTGAAAGATCCCAGGTATAGGACGTCAATCGCCTAGGTCCATTTCCGGTTTGTATGTCGCAATAAACGCCGAAATCATATCGATTATTAAGTTTATAAAGCGATCGATATGTACATTGTGTCTGTCGGGAGTCATGCAACAATATCTGATGGCCGGATGAATTTAATCGAAGCACAGCCCCCATATCCTGTTTACCAGTGTAACTCGCCCGACCATCCACCAGGCGGCGGTATTGAGCCGTCGTTTTTTTTAGCCGTAGGGTCCAGCTGCAGCGCAGAGGTGTATATATGAATTATGAATGCCATGGCGAAAAAATGAAATATTGATCTCAATATCGGTGTACAGCGAAGTCTGGCGGTCAAAGCATGGCGGGCAATACCATTTTAAAGCGTTTCCGTCGGTGGATGTGTTAATATCACAATACTATGCTCTATAAATGTTTTCCCCTACCCCTAATATCTAGAGTGTATGAAGCTCTATTGTCAAGTTAATACCAGATTTGGACAGATCCAGCCTTAGATGGGAGAAAGATTTTGGGAATAAATCTGGATGGGGAGCTATGAAGTAATGGTGATACCTCACTCCATATCAGCGATATATCACCCCATATAAACTGCACAAATACAACTCCAATATATCACCCCTTTGTTTTAGATGACTGAGATGAAGGTACATTCCTACATTCCACTTGGCAGTGCCCTAAACGTCAGGGGCTTTTGGCAGGGGGTATGCGACACTCTCCAGTATTAATGGTGTTGGCTTTCCATTGATATTTGTTTAGTTTACCAACATGGTTCACTGATATGTTGCTGTATGATGTTAAAATGGAAATAAGATGTCCCCCTGCCAATTGGAATGTGGCTCTCTGAAATTGATAGCTGTGGAGTAACAGTAAAACATTTGACAAGATGTTGCAAACCCTTTGTGGATTATATGAAAAACCTCCCATGGCACCAGAATGATTGTACCTCTATAGATAACATTCAGCCACTAGATGTCGCATTAGAGAACCAGAATGTCATTAATCCAATCAGGTGCATTCCACATGGGGGAAATGGGAAGTATGGAGGGGATACATGCATGCAACATGTAAACAACAACATTAATTTAGGATTTCTTATTATAACTTATTTTTGGGGGGGGAAAGCAATACTTTTATTTTGCACCTTTCTAAAATATCAGTATTGTATTATTTTTAAAATAAAAAATATTACTCTACACATTTTGTATAACACCTTGAAATGTGCTTGAAAATATGTGCTTGAAAATATGATCCTTGAGGTGAGATGTTGCCGTGTGTCTTTCAATGTTTTGTGTTTTTTGGTTTGTTGACTTTGCACTTGTTTTTTTGTATCCACTTTTTCTCCTCTTTTTCTATTTTTCTCCCATCCCAATTCCGCGGTGCCAATTCTCCCCTCCCCTGTCTTGAACGTTACCCGAATATGCCCCCCACTGGCCGGTTGTAGGGAGGATAAAAGCCTTGCATCACATGTCCCTTCCGATACATGTGGAGGCAGCCTGTCACATCTTTTCACCTGCCAGCGCGGACTCTCATTGGCGAGGTGTAACGTGTGGGAGGCTCACACTACCCCCGCTATTTCCTGTCTCTGCTGTGCAGGCATCCCCAACCGGCCTGTAGGAGTCGCTGTCCACAACGTCCAGATTACCACCGATGGACTTCCACCCGCTAACTCTGCCAATTGAGTTAGTATGACGGCTGGCCCAAGCCGGAGGCAACGCCGACAGCCGGAGTCGAACCCGGTGTCTTTTGCGTTGGTGACGAGCGCAATGTCCGCTGGGCCACCCAGCCGCCCTTGACTTTGCACTTGTTGTAATTTGTTGTTATTTGTTGTCACTTGTTGATTTTGCACTGTCTATGTGAATTATGAATGCCATGGCGAAAAAATGAAATATTGATCTCAATATCGGTGTACAGCGAAGTCTGGCGGTCAAAGCATGGCGGGCAATACCATTTTAAAGCGTTTCCGTCGGTGGATGTGTTAATATCACAATACTATGCTCTATAAATGTTTTCCCCTACCCCTAATATCTAGAGTGTATGAAGCTCTATTGTCAAGTTAATACCAGATTTGGACAGATCCAGCCTTAGATGGGAGAAAGATTTTGGGAATAAATCTGGATGGGGAGCTATGAAGTAATGGTGATACCTCACTCCATATCAGCGATATATCACCCCATATAAACTGCACAAATACAACTCCAATATATCACCCCTTTGTTTTAGATGACTGAGATGAAGGTACATTCCTACATTCCACTTGGCAGTGCCCTAAACGTCAGGGGCTTTTGGCAGGGGGTATGCGACACTCTCCAGTATTAATGGTGTTGGCTTTCCATTGATATTTGTTTAGTTTACCAACATGGTTCACTGATATGTTGCTGTATGATGTTAAAATGGAAATAAGATGTCCCCCTGCCAATTGGAATGTGGCTCTCTGAAATTGATAGCTGTGGAGTAACAGTAAAACATTTGACAAGATGTTGCAAACCCTTTGTGGATTATATGAAAAACCTCCCATGGCACCAGAATGATTGTACCTCTATAGATAACATTCAGCCACTAGATGTCGCATTAGAGAACCAGAATGTCATTAATCCAATCAGGTGCATTCCACATGGGGGAAATGGGAAGTATGGAGGGGATACATGCATGCAACATGTAAACAACAACATTAATTTAGGATTTCTTATTATAACTTATTTTTGGGGGGGGAAAGCAATACTTTTATTTTGCACCTTTCTAAAATATCAGTATTGTATTATTTTTAAAATAAAAAATATTACTCTACACATTTTGTATAACACCTTGAAATGTGCTTGAAAATATGTGCTTGAAAATATGATCCTTGAGGTGAGATGTTGCCGTGTGTCTTTCAATGTTTTGTGTTTTTTGGTTTGTTGACTTTGCACTTGTTTTTTTGTATCCACTTTTTCTCCTCTTTTTCTATTTTTCTCCCATCCCAATTCCGCGGTGCCAATTCTCCCCTCCCCTGTCTTGAACGTTACCCGAATATGCCCCCCACTGGCCGGTTGTAGGGAGGATAAAAGCCTTGCATCACATGTCCCTTCCGATACATGTGGAGGCAGCCTGTCACATCTTTTCACCTGCCAGCGCGGACTCTCATTGGCGAGGTGTAACGTGTGGGAGGCTCACACTACCCCCGCTATTTCCTGTCTCTGCTGTGCAGGCATCCCCAACCGGCCTGTAGGAGTCGCTGTCCACAACGTCCAGATTACCACCGATGGACTTCCACCCGCTAACTCTGCCAATTGAGTTAGTATGACGGCTGGCCCAAGCCGGAGGCAACGCCGACAGCCGGAGTCGAACCCGGTGTCTTTTGCGTTGGTGACGAGCGCAATGTCCGCTGGGCCACCCAGCCGCCCTTGACTTTGCACTTGTTGTAATTTGTTGTTATTTGTTGTCACTTGTTGATTTTGCACTGTCTATGTCTGGTTTTTAAAAAGCAAAATAAAAAAAATATATATAAAAAAGTATTTATATAATAATAATAATAATAATAATAATAATAATAATAATAATAATAATAATAATAATAATAATAATAATAATAATAATAATAATAATAATAATAATAATAATAATAATAATAATAATAATAATAATAATAATAATAATAATAATAATAATAATACTTCGTTTTATATAGCGCCTTTCAGAGGACCCAAGGTCGCTTTACATAAGGGGGGGGGGGGGAGATAACAAGTCAACAAACATAGTGGACAGACACAACACATACATATAAAGTGAGAAAGTTAGGGGTTGAAGGCCAGGTTGAAGAGGTGGGTTTTGAGCAGTTTTTATAACCATACAGTAGTCTCGGCAGCAGCATTTTAAGCCATTGTTGTTGCCCTCTGGCGATGAAAAAGTGTACCACAACTAGGGCTGCACGATTAATCGTAAAAAGACCGCAATCTCGATTCATAGACCTATGCGATCTCATTTCTAAATGACGGCGATTCTGATGTATTTGCATTTGCGTCAAACTGGAGATCAATTGCATTAAAAACACTCGCTCCTATTATTCTCTCTTCCTCACTCACAGCGCTCACTGCCGCTGCCCCCTCCCCACAATGCCCCTCCCCCCTCACACTACTCAGCTGAGTAAAGGAACGTGTCGAACGAGCACGACAGAACATTTTCAAGCTAAATAAAAAAGATTTTGAAAAAAAAGAAAAATGAGCGACACTGAAGAAAATCCCGGTGGGTGAGGGAGAGAGTGATGTATCCACTATACTGTGCTTAAACCGAAAAAAGGAGCACATTCCAGTGTATGGAACTTTTTCGGGTTTAAATCCCACAATGATGTACAAGGAGGAGTCATACTTTGCAAGCAATGCTTTGGCACCATCGCAAGGTAACAACCTCTACAACCACCTCAAACGTCATCATAAAGTCGAATATGATTTAGCAATGAAGGACAAACAAACCATATCACAAAATCCCAGCCGTCAGACCACACAAGCCTCAATAACGCAAACGTTATACAGTGCATCGCCATATCCATCAAGTCAACCAACACCATTCAAAATGAGGGGTTTAAGAGAATGATCAAGTTCAAGTTCAAGTTCAAGTTCAAGTTCTTTAATAGTTGTCATACAGAAGTACAGAATACTTTCATACAAAATGCTTCTTACTGTTACGCTCCAGAGACTGTGCTAGACAAGATAGTATCAAATAACATAATAACATAATATAGCATGAATTTCAAGACGCTAGACAAGCGCTACTCTGTACACCCAGTGTCGAACGACGGTCGGGACAGAACTGCGTGATTATGTGATGAGGTTTTATTTGTATTATTATTTATTCTAAAGCTGTAACTAACTGAACATTCTATTTCATGTTAAAACCATAATTGAACATTCTAAAGCCCTAAGCGAACATCATATTTCACTCTGAACATTCTAAAGCCATAACCGAACATTCATTACTGATGAAGCAATCACACCAGTTTATTCATACATTTTCCATTCTATTTTTTTTTATGTTCTGCAGCATTTAAGTGAATCACTTTGATTAAGTGTTCTAAAATAAGAGAGGAAATGAGACTAGTTACAAGAGACTTTTAAGTTTAAGTCAAGCACTTTGTTATAAGTTAAGATATAAGTTATGTTAAGTCAAGCACTTTGATATGTTATTTTGTCCGTTTAAGAAAGTGCAATAAATGTTTTTATAAAATAAAAATAAATAAAAGAATCGTGAGAGAATCGTGATCTCAATTCTTAGGGAGGAAAATCGTGATTCACATTTTAGCAAGAATCGCCCAGCCCTAACCATAAAAACATGGATGACCACCAACTTCCTTCAACTCAACAGCAAGAAGACCCAATTAATAGTTGTAGCCTCCCCAGCCCTCCTCCAAAAGATCGACCACCTTGTTCTCTCCGTGGATGGCTACTCCATCTGCCCCTCCGCGGAGGTAAGGAACCTGGGCGTAATACTGGACTCAACCCTCTCATTTCACCCTCACGTCAAGTCTGTCACCAGATCCGCCTTCTTCCACCTCAGAACCATTTCCCGCCTCCGCCCCTCAATCTCCGACACCTCAGCGGAAACACTCATTTACGCCTTCATCACTTCCCGCCTCGACTACTGTAACGGAATCCTTCTAGGTGCTTCCAAGAAGGTTCTGGATCGCTTACAGTACGTCCAAAACTCTGCTGAGAGGGTCCTCACGCGCACCAAACCCTGGCAGCACATCACCCCCACCCAACTCCACTGGCTCCCCATCAACTACCGAATCCCAAGATCCTCCTCCTCACCTACAAATCCCTGCACGGGTTGGCCCCTTCCTACCTGACCAACCTACTCCACCCCTACACTCCAGCACGAGGCCTCCGCTCCTCCAACTCCGACCTCCTCACCATCCCACGCACCAGGCGTTCCACACTGGGAGACCGAGCTTTCGCTGTAGCTGCCCCCAGGCTGTGGAACTCCCTCTCCCCCTCCATCCGAGGCTCTGACACCATCAACCTCTTCAAAACCAACCTAAAAACCCACCTGTTCACACTTGCCTTCACGCAACACGGCCCGCTCCCAAGTAGCCCACCCCCTTCCCCCTGACTCTTTTCTTTTAAGCCACAGATCCTGTTGTTTTGTTGTTTGTTTGTTTTTGTTTTGTTTTCTGTTTTTTTTGTTTGTTAATTTCAACCACTTCATCAAATTGGACAGCACCTTGCTTCCTTTTTTTATCTTATTTGTTTTTTCCTGTTGTTACTATACACATATATTCATAATTTTTATTTGTATCTTTTATTTTTTCAAAATTTAAATTTTTCCACCCTTTCCTTGTACAGTGTCCTTGAGTCTGAGAGAGGCGCTTCTCTCTTAACACTTCCAGTGCCACTGGTTAACATGGTAAAACGTGGTTGAATGCCAGCACCCACTTCAATGATAGCGTTGTGAACGCATAATCTCTGTCTTAAATTATGGCTATGTGTCTAATCTGCCCGTCGTTTATCAATGACTTGTTTGCAGTCAACATTGTCGAAACGGATTGTTTTTTAATCGCTTCATTTCCGTTTTATAGCATTTTGAAAAGCCCTCATTTTCAAGGAAAATATAAAGATTCCGTGATAATCGGCATTTACTGGAATATTCGGGCATACACAAAAACGTTGTCATTTTTCGGCCTATTTATGAATCGTTTTCAAATAAACGCTAGATTATCGATAGTATGTGTACTTATGCACGCTATAGAAGCGGGCTGAGATATAGATTCTCTCATTTCCTGATCAGCGCGCACACACAGACACACACATATGGGACACGTTGATATATCTGTGAAAAAAGCTCTGATTATCCCAAGACTGGTAAAATATATTCCTTACCTTAGATCAGATGTTATCCAAAAAGATTATACCAATTCCTGATCGCCACTCTAAATATCGATTGCGTTTATTGTTTCAGCATTGGGTACTGTAAATACATAATCCACGCGTTTTCCGGGCCGGCGATCACAATGGATTCTTCAGTTGGCTTGACGGAAAAGTAAGATGAGGAAACTGGCCCCCCCCCCCATCAGTCTAAACTAAAGGGGTGCAGTTACACAGGGAGAGACGATAGCGGGCGGTATCTTCCCAATTGAGCTCAGAGAGAGTCTGCAACACTAACCTGAGGCTCGATTGAATATGAATTCAAATCGCCAATAAAAAAAAATACGACAAACAAACGCTATATAGCGTTGCCGGCACTCAACTGGCGGCATGAACTAACGACAAAACGCGTTGCTGGCACTCAAAGTGTTCAAATCCAATTTATTATTATTATTATTATTAACCACAACTACACAAAGGACTACACAAAAGTCAATGGAAAATGCTAGAAATTAATTTCCCAAAAAGACTTCCCGTTGCCATATGTGAAACATATTCCGACACGCTCATCCTCGGTAACGTTCTGTGCCAAAGCATAAGGCTGATCGGCCCCATTGTTTGCGAGATATCGCACAGATTCACACACGCACTCCCACACACAGACGCTACCGAATGCATACTGTCCTCGGACAGGCTCCGCCTTCCGTGGACCTAATAATAATAATGATATGGAAATGGTATTCGCAGGGCCACTGTGTCGCTCCCCGAAAGCAGACACTATTGAATTGAATGACTGGCATCCGTTGGAGTGGAATAGATTGTCCTGAATGATTTGCTTTCCATCTCTGATCCAGGCGTGTCCACGGACAGGCCCCATGGCCTTATCTCCATGCCGTTAGTCCCTCTGTATACGAGGCGCCTTTTCAACACGCGGAGCCTTGAGAGAAAATCAGCCAATCTGAATAGGGAGATGTCATTTTCTGATCTCTGCGTTTCTTCGGCTGCTTGACATGGCAGCTGCGTCCCGACACCGGCTATGATGGGAAGGGGCCCAGGGACGGAGCTAACGCTGAGGACACCAAGGTCACGTCCTCTTATGTTTACGAATAAAAATATACCCACCGGTTAATTTGGCGACTTTCGCGGACGCTGGTGTGCTCATGTTTTAAGCTAGCGCGAAGGCGGACGCATCACATGAAACTAGGCAACCACAGGTATCCATTGGTATCAAGCTTGTTATACTCGCTTGTCAGGAAGGGGGTTAAATCTGAAGGTAGGTTACTTTCTGGCGAGGGGAAACAACAGGGCATGGCCACTTTCAAAGGGGTTATTTGACCTCTTGCCTCAATATTTCATTTAATTTCAAACCTTTATTTAACCCTTTCACTACCATTTTCATTTGAACCCTTTCACTACCAGTACCAACACTACAGAAAGTTAACCTTTCACTACCACACTACAAAGGGTTAACGCTTTCACTACCACACTACAAGGGATTAATACTTTCACTACCACACTACAGACGGTTAACCTTTCACTACCACACTACAAAGGGTTAACGATTTCACTACCACACTACAGATGGTTAACCTTTCACTGCCACACTACAAAGGGATAACCCTTACACTACCACACTACAGACGGTTAACCCTTCACCACCACATTACAAATGGTTAACTTTTCACTACCACACTACATAAGGTTCTGTTTCGTTATGGCTTCGCTCAGCACCAGTTGCACTGTACTTCACTTCGTGCACATGCACTGAATAAAAAATTCCACCATGTACCTTTACATCCCAACATTCGTCTGACCACACCCCCATCCGCTTACCTTCATAAGCAGGTGTGTGGTCACCTACTCGCCTCCTTCTTCACTTTCACCACAAGGAAGTGCCTTCAGTAGATCCCCACTTGATGAGGTTGTTAGCTGAAGAAAGTTGAGACGTGTTTACATTGTGCTTATTTTTTTCTTCTCTCATATAGATAGAAGATAGAAAAACCTAAGTCATAATGTCTACTCCGGAGAGTCGTGTTCGCAGCGCCACTCTCCACCAGCGGTTCTCCATTTCCGCCTCCGTCGTTCGTCCTGGAGCGGGGCTGTTGCCTCTCTCGTGGTTGACAGCCACGCCCGGTAGGCGTCCGATGGGTAGTTTGCCTCTCCAAGGAGCTGGTGCACCGGTGCCGTCGACTATGCGATGGCCTGGTTCTGGCTCTGGTTCCTCTGTTTCCGAGGAATCGTCCGCTGTTGGGCGGCCGGTTCCTTTGGTTCCAGGGGATTTGAGACGCAAACTTTTTGCGTCGGCTCGCTCCCGTCGCAAAAACGGCCCGGGTTTGGTGAGTTGCTGGAGCCCAGTGAGGATGCGTCGGTCTCTACATGCCCGATGGAAACAGAGGATTACATGGTAGAGGCGGACGGGTTCTTATTTTGAAGGCCCGGTGGAGACAGGTATCCCGCCCGTCCAGGTAACACTGGAGGGGGATGAGATGTCTCCTTGGGGCGCCTCGTTTGAAGACGTTGGAGAAGAACCTCTGACTAGTCGGCGGGATGCCCTGCTATCAGCCACATCGGAGTGTGGCTCCTTGACCAGTGGAAGCCTGCTGTATGTGAGGGATGCGGGCTCGGTGGAGGAAAGTCTGCAGGGGGAACTGCAGGCTTTGTTTCCTGAGCTCATGGCGGTGGCGGCAGTCGCAAACGGCGTGCCGCTGCCGCAGCCACTGCCTGTTCCTGTCCCTGATGATCTCATAGGTCATTTATGGCAGCGTCGCCCGGTGAGAGGGGTGGACGTTGTCTACCCATTTTTCCCCTCAATGGGGGCCTATGTTCGTCAGGGCCAGGTGGTGTCCCACATCGCCTACGTACAAGTTACGGGGGTGGCGGGTTTGGTCGACAGTATGAGGGAGGGTGTGCCACGGCTTGATAGGCCGATGGCCGCGCTCCTCTGTCCGGAGGTGGTGTGGGAGCCGTTACGGAAGCCGGTTCCTCAAGGGAAATCGGCTAGGCGGTTGGCATACTGGAGCGACCAGTCATTTATCGCCGGAACACAATCTCTAGCTGCCGCGTCTAACATCGCGCAGCTGGCAAGATTCATGTCCGGGATATTGACGGGCGGCATGGAGCAGAGTGATGTACAACATGACCAGCTCTCCCAGGCGGCAGGAGCTGTCCTGCATCTGACTCAGCTGCAGGCCATAGCCGCTGGGAAAGTGCGCGCCCTGGCAACTCTGAACCAGCGCCACCTTTGGCTGGAGCAGGCGCGTGTGCCGGAGAAGAAGAGGCTTCCACTTCTGACTGCACCCCTCTCCGATGCTGGACTGTTCGGGAAGGCCCTGCAGTTGATGACCAGGACGTGCAGAGAGATGCAGGAGGAACGCTCCGTGCTACAACCTCATTTTCCCCCTCCCGATGTCGCCGGTGGGGTCAGACGGCTGCCACGTCGTCGAGCGTCTTCCGCCGTGGCTGCTGCTGCCACCACCGCCACAGCTGGTCCTTCGAGGAAGAAGGCCAGGAGGAGAGAGAGCGCCTCCGCTACAGCCGGCCCATCTACGCCCGGAGGTGACGGTAGGGACCGTCGAGACCAGCCGCCAATTGCTTACCGTCCCTCCGGGGCTCCCCGGGGTGGAAAATCCAGAGCCGCTCGAGGCGGCAGGCACCGCTGGACCCAGTGACTTTTTTCCCCTGCGGTCCCCTCTGTTTTTCCCTTCCCGGCCTTGCCATATGATTTGTTCAGAAATAAAAAGTCCCCTCTAAAGGGGGACTGTATTTTTTGTTAACAAACTGTGTGTTTCTTCACCAAACATATGATGGGGTTGCAAAGTGTGAATCTTCACTAGTATGGGTTGATAGGAGGGTTACGTTCATGTTAAGAGCTTAAGCAAGGTCTGTAGCCTACACTCGGTTGAAAAAGGTTTTTTTTCTACCTCGGCCTGAGTCTCCACATAAAGGTAGAGGTTACTTGTATGTTCTGTTGCTTACACAAGTAATGTTGAGCTACAACACTGTTGTGTTGGTTGCAGTAATGCTCGTATGAACACGTACCACGGCTCAGCCGTTCTCGCTCTCTCTATCAGTGTTTTTCTATGTTCAACATGGATGCGGGTGTAGGATTCACACACACACGCGACTTGGTTTTGTTGTAAACCCTGTTCACAGTTGTCTGTGGTTAGCATGCATTGTATTAGCTTGCGCTATTCATTAGCATTGCTACTAAAGGTATCGTGTGCTAAAGTTGTTGTTGTGTGCAAGGGAAGGGCTTGTGAGGGGGTACCGGATAAACCCCTCCTTCCCTCTTCTGATTGGTCAGGGGGTTTATTCATCTCTTGTCAGTCCAGTCAGGGCCAAGCCGTTAGGCGACTTGGCAGGGAGGGGGGGGGGGGAAGGGTTCCCTGACTCTGCTCCTATTACACAGGCGTTGAGTGTTGGGTTTCCCCCCGTCATAGCACACGTCACTACGCACGTTGCTATTGACGATGGCTTCCGTGAGTTAGACCTGTATGTACGGTCTGTTGTTGTCAAAGTGTCGGGATAGAACGTGGGTTCCACTACGCTCGATATATGTGTAACTTGAGTCGGTTGGTCACATGACTCAAGATTGCCATGGCTTTTTCACTCTATGACTCACGTGGGAAGTCTCTCTGGGGAGTTCCGTCTAATCCTCTGTGGTGGGGGTGACTGGATATAAAAATGTGAACAGTTTTTATCCTCAGCTGTGTCGAATGGGATTCATGTCAGTCGGTGCTTCTTTTCTTTTTAATAAAAGAGTGTGGAGTATAGGAAGCACCACACCCTTCTTGTCGTTCTCCCAGGCGCCTTGAGGATTCAATGAAGGGTCTAAATTAGCCTGTTCATTGATGTGGTTGTGTCCCGACGCATGCATGGTGCTAGCTCGGGGTGTTTCTGATAAGAATCATGCGGGTAGCTAGTACGCCTTGGTTGCTTGTTGTTAAAACAGCGTTTTTATAAAGCAACTGGGATGGAGGGTTTGTCCTCTTCCGAGAACCTGTTACTGGTTCTCGACGGATTCTCGTTCATATCTGGGGGATGTTAACGGAATAGATCAGAACATAGGTAGAGGGGTCTCACGCCCTTGGGGTGGGCCACCGAGCACGGTTCACATTGGCCCGTCTGGGTGGCGCCCTCTTTTCATGTTTTTTGATCGACACGCATATCTGCCCCTTCTCCCGGAGTAGCCATGTCGGCGTGGTTAGGGCACGGGACTGGTTCTGGTCACGCTGGTTCAGGTCAGTTAACCCTTCTGTCCGCCGGGGATGCAGATCTGCTGTTTTGGTACCCTGAGGGACTTGGGCTTTTTTCGGGGGGAAAATGCCGGGTCGGCCCGGGGTGTCACAAGGTTAGGCGTTATGGAGACCCTTGTTGGGTACTCTTTTGTACCTGGCACTATCATAAGGGGCTGGTTCTCTTTTTCTTCGCTCCTCTCTCACGCATGGTGGAGAGAGGGCTGTTGGGGTGGTCTTCTGGACCTCCTCTGGTAACCCTGTGTGCTTCCTGAGCCGCCGGGCCCGGTCCGAAGTAAAGTTTTGTTGATACCGTAGACCTGGGATAACCCTTTTTTTTGAGGGGTTATAGGAACAACCACCGCATATGGTACCAAGGGGGTGGTTGATTCCCTGGTGTGTTGGAGCAGAGTCAACTCCCGGGTTACCCGGTTGAGTGTGCCCCTGCACGTTCATGACGTCTGCCGATCATGTCAGCCTTCTCTGCCTCGACCCCTCTGGGTGGTTTTTTTTTAATGGAGGCTTTGTCATGGTAATAAACAACGCCAGCATACGCCCCTTCCGCCGGGGGGGCTGTTTTCAGCTGACTCCTTTGGCGCCTGTCTCGTCCGCAGTGCTCCAGGCTCAGGTTACAGCCTGCTGCCTGGTTTCCCCGGTGCGCTGCCTGCTTCCGTTGGTTAACCTTTTGAGTGCTTACGGCCATGCTGACTGCCTGTTCTGCAGGGTCAGTGTGCCAGGCGGTGTGCTATTGGGGGGAAAGGGCCCGCTCTTGGAGGGGCCCTATCCGAATACGCTGGCGATGTGGGGGGCGGTGTCACTAAGTGACCACCTGGTGGGGTCTTGATGCCTGGCGTCATTGACCTCTCCAGGCCCCCTTTTTCCAGGGGATCCAGTCCCTTCAGTGGGACTGGGTCTTCCTTCGCGCTCCGCTGCTAGGGCCTTGCCACGGGGTTGGGGTTGCTCTTGACCCCGTGATTTTGGGGGCAGTAACGAGGTTTGTTCCTTCCGTTCGTTCCCTGGTGGCATGCGGGTTGTGCGTGTGTGTAGTCGTGGGGTCAAGCCACGGTCTGCTCACCCTGTGCGTTGAGTTGCTTGAGTTCCTCTTTGCCCGGTTGGATTCGTCTCCCTCCCGTAAGCCTCCAATAGGGGGGGTATCCTCCATTAGGGAGGGTCGGGGGGCTCGGTCCTCCCCGGTCTGATGGTTGTGGGGGGCCTCAGCGGGGTTCATTTGTCGGGCTATGGCTCCCGCTCAGCTCCTGTTGTGCAACTGGTGGTGAGCGAAGCCATAACGAAACAGAACGTAAGGTTATGTATATAACCAAGTTCTGTGAGTTATGGTGCGCTCAGCACCAGGACGCCGCTGCTGCCCTTGATCTCGCCTTGTGGTGAAAGTTTGGGAAGGAGGCGAGTAGGTGACCACACACCTGCTTATGAAGGTAAGCGGATGGGGGTGTGGTCAGACGAATGTTGGGATGTAAAGGTACATGGTGGAATTTTTTATTCAGTGCATGTGCACGAAGTGAAGTACAGTGCAACTGGTGCTGAGCGCACCATAACTCACAGAACTTGGTTATATACATAACCTTACGTTAACCTTTCACTACCACACTACAGACGGTTAACCTTTCACTACCACACTATAGACGGTTAACCTTTCACTACCACACTACAAAGGGTTGACGCTTTCACTACCACACTACATAAGGTTAACCTTTCACTACCACACTACATAAGGTTAACCTTTCACTACCACACTACAGACGGTTAACCTTTCACTACCACACTACATACGGTTAACCTTTCACTACCAGACTACAAAGGGTTAATGCTTTCACTACAACACTACAGGCGGTTAACACTTTCACTACCACACTACAAGCGGTTAGCGTTTCACTACCACACTACAGGCGGTTAACGTTTCACTACCACACTACAGTCGGTTAACCTTTCACTACCACACTACAGACGGTTAACCTTTCACTACCACACTACACAGGGTTAACGCTTTCACTACCACACTACATAAGGTTAACCTTTCACTACCACACTAGACGGTTAACCCTTTCACTACCACACTACAGACGGTTAACCTTTCACTACCACACTACACAGGGTTAACGCTTTCACTACCACACTATATAAGGTTAACCTTTCACTACCACACTAGACGGTTAACCCTTTCACTACCACACTACACACTAATGACTGTTTTCATGTTTTCATTTTTACGTTATTTTCATTTTTACGTTATTATTGTTATTGTTATTATTGTTATTATTGTTATTATTATTATTATTATTATTTTTTAAACATTGATCTTAACTGATCACTGTGACTTTATTGCTTTTATCGTTATATATGCCTATGTTTGTGTACAGCACTTTGAGCTACATGACATGTATGAAAGGTGCTTTATAAATACTTACTTACTTACTTACTTACTTACTTACTTACTTACTTACTTACTTACTTACTTACTTACTTACTTACTTACTTACTTACTTACTTACTTACTTACTTACTTACTTACTTACTTACTTACTACAGACGGTTAACCTTTCACTACCACACTACAGATGGTTAACACTTTAACTACCACACTAGACGGTTAACCCTTTCACTACCACACTACAGACGGTTAATGCTTTCACTACAACACTACAGGCGGTTAACACTTTCACTACCACACTACAGACGGTTAACCCCTTCACTACCACTCTACAGACGGTTAACGTTTCACTACCAAACTACAGACGGTTAACCTTTCACTACCACACTACAGATGGTTAACCTTTCACTACCACACTACAGCCGGTTAACCCTTTCACTACCAAACTACAGACGGTTAACCTTTCACTACCACACTACACAGGGTTAACACTTTCACTACCACACTAGACGGTTAATCTTTCACTACCACACTACAGACGGTTAACCTTTCACTAACATACTGCAAAGGGTTAACACTTTCACTACCACACTAGACGGTTAACGCTTTCACTCCAACACTACAGACGGTTAAAATGGTAAATGGCTGCATTTATATAGTGCTTTTATCTAAAGCGCTTTACAATTTGTTCCTCACATTTGACCCATTCACTCACACGTTCACACACCGACGGCAGAGGCAACCATGCAAGGTGCCAATCTGCTCATCGGGAGCAATTAGGGTTTAAGGTCACTTTCACATATAGTTTTGGTGGACTCGGTGCGGTTCTGGTGGTGAAGTTGCAACATTGTTGCATTCTTCATTTGGTTCGCCTGCGTTCACATAGCAATTTGTCAAGCGCACCGAACTTTCTGAACAATGTCACTCGGTCAAAAAGGGCGCTCGTCTATTGGACACAATGGAGAGTGGAAATCCCTCCCTTTCAGGAAGTGAAATGCGCGTCAACACAAACTGCGTGAAGCGTGATTGTAGCAGAGACGTGGCATTGATCCATCGTTCGATTATAATTCCCATTACCGCCATCCTCTCGCTAAACAACTTGTACACCTCGTTGTTTTTGTGAGTGCCCACATTCCCCACAAGCAGCTGTTTTATTTGGTCTTCTGCCCCCCAAGTCTGTCCACGAGACATGTTTACACAGTGTGCTTGTTTTGCAGTGAATGCCGCGCCGCGGTAATATTAATAATAACAGCTGTGTTTTTTTTCTTCCTTCTACCCCAAGATGCACAGTAGATAGATAGATAGATAGATAGATAGATAGATAGATAGATAGATAGATGCAGTGTGCTTGTTTTGCAGTGAATGCCGCGCCGTGGTAATATTAATAATAATAACAGCTGTGTTTTTTTTCTTCCTTCTACCCCAAGATGCACAGTAGATAGATAGATAGATGCAGTGTGCTTGTTTTGCAGTGAATGCCGCGCCGCGGTAATAATATACCCAAGATGGTTTATCAGGTGACTTCCTACGTTTGGTCCGCGTTTGGTCCGATGAAGCGAACCGAAACCTACGTTTTCAGGCGGACCAGAGTTCGCGTGTTTGGTCCGCGGACCGAGTTCGACGCGCATTCACACAAACCCGAAAAACCGGACAATCGAATTCTGGTCCGATAGTCCGGACCAAACAGCCCCTGTGTGAAAGCGACCTAATAAGTGTCTTGCCCAAGGACACTTTGACACGTCGCCCGGGAAGAGAGGGAATCGAACCGGGAACCTACGGATTACGAGACGACTGCTCTACCTCCCGAGCCAATGTCGCCCCAGTTAACCTTTCACTACCACACTACAAAGGGTTAAACTCAAAAGGGCAACTGAGGTCTCCCTCATTTACGGTCACTCTCTACCGACATTCACATGTTATTCTAATCCCACGCAGAACCATACCGTTTTCTGCATGTAGTACAAATGTCTTATTTTCCCCTTTTTTCTTTAAATGGTGTATTTGCCTATTTATGCACACTGTGGTCCCCAAACACTCTTGTAATTGCATACATTGGGTGTGACTGGGGGATGAGACTTGTGGATCCAATGAGCCCAATTGTATTCATTAGTGATGCCGATGGTGTCCATAGTCATTTAAATGTAGAGACCTTCTTATTATGTATTTAATGTTAAACTTGACCTCAATGTATAAAATGACCTACATGTACTGTATTGTGACCTCTGGGATAATCACAGCCTTATGAAACTGTACACAAACTAGAGACTGGGGCCATTCAGAGGATATATGACTTATATTGAAAATAGGATGGGGTTCTGAGCAATTTGCAAAGTGCTCGCCACCCATGTTGCATGGCACTGCTATGCTAATTGTTTATTTTCCCTGTTTTTGATCACACAATTTTTCGTAGCTGTAGCAACAAACCAAATTTCAAATTAATTATTTCCCCTGCCTGGCTGCCCTACAACATAATTAGTATATTGAGTAAGCAGTGTTCCTGGCTCCAAAAAGCACAACTAATTGATTAATCAAAGCTAATTCACTGCATATCCCCATTGTGACATCATCAAGGGAAATAATTAAGAACAGCTTGTTTAGGGTGGTTAATAATTATGAAGACTGCAAACCCTGGCTAAACACCAAGGATACAGTGTTGATATAATTTTTTCCCCATCACCTAAATAATATTTTTAGCCAGCCAAATCCACACAATGACAATACACAATTTATATACAATAAATAATTACAATTTAGGCATTCACTTTTTATTAATTTCATTCCATCAAGGATTAGCTATTGCCAGATGGCCACTGTTAGAACAGACCAACATACAACACAGTACATCCAGCAGGGTGGGATCAACTCACTCAATCCGGGCGACGTTGAAGAATTCAAGAAGCGGATTTTCCTTCAAAATGAAAATACTGAAAAAAGCTTTTAGTATTAAAAAAGGTTGTCCTATCCAACCGACAAGTAAGTGAGGATGGATGTTCCCTGATCAGCAAGTAAGAGGCCATTTCTGTTTATTCTTCTGAAGAGCTGTAGGAGGGGATGTAGATGGTACTGAGGCCAGAGAGAAGAGCTGTAGGATGTAGATGGTACTGAGGCCAGAGAGAAGAGCTGTATGATGTAGATCAGGGGTGGGCAACTTTGTATATGGTGAGGGCCACAAAATGTCCACAATCAATCTGGGGGGCCGCATTGTTTATCGGCAGTCCCGCCAGTAGTACCCCATCACTCAAATAGCCCTAATAGTCACAAGGTATATAAACAATTATAATTTGTTGTAACTTTGTTTTTATTCCATTTCAAATGCATTTAGTAATGCAATTTCAACTTTATGAATTTATAAACAGCTGAATTTAAAAGTATTGCTGTGTAACCCCAAATATATACAAAAATGATCAATTATAATTAAGGCTTCTAATAAAATAAATGTATGAACTTAAAGCCCACTGCTCAACAAACACAAAGCAGCATTCCTGCTGCATTTCACTACAACAGTAAATCAAAAGTGCAATAATAAATGATTTTGTTAAATGTATAAACTTTTATCCTGCTACTAAACAAAACATTATAACACTGAAATGCATGTTATGGATATGAAGCACTCAGGAATGTTTTGTTTAGTAGCAGGATAAAAGTGTATACATTTAACAAAATCATTTATTATTGCACTTTTGATTTACTGTTGTAGTGAAATGCAGCAGGAATGCTGCTTTGTGTTTGTGTTATTAGTGTTATCTGAACACTACAAAAGTAAACAAGTAAAGTGCAAGTAAAGTAAAGTGCAATACTACATGCCTCCCATTGACCCTTTATCAAACTGGCATGACATTCACCCTCGCCCCACAGTGGGTCAATAATGGTTATAATAATAATAATAATAATAATAATAATAATAATAATAATAATAATAATAATAATAATAATAATAATAATAATAATAATAATAATAATAATAATAATAATAATAATAATAATAATAATAATAATAATAATAATAATAATAATAATAATAATGGTCCCCTCTCTACACCTCTCCATCATCTCCCCCCCCCCCTCTCTACACCTCTTGATCATCTCTTCCCCCCTCTCTACACCTCTTCATCATCTCCTTCCCCCCCCCCCCCTCTACACCTCTTCATCATCTCCTCCCCCCCTGTCTTTAATGAGACACTTGTGGTCTCTCTTGTTGGCGCACAATAGCAGGAATGTCAACTTCAATGTTTGTGCATGCAATCTGCATCAGATGAAATAATGTTTCATCCGACAGCCTGTTTCTCTCCTTTGACTTGATGTGCTTCATGTACTAAGTAACGCGTTATTGTAATCTGATTACTTTTCCCCGAAAATAGTAATCTAACGCGTTAATCTTTACAAGCCAGTAATCTGATTGCAGTTACTTGTCCAAGTGGCTGTGCATTACTATTTCGTTACTATCTCATCATAATGCAGGCGGAATGCAGTATTTTCTTTCGTTTTCGACAGTCAAATATATGTTTGGAAAGCTTTTCCTTGTATTGGGGAGTGACGTCACAGCACGCAACCTGGCGTGTTGAGCCATGCTGGTGGGCGCGGCTGTTATTGTTATTTTCAGGCTGACCTAAACTGCGCGCTAGCAGGGAGAAGCTCGCGCTCGTATTCGTAACGCTTTCTTGCACTGGAAGTTCACTAGTCTACTTAACGTTTGTTAAGCTGGGTGAAAAAAACATTCACTTTGCGGAGGAAACAAAATACTGTCTACCGCATATGGAATATACAGCAGCTGCACGACCGTCGACTTCTACAGGACTCGGAGCTGCACCACCAGCCAAACAGTATGTTCCACCTTTGAGTTAAACATCTTTTGCATTGCACTATAATTCATGAACATGGAACACCATACTGCAGTATGTAGGTTGTCAGTAGCACACTGACAACACTGCAGTATATATATTCCCTCCCCGCCGTATATATTTCCCTCCCACCCACCCACCCCCTCCTAATGTACAGTCCCCTCCCCATCATATGTATATACTCTGTCATAATCTAGGGGTAACAGTACTGTATATTTGAATACCGCTTATGTCACAAATGTATCAGTACTAAATACCTATATGTCCCTATGCCATAAATGTCATGTATGTTGTGTATGTCATAAATGTCTATATGAATTGAAAATGGGGGACCCTGATGGAAACAAGACAAACGTCTTTCTCTGGTCTGCACCCCTTTAACAATTGTGTGTATTGAGCCGTACTGTATTGTACCCATTCTGCAATCTGTTAAATAAAGTTTTCATTCATTCATTCATTCATTCATTCATTCATGCATTCATTCATTCATTCATTCATTCATTCACACAATAATAAATAATAATAACGTAGAACCATATCTGAATGGGGCAGGCCTCAAAGGTAGGCTACATATCAGCCTACATGTGGTGTTATTGACCATTTATCTTTTGTGAAATCTATAGATCTATAGATAGCAAGATAGGCCTACCTGCCCTATTAGTACATTTTACTCAAACTGAGTACATTTTACTAAATTTTTTTTGTCATTCTTATGTTGTGGCAGCAGCAGGGACGACGACTTCGTAACCTAGTTACTTTCAAAGTAACTAAGTTACTCTGATAATCAAGTAATCAGTAAAGTAACTAAGATTACTTTTTAAAGGAGTAATCAGTAATCAGTAATCGGATTACTTTTACAAGTAATCTGTGGCATTAATCATGTTTGAGAAATTGCTCTCGCATATGTATGTGCTCCCAAACATACTGGCCAAAGTCCCTGAGGAGTGGGAAGCGGGGCTCAGGTAGCAGTTTCCAAAACGAAATTCCCCTCTCATTTCTCTTTGCTTGAAAAAAAGGATCTGACTGTAGCTCGCACAGTTCAAGCTGCAACTGTGGGGGCTGCTCTGACACCGTAGCGGTGAGGGGGCCGGCAAACAGCGCTATCCGTGACTGCATGCCGTTGAAATATTCAAACCGATCATTGAATTGCATTTGCAGTGTTTCAATGTCGCTCCTGTACTTTCCGACGGCTCAGCCATCGGATTTCTGTGTGTAGCTGCAAGTCGCCATAATCAGTGTCCATCTCTTCCAAAAAGGAGACAAACTTTCTATGGTTTAGTGACCTGTTGCCTCCACGAATTAGATTGGTAACCTTGGTAACCAAATCCATAACATGGCTGTAGTAGTCAAGCTTCTTGGCACAGAGAGCCTCCTATATCAGATAAAAAAAAAGAAAAACGATTTAACGACTCTCGCATATAATTTGACTACACTCGACTCGCATTGGTCATTATTAGTGACCCACAATAGATGGAAATTATGTTAGCGAACTTACCTGATGTATAATGCAGTGCAGCATTGGACACTCAACGCCACTCTGCCTTAGAAGCCCGGCGAATCCTGTGCGTTTTCCTTTCATTGCCGGTGCTCCATCGGTAACAACAGCCGACAGTTTATCAAAACCCCCATATTGCTGCACGGCACTTTCAACAGCGTTTCATATGTCCACACTAGGGCTGACCCCTATTAGTCAAATAGTCGACTAATCGATCGAAAGGAGCCATAGTCGACTGCCAACTCTTCTTAGTAGAATACAATACAAAAAAATAAAAAAATACATTTTTATTTATTTATTTTTTTTTAAATATTGGCCTGGGGCCGCATGGAACGTCGGTGAGGGCCGCATGCGGCCCGCGGGCCGCCAGTTGCCCCTCCCTGATGTAGATGGTACTGAGGCCAGAGAGAAGAGCTGTAGGATGTAGATGGTACTGAGGCCAGAGAGAAGAGCTGTATGATGTAGATGGTACTGAGGCCAGAGAGAAGAGCTGTATGATGTAGATGGTACTGAGGCCAGAGAGAAGAGCTGTAGGATGTAGATGGTACTGAGGCCAGAGAGAAGAGCTGTAGGATGTAGATGGTACTGAGGCCAGAGAGAAGAGCTGTATGATGTAGATGGTACTGAGGCCAGAGAGAAGAGCTGTAGGATGTAGATGGTACTGAGGCCAGAGAGAAGAGCTGTAGGATGTAGATGGTACTGAGGCCAGAGAGAAGAGCTGTAGGATGCAGATGGTACTGAGGCCAGAGAGGAGAGATGTAGATGGTACTGAGGCCAGAGAGAAGAGCTGTAGGAGGATGTAGATGGTACTGAGGCCAGAGAGAACAGCTGTAGGAGGGGATGTAGATGGTACTGAGGTCAGAGAGAAGAGCTGTAGGAGGATGTAGATGGTACTGAGGCCAGAGAGAAGAGCTGTAGGATGTAGATGGTACTGAGGCCAGAGAGAAGAGCTGTTGGATGTAGATGGTACTGAGGCCAGAGAGAAGAGCTGTAGGAGGATGTAGATGGTACTGAGGCCAGAGAGAACAGCTGTAGGAGGGGATGTAGATGGTACTGAGGCCAGAGAGAAGAGCTGTAGGAGGATGTAGATGGTACTGAGGCCAGAGAGAACAGCTGTAGGAGGGGATGTAGATGGTACTGAGGTCAGAGAGAAGAGCTGTAGGAGGATGTAGATGGTACTGAGGCCAGGTCGATTTAGAGTTTTAGCATAGGTGTTTAACAAGGGGATTGGGTTTCTTCATTGATCACTTCTCCTTATCATTAGATTTAGTATGTAACAGTAAAGTGCAATAGTAATATACAATGTACAGGTGAAACTGGGTATACAATAGATAAATTAGTATTACTGAGTGTAGTGCTATCAGATACAGGTATAAAGAGACAATATGGTAGTAGTCATACTGACCAGTAGCGTAACTAGTCAGAGTAGGTAAGGGATATATATAGATATAGTATCAACAGATATGTAAAAGGATTATGTGCACGTACGTACAGACAGATGTGGATAGATATATATACGGTAAGAATAAATATATATGGCATATACAGCATTATTGTACGTGCTATCATACATTAGGGCACACGTATCTTGTGTTTTATTATAAATCAATTTAGCTATTTGTCTTGTCAATAAATATATTGTTTAACGTAGTCCAGACAGGTTGTCCAGATAAGGAGGCATGTGAAGGTAAACTAGGTGGATGAAAACCCTGGTGTTTTACAATGAAGTAGGATTCTCCCTGTACCACAGCCTTTCCCAAACCCCTTGTTTACAGAGGTGACTTTGGAGACAAATTAAGCCCTACACTCCAGCCTGTGGCCTGTGCTCCACAGTTTGTCCCAGCACTCCAATCTCTCCCAGCAATCTGGCCTCCCCTCCACCCGGCCCCAAATCATCCCACCCCCACCCCACCCATCCCTGGCCCCCCCCCGTGGTGGAGCAAGCCACTGGTTCGACGACCACTCCACTTCTTAGTCCCCCACCTACCCTCGCTCTTAACCTTGTTCAATCCGGTATTATCTAAATCATTTTGGGGGATTACTTGTACTTGCTAGTGGCTAATGAAGGGATTTAGCTCATTCTTCTAACATGTTGCTGTAAGTTGCTGAGTTTAATGTCTCAATACAATTTCCTTCAGGATTTTGGCAGCAGCAAAGAGCCAGTGTTTTTGATTATTGTATTATTCCGCAAATGTATCTATTCAATTCCATATCAATTCCAAAAGGCTGTTGAGCTGTAAAGCAGAGGAGTTAGGCCTTTTAGTTAATTAGGAAAAGCTACATCATAAAAAAAGGCTGAGGCAATCAGATACTTGGAGCTAATTGATTGCTAACTAAACAATGCTAATGCCCAGTGATGTACAAGCCCACATTTAATTAAAACCGGGACTGGAGGATGGGGCTGGGGAGGTGGTATCAATGAGCAACATTTATTAGTAGCATCTTACAAGTTTCCAGTTAACTTTTAATTTGGCCTGCAGCGCAGCTCCACAATCTGCATTAAGCGTCATATGAATAATTAAACAGGCAGCTAATAGGAGTGTCAGGGGTGGATCATCACAGGACGCTCGGTCTGCACTGGTTGGCTTGAGCAGGTACGTGGTGGTGGAGCGGCCATTTTGGAGGGCAGGGCACTTTTAAAGTCAACAGGGCAGGATTGTCTTTTTTAAAACGAGGTACCTCTCCCCTGAGGGATGTCCCATTTTAATTGGAGATGATGCTAAACAAAACTAGTACAAGACAAATACATTGACACATTCTTCGAGTGGACTTTGGACCACTTCATCTGTGTCTGTGGTGGACTTTTAATACTCATTTTACATTACATTTACATTTAGTAATTTAGCTGACGCTTTTATCCAAAGCGACTTACAAGTCCTGTACGACAAGTCAGCAGGAATGGTACAACTCTTACAACTGACTCTGAGTAACAATGTTCATCAAACAGTGCTGAAACTTGGGTTCTGCAGTGTTGAGTGCATAGTAATAAAGACATATTAGTATAGTAGGTAGAGTGCATGATAGTATAAGACAGTAAGAAGGTTAGTGTTTATCAGATATTGATTGAAGAAGTGTGTTTTTAGTTTACGGCAAACGATTGATCGGGTTTCGGCTGTCCTAACTGTGGTGGGAAGTTTGTTCCACCATTGTGGCGGTGATCGGTAGACCAGTGAGCAGTGCATTGCAGTTGTTGAGGTGAGACATGACTGTTGATTGGACAAGGAGTTGACTGGCTTCTTTTGTCACGAAGGGGCGAATCCTTCTGACATTTGTGGTATAATATGCCCTCATGTAAATATATCCCCCTCCCCTGTGTTCCCTTTACCTGTGCCCCCCCCCCCTCTCTGTGGAATAAGACACCCCCCTCCCCTGTGTCCCCAAACCTGTACCCCCTCCCCCCCATCTGACCTATCAAATGGGACCACACACCCCCTTTGTTGAACTATAAAGGGCTCTTCCCGACCACAATCAAGGTTCTTACCTGGGTAATTTCAGCTGATCACCTGGGGCGAGAGCCTCAGCCATTCTCTCTATGTATTCTATCTGTTTGGTTAATAAACCTTGTTATTATCCAAGCCTCGGTTGACTGAGACATTCTTCATCAGGATATCCACAAATATCCCACAATTGGCGTCTACGAACTTGTGACGGACTTTTTGCGTCCTCCCGGCGTGCTGTATCATTCAACTATACAGAGAAAAGTGAGTATAATAGGATGGTCGACCAAAAATGTATGGAAAGGAATTGAAACCTTCCCGCTTTTCTCTGTGCCAGGTGAATATTACAGAACGTTGTCAAATATTGAGATCATGGCTGAGTAGAATAATGTGCATTAATATATCTGATCTGTATTGAGAATCGTTACCAGGGCGCGCGTGCACCTGGGTCCTTATCAGGAGGTTCTGAAAGGATGGGTTATATGTGCTAGTCCCAAAAAGTTTAGGCACAAAGGTTGAAGTGCTATTTCTGAGTCGAGTCGGAGCCGACCAAAAGCTAAGGCACACACAGGTTGTTGGATTGCTACCCCTAGTCTAGCTGATGCAGACTAAAAATATAGGCAACAAAATAGATACGTGAGCTTATTATGATGTGATATCCTTGGAAAACGCTACTCTGTTAAAAACGTTCTGTGATTCCTTTGCAAAGAGGCGGGAAGTAGGACCGAGAAGCTGATAGAATCATAGTTAGAAATTACCAGAGTAGCGTCATAATATTCATTGTTTCAACCTCAAACTAAGCTCACAATCTCTTCCATTTCCTGAAAACGATGTATTTTGGATTAAATTAACCAATTGATCAATACAGATAGCGGGAAGATGATCACGCGATGTCCTAGTTAGTACATGATTACGCGATGTCCCGGGAGTACGTAAATGTACATTAAACGGGACATCAGTCGCGGAAAGTACATTAAACAGGACGTTAGTCGCGGGTTAAGAGGCCGAGAGTATGATTAAAAGGTATATATAATCTAATATATCGCTGGTAAATTTCGAAGTCAGGTTCGGTCGTTATGATTTTAATAACGATGTGTAGTTATATATCAAGGGTATGAATGCCTTGTCGCAACAGATGTTGGTCGACTAAACGTACAGCGATCCAATACAGTCAGATATACACACACGTTAACTTATATGTATTAATGTTTGTTTGTCTGTTTTAAGTCTCGTTTGTATGTGCACAAGTATTATAGGACCCGTCGCGTTGCTTTATTGAGTCAAGAACCGGCTGCGGATAGCGCGACGAGCATTGAGAGACGAGTTACCGTTCTACAAAGAATAACATTGAAGTGCAGTTCACGGGAACAAACTAGGATAGTAATTTCCGGATTCCCCACGGGAACGGCCATTTGGGGAAGTATAGTTTTATCGTTTCAGTTTGTTTACGTTTCACATATGCACAGACGCGTTCATTCGGTAACAAAACGCTGGTATAGGAATTCCAGGCTATTGAGAGCTCGTGGAAAAAATACTGTATGAATTGCAAAGCGTTATTTCCGAGGCGAATGAGAACACACGAACGTCGCATGGAGCAATGACGTGACGCTATGCGCGCCGTGAAGTTATTATTTTATATTAAACTATCCATAAGCGAACGTAAAGTGTAATGTACCCAAGGCCAAGGGTGCGTGAAATCCACGTGTAGTATATGTTTTATTTGTATATATATGTGCGCGCTGCCATTGGAAAATGTTGAGTTGCAGTGGCGAGATGCAGGTTGCACCATCCCAGACCACCGGAGAAACGAACCGAACATTGCAGCTTTCCCCGGTGAGTATGAAAATCATAAATATAGATGCTTTGATTGATTGATTGAAAACTTTATTAACAGATTGCAGAATGGGTACAATACAGTACAGCTCAATACACACAATTGTTAAGGGGATGCAGACCAGAGAGAGACTTTAGTCTTGTTTACATCAGGGTCCCCCATTTTCTATTTATCAGGACATATTATGACATACATGACATACAGATAGTCAGTACTGCTACATCTGTACATTTATGACATACCAGATTTGCAAATTCAGTACTGTTTGTGGTACACAACTATCATCTCAGTTACAGTAAATTACAACTATCTCAGATCACTTGAGTGTTTATGTTGCTTTAATTTACACATTATAAGTCACATAAAGCTAATTACAATTTCTGTTTCAGAATTATAATACATCTGTGGGCGTACCTTGTAGTCCACATAAACAGCGTTAGATTAGACTTTATAAGCTTTCAATGTTAAAAAAACTTGGGCACAAACAACATAGATCATGTTTAAAAGTAAGATGTTTAGGTTATATTCACTTGAGTTAATGTGTTTATCTAAAGAACCAATGAAAGATAACTAGCCCTTTCCATTGTAAGACATTTTAAACATGATTCAAAATGTGTGGGTCCACATTCATATGATGCTTGTGTACATATGCGATATGATTGATAAATGATAACACTATCATTACATCCAAGAACGGGATGGATGAGATCTAGCTAATGTTTGTTGAGCACACAGACAGTAGAAAAGAGTGGAAAATTAACATGTGTTTGTATTTACAGATCTGGCTCTGAGGCGAGATGCAAAACAGTGAATGACTACACCCAAATTGTATCACAAAAGACAGAAAATCCAACAATTTGCATGTCAACCGAGAGACAGTGCAGAGCTGAGAGACAATCGATTGACCATTTGGAACAAATCTACATCCAAAACACCCACATGTAAATTTCTTCAGAGTGGGCACTTGGGAGACAAAGCAATGCAAATGCCTGCACTCGTGACCACAGACTTGATGAACTCACCTAGCGGTGGATGGCAACAGAGAACCACTTAATTAACATGAATTAGACACCGGTGATGAATTTGCAGTTATGAAAATCTACCTAACTCCCATACTAACAATAACTAACCAGTCGTTTTCATCATCTCTTTTCAAAAGACACATGAATTAGAGAAGTGCCCGAGATGAAAGATTAATGATGAAAACAACTACTTACAATCCCCTCCTTCTATTCTCTGTTTATAACCAATAACATGCATGACTTTCCTTAGACTATTCTTTTAACAACTAATACTTTCCATGACTGCAAAATTATCAACCACCAAAATTGCAGCACAATTATCTAAATGTACAAGATATCAACAACATTGATCATTTAGCTGACACTTTTATCCAAAGCGACTCACAGGTTCTGTACGACAGGACATCAGGCAAGGCACACCTCTATCAGCTGAGTAACAATGGTCATCAAAGTGTTGAGTGCTACAGTGTAGATTAGTTTATTAGGACAAATGCATGACAGTAAGGTTAGTTAAAGCGTAGATGACAAAACGAATGATTGTTTTTCATGCAAAATTAACTGGCTACCTAGATTTTATGTTTTTTCCCCATGCTATGCTATGATGAGCCACACTGAGATGTGAAGAACAACCGAGAAGTCATGGCGAAGTAAGTATCTTGAAGAAGCACACCATCGTACGCGGCCTGAGGTAAGATCAACTTCAATTTAAGACCATCAGAATATGAAGACAAGGAGCTATTTTATCTGATTCAAGACTTTGGCCATTCATTTACAAATTTTATTTAAAGCCTAATGCTGTAAGATCTAGTTAGACACAAGATCTGATAAAATTGTAGTGAATGTGACCTTCTTGACGTAAGGAATCACTGCTAATGCAATTGGCTTGCATTTCCTATTGTCAATTAAGTGATTTTATTTACAATGAATTGAATTAATCCCAAAATGATTTTCCACTTTAGCAGAAAGGCGTTGAATCATTTATTTGAGGAGGTTTTCTAAGACAGTTTTCATCATCCTCAGATCGTGAATTGGTGAGAGGACAGGACGAGTGAGACGACGCGTGACCCGAACGTATTGCGCAGCCTCTCCTCCGCAGACAAGGCTGCCAGCAGCGAGACCTGGATGGCGACAATCCCAGGAGAAGCCCAAGAAATGACACTAGGATTAGTCTGGCGCTTCAAAACAGACTCGCTCCACTATAGACACAAACCCTTGGCTCCAGAGCAAGGAAGGTCGGCGGCGATACCGACCACCAGACGGAGTGTGTACAGAACACGCGCCAGACAATATGACCCGTTGGGATGTATTCTACCTTACACCACCAGGGCAAAGATGATTATACGAGCACTATGGGACAAGGACCAGGGCTGGGACGACCCAATACCCGCACACCTTGCCTCAACATGGAGAGAGTGGGAGACGGAACTCCGCTCACTCCCAGGTGTCAATATACGCCGCAGCTACTTCCCATCCACAGTGAGGCCAGAGACATGCGAGATTGAGCTACACGTCTTCAGCGACGCCTCCGAAGTAGCCTACGGATCGGTTGCCTATTTGCGTGCCCAAGAGATGGGAGGAGAGATACACACTGCTTTCATACTGGCCCGCTCAAGAATAGCCCCACGTAAGCAACAATCTATCCCACGTCTAGAGCTCTGCGCAGCCCTCGCAGGACCGCATCTAGCCACGTTAATCCAACGTGAACTCACCATTCCGGTGCATAGAACAATCTTGTGGTCAGATTCCACGACAGTACTCACATGGATTAAGTCTGATTCATGCAGATACAAAGTCTTCGTGGGAGTCAGAGTCACCGAGATTCAAGAATTAACAGAAGAAGCAAGCTGGAGGTATGTGGATACCAAACACAACCCAGCTGACGTCATCACCCGGGGAATGTCCCTGGATGACCAAACCCATCACCTGCAGATGGGAACCAAAGCCCCGACCATCAAGGTGGATTCCCATGACAAGATTGTCATCCGTGTGAGAGAGAGCGTCCTACTGACTAGCCACTACACCGGCGGGCCCTCGCCCTCCATCAAGTGGTACCGCAATGACGAGGAGAGGACAGCGAAACCAGCACAACACATTCAAAAACGCCCTGACCACCATGTCTCATGGCCTGATGGGAGCCAAGCGTGAGCACAGTGGCGGATGTGTGGTGGTGATGGAGAACAGCGCAGACAAGTGACCCTTGACAGGGAATGGACGGCGACCAGTGAATATTCCCGACTGCATCGTCAAGAAGAGACACATAGCAAATGAGACTGTCTTACTGCCACACGACAGGCTCACAGAAACATCAACTGAATGTACGATACGTTCAACACACAGCAGGTCACACAGAAGGACACATCCCCGACCGAGAACAGATGATCAACACTTCACAGCAACTGTCAGATTCACAAACAAGAACTGTAATTTTATAATGACAATGAGAAATGATCACAGAGTCACATTGCAAAATGGTATTGTTAAACAGGGCAGAACCAGTTGGATTGTTCCAAGACACCAAGTTTGTTTTGACCACAGAACAATGCATAACGATTATCATAATCACCTTTTATATTAACCACTAGGTTAACGGTTTTCAATTTTATTTTGACAGATTAGCCACTAAGGTAATGTCTATTGTATGTATTTATTTAATTTTTATGTGTTACTGTTTGGCCCTGCCACACGACCGACAGAGAACACCTTGTCAACAACGACGCAACATCATTCAGATTAATACCTTCACAAGCAGGAAACTTTTAACACAATTGTATGTATCTGCAAAACGATGAACTAGGGATGTGATGAAAATAAATCAATGAGAAAGCATTAACAATGGTTAGTAATAATGAGCTAAAATGTATTGCTGAAGGAAGAAGTGACCACATGATCACATTACATCACATTAGAATTACTTAGGTTACAAAATTGTATTGTCAGACAAGAAAGAATCAGTTGTTTTATTCTCTCATAGAAGAGGACATGTAACGTTGTTTTGCACCTGTATGGTGAACCATTGATAGTATATGCACTAGAATTACATACAGAAGCGAGGCATAAGACGTTTTATCTCCTCATTTATAGAGAAGAAATGGAGAAAATTGCCTGATTCTAAGTAAAGACCAACAAAGCTGAGGCAATCACAGATGAAAGTGACACTCAAACTCAGATTAAATACAACTGGATCCTAAGTAATTTCATCAAGAATCATCACAAAATGTGCAAAAAATATATATATATATTTGTGAACAGTTTCCCATAATCAATCATGTTAGTTTTATTAACCACCAGGTTAACGGTTGTTAAAATGTTTTTGTACACATTAGCCTTATGTGTAAATCCGATTCCTAATAATTATGAACACAATTTTGTTTTTTCACCCTGTGCACTATGACCACACAGACAGTGCATGTATTTAATTGGTTTATTACGATGCCTGTATGCACAACGATCACATTAGCTCCCCAGAGTCACGACATGAACGACTGAAGGTATGCCAAGATATTTGCACAGCGATAGCTTCTAATGATTATGTTAATTGTTGTTTGATATCAGAGATGAGGACCACTCATTGATATAGGTATTTTGAGCGATTAATAAAAGAAAAGGGTGATATCTATTCCCACATCTCTGATATCAAAATAACACAGACCGCAGTCCAGTCGATCATGTCATGAATCATGTATGTAAATAATTCTATTAATCATGTATGTAAATAATTCTATTTTTAAACTATTATCCCCACTTTTACCTGTTCCAAACAATCCTGGTATATTATACATTAATCTCACCCACATTATAAGAAAGAAAAGTGAGTATTGTGGTATAATATGCCCTCATGTAAATATATCCCCCTCCCCTGTGTTCCCTTTACCTGTGCCCCCCCCCCTCTCTGTGGAATAAGACACCCCCCTCCCCTGTGTCCCCAAACCTGTACCCCCTCCCCCCCATCTGACCTATCAAATGGGACCACACACCCCCTTTGTTGAACTATAAAGGGCTCTTCCCGACCACAATCAGGGTTCTTACCTGGGTAATTTCAGCTGATCACCTGGGGCGAGAGCCTCAGCCATTCTCTCTATGTATTCTATCTGTTTGGTTAATAAACCTTGTTATTATCCAAGCCTCGGTTGCACATTGCTCAGGAGGAACCTGCAGGTTCTGGTAGTTACGGCAGAGAAGTTCAGCCGGTCATCGAGGACTACCCAGCACAGTGTGAGCAGACCCTTGCATGATGCAACACACCGAGTGAGAGAGAGAGAGAGACAGAGAGAGACAGAGAGAGAGAGATAGAGAGAGAGAGCGAGATAGAGAGAGCGAGAGAGAGAGAGCAAGAGAGAGAGTGCGAGAGAGAGAAAGAGAGAGAGAGAGAGAGAGAGAGAGAGAGAGAGAGAGAGAGAGAGAGAGAGAGAGAGAGAGATCGAGAGAGAGAGAGATAGAGAGAGAGAGAGAGAGAGAGAGAGAGAGAGAGAGAGAGAGAGAGAGATCCACGGCGGGAACAGAATAGATTGCATTAAAAACTCACCCTAATGCAGAATCAGGTCCGAGAGGAAAAGGAGACGACCGTGGAGATGACAAAGTTCACCAGTCCCATGATATTGTCCCCCCCGTTGGGATGAACTTGGGAGTCTGTTCCTAGTTTATCTGCCACACGTTAGCACTCGATAACGCTAGCCCGACTGAACCACACGTTGCTTTTGCTTTGAAAAAAAGTAAACGGGTCATTGAATGAAACCAATAGTATATCTGCAGAGCCGCAGAGCCCAGAACACTATTCTACAAACGTGTCTAATGTGAGCAGTGCATTGCAGTTGTTGAGGTGAGACATGACTGTTGATTGGACAAGGAGTTGACTGGCCTCTTTTGTCACGAAGGGGCGAATCCTTCTGACATTGCTCAGGAGGAACCTGCAGGTTCTGGTAGTTACGGCAGAGAAGTTCAGCCGGTCATCGAGGACTACCCAGCACAGTGTGAGCAGACCCTTGCATGATGCAACACACCGAGTGAGAGAGAGAGAGAGACAGAGAGAGACAGAGAGAGAGAGATAGAGAGAGAGAGCGAGATAGAGAGAGCGAGAGAGAGAGAGCAAGAGAGAGAGTGCGAGAGAGAGAAAGAGAGAGAGAGAGAGAGAGAGAGAGAGAGAGAGAGAGAGAGAGAGAGAGAGAGAGAGAGAGAGAGAGAGAGAGATCGAGAGAGAGAGAGAGAGAGAGAGAGAGAGAGAGAGAGAGAGATCCACGGCGGGAACAGAATAGATTGCATTAAAAACTCACCCTAATGCAGAATCAGGTCCAAGAGGAAAAGGAGACGACCGTGGAGATGACAAAGTTCACCAGTCCCATGATATTGTCCCCCCCGTTGGGATGAACTTGGGAGTCTGTTCCTAGTTTTATCTGCCACACGTTAGCACTCGATAACGCTAGCCCGACTGAACCACACGTTGCTTTTGCTTTGAAAAAAAGTAAACGGGTCATTGAATGAAACCAATAGTATATCTGCAGAGCCGCAGAGCCCAGAACACTATTCTACAAACGTGTCTAATGTGAAATATATAAGCATGTAAGCAAAACTAGATTTTAGGTCTGTGATGGAAAGTGATTGTTAACATTCTATTTATTTGAATTTTTATAAAAAGAAGAAAAAATAAAAATAAAAAATTCTCTTCTCTTTTCTAGCGAGGCCCTGTGCGACCGCACTGCTCGCACGCCCCTAGTGGTGGCCCTGATTTCCAGGTATGTATTTTAGGCGGAATTTCAGAAAATATGGCTCCGGGCTTAAGAGGTTAAACTAACCATAACCTTTAACCTAAGACTTATTAAAACCTAACCTTATACCCTAACCGAAACCCTAACCCTAAACATGATGTGGGAGTGTGTGGGTAGTGCAGAGGTGAGCGCTCCCTGCTGGTACTGTACCTTAATTGCACCTTCAAACCCATGTGTCCTTTTCACGCACCATAACCGTATCTTGTGACACTGTCACACTATCCTGTAGTGGAGCGGTGTATTTCACAAATGGGCGTGATATAGAGTTGAACATGGGCGTGATATAGGTTTGTACATGGAAAGACATGCCTGACAAACACAGTTATTCTGTCCATGTCGGTTGCAGTCATGTTTTCCAACACCTTGCAGCACATTTTCTTTCATAAATGGTACATGGTAAATGGTGCATTTATATAACAGCTGCCCGGGAGGAGCGGGAATCGAACCGGGAACCTCTACGACTACCTCCTGAGTCTACCCCTTTATCTAATAAGCCAATATGCAAGTTTACACAGTTGTTATGAAGTTGGATATAGCACTTCAATACAAACAATAATTATCCTGGCTTTCTTCTTTTTTTTTAAGATGTGCTCAACTCCAAATCTGTCCTCATCACCAACTGCTGAGTTTATTTTCCATAATACAGCAAAGATAAGCCTAAAAATGCCTCGTGCTCTATACTCTCGGTTGTACAATATGCAATTTGATGTGACACAAGCTATTTCGCATGAATCCCCCTTTGACTGTAATCACAGTGTATTGACCGGCGCCATCAAACCCATCTCTGGTGTCTGGACCTGGGTGGCACCCTGTACCAGATAAATGTAGACGTTAACGTAGGTGTTAATCAACTGGCGACTACGGTTCAATAAGGTGATTTTCTCTCGGCCAAGTCGGGTGAATCAAGGCTGTAAGTCGATTTTAAGCGAAGCGTCGTAGCATAATGCTAATGGATTTCTAATAGAAATTACAGTGTGCAATCAGTAAATATTAGCATTTACATGCTCCACTGAAATGAATGCCCTGGCCTGTATAATTCCTGCTTACTCCTGTCTAAAAACAACCACATTGTAGATGCAATGCATTTAGCAATCTGAAGCTAAAATGCTTCTGTTTTTTTTCTCAGTGTCCCTTTAAATTTTTCAATCAAAAATGATTTCTTCCCTTCAACCCTGTGGTAAAGGGGTTTGGGAGTCAATCCCTGTGGTTTTATGGCAAATATGAAGCTCTGCAAAAAGCACAACATGTTTTCAGATTGCCTTAAAAGAAGAGAAAACAAAGCTTAACATGGTGGCCTTCGTGCTTCGTCTCTTCATGGGTGACATTCATGTGAAGGGCACCAATTTGATCTTTCTCTTTCTCTCTTTCTCGCTCTCTTTCCCTCTCTCTCTCTCTCTCACATCGCTGTTGTTTCCTATAACATTGAACGTGAAAACGCCTTTTGTTTCCGCCAACGCGAAAACCATCGATTTGGTTTCTCAGATAAAAAGAGATGATGATGATGAAATAAGAATGGATGGTAATGACATCTTATTTGGTTGGAGAACAAAAGCACTCAATGGCGTTTTGAAAATGTGTGTGCCTTGTGGCAAAATAGAAGGTGAAAATGCTTTTTAAGATCAAATCTAAAATGATATTCAACTGCTCCAGTCACTGAATGTCAAAGTGTGTGACTATCCCTGTGGGTATTTGCGAATGAATGTAAGTCGTTGCAATGTCTGAGACTGTTGATACCCTTAAAAACAACACTTAAAACATTGTTATTAGTCCGGCTTCTACATTGACACAGTTCTATGATGAGCACTTTAATATCACTGTTGTTGATAAAAAAGAAAATACTAATTTCTTTTATATGTGCATTCTTCCTGAATTTGTGGATCTGATTTCATGTTTTATATATATACTTTTCTTTTTAAAAGAATATTTTTTTCCAAATGTCTATTATTTCATTAAATGTATTCATGCTTTACTTGTTATTGTGAAGCACATTGCATCTCGTAAAATGTTGTATAATGATTGACTGACTGAATGTGCATGCATGCAGGTGAACAGGTGCATGTGTGCGGGTGAACAGGATGCGTGCGTGCGGGTGAACAGGTGCGTGTGTGCGGGTGAACAGGATGCGTGCGTGCGGGTGAACAGGTGCGTGTGTGCGGGTGAACGCGTGCGTGCTGTTGAACATGTGCGTGTGTGCGGGTGAACAGGTGTGGGTGAACAGGTGCGTAGTTGCGTACGTGTGAACAGGTGCGTGCTTGCATGTGAACAGGTGCATGCGGGTAAACAGGTGCGTGCGGGTGAACAGGTGCGTGTGGTTGAACAGGTGCATGCGTGCGAACAGGTGCCTGCGTGCAGGTGAACAGGTGCGTGCAGGTGAACAGGTGCGTGCAGGTGAACAGGTGTGTGCGTGCGGGTGAACAGGTGCGTGTGTGCGGGTGAACATGTGCGTGTGTGCGGGTGAACAGGTGCGTGTGCGGGTGAACATGTGCGTGCAGGCTGTTGAACACTTTGTAATAGAGGGTCTTACTCTCAATAGAGATGAGTAACTCAACAGTAATAAACCTTTAGGTCTTTTAAAATGCCTGAGGAAACAGACGGTTCTTGTGTCAGGGTCGAAACAAGTTATTTTTCAGCTGCCGTATACATTATAGATCGACCGCACAAAGACACAGAACATGCTTTCCTCCTGAGGAATAAAAACAGGGCTGTATAATCTGTGATGAGACGTCATGGTGATAAAAGGTGGGTGATATATGGTGCAGTCCGTACGTCTTCAGTCATTTTTGTTGTTCAGCACACCGAGTTTGAAATGGAACATTGACTATATGAGGTTATTAATTTATTAATGGATGTTGAGAATTTATGCATGTTTACGTCCATATCGGGCGAACCATATAGGAAACGGTGCCCTTTTTATAGCCTACACCCCCCCCCCCTTACACACACATTTTATGGGACCAGAAGTCATTGAATAAATTAACATGAACTTAAACAAAGTCAAATCCTTTGCAATCAATGACTGTCTGAATGCTGTGACCCATAAGCAGTCATTTGTGAAATCATTTAAGTCTTCCCTGCTAACGAAGAAGAGGCAGACGCCCCTCGATGCATTTTGAAGGGGACTTAATTTAGTATCAGGGTGTGTACAGTGGACTATTCATCAGAATACTCAAACAAAGTATGGGATATGTAGTTGAATAGGGTTCCAAAACATAGAAATCATCACCCTCCTGTCACTAAGAGTGAAAGTACAGATATAGTAGGTGCGACTTGAGGTCATACTATTATCGTGGTTATTGGCACTGGTGTTCCGATCTATTGGACTCTAAATGTTCATGTTCTCCTTCCTTTGACCTGCTAATGTTCTGCTCTCCTTCCTACGACCGCAACGCCAGTGCCAGTAACCAATATAGCACTCGCTCTCCTATTTTATTGCTTGAGTAGTCTGACTCACAGCATATAGACTGCGGGGTACAAGCATGCCATTGACTATTTCAGTGGGAATTATCCTCCCCTTTCGCTATCTGCGACGCTATTCTGCAAGGGCACCGTCGCTGCATCCCGGGCTTAGTGCCTTGTGGTTTGTTTAAATTAGGGATGTCCGATATTATCGGCCTACCAATATTATCGGCCGATATTGGCATTAAAATGTGATATCGGAAAATATCGGTATCGGTTTTCAAATTATTATTATTTAATTTTTTTTTACATTTCTTTATTTACCCAGGCAAGCAAGTAAGAACAAATTCTGATTTTATTTATTGTCAAAAGTATGCATAATGTTGTGTTAATTCCACAACAAGAGATATGTAATGTTAATTACCTGAAATTATTCCGTTTTTTGGGGGGGAGAAACCCTGCATATAGCGGTATCGGTTGATATCGGTTGTGTAACTGAGGGGTACAATTCCCTGACTGTATTGATAAGTATGGTATCATTAAACCACTACCGCTTTATGTACTTTAATTACTGGCCATACAGTACATGATATATAAATATAATGAACACTTCCCACAATGAACCGGTTCTACACAAAGTTGTCTTTAAGTATTTATTGCAGCAAAAGGTACATAATACTTCTCTATTATACTTTGAATGCACTTGTAAGGCAAAGGAATGTGCATAGGCAAATCAACAATGAATGTCCATTCTCTGGTTACGCAGGAGGTAATTATACAACCTGAATCTTAGGGAATTATATCTATGGTACACTAGCAATATATAGCGGGAGATACTGGAAGGGTCCCCCTGGTTGTAAGCCAGCAGGGGTAGAGGATCTGTCGGTAGTAGAGAGTCTGGTCAACGATGACTAAGGAGACTCCAAGTACAGGAGACGGTGCAATAGCCTCTTGATCCACAGACGAATACAGCTGTTCTCCGTAGACTGTAGCTCCACAGTGAAGAAAGCTAGCCGGCCTCAGGCTCTCTGAGGCGCGGACTCGACTTGGCTCCTCACAGGGTAAATCCAACACGTGCAGGCGTCGGCGATTCTCCGCTCCATAAATCACAGGACCAAAACAAATATAATCCAGCCGCAAAGGGCTATGTAGTCGTCGGGTAGATTAATCCAGTGTACATGTCCACACGGTTCTCGTCTAGGTCTCCTCGGGTGAAAGCGCCATGAAAGCAGCCCAGCCTGGATAAGAACTCTAGCTGGTACGAGGAAGCGTTGGTGATGCTGGTCACTGTAGAACTTTAGCCGCACGATACACTATACACAAATAGACTATTACTGACTTAATAGAAATATGTCGCACTCGACGGTATAGCGCCAAACTCTGACAATTCAGTTATTAATTTGCACGCGGTCTCAAAGCTCTATTCTGGGGCCAAACAGGCCATACTTCACCGCACGGAGTATCGTGGGTGAGGCTTCAACTTATTGGGTAACTCTTAGACTAAGCGCTTCTGTATTCACCTGCGCCATATTTATATGCACGGTGAACAAACTAGTGCCAACGACATTTCTGTCTCGTATCCCTGGGCAAGGCCGGGCATGCACAGACATGTCTTGACGGTGACTTTAAACCTGACTCCGGAGGCATGGCTCTGGCGCCTGTGGACCGCTGTCCAATAGGAGAATGAAATACTATGGTCTGTAGTAGGCTAAAGGGATATTCCGTGTATATGTACAAGGAATATACAAGGGATATCAAACGATATACAAATACTATGCAATATATATCAATCAATAAATATATATATTCGGTTTAATCTGATCCTTTGTAACAGCCGCCCCCTAATTAGTCCCACCTAATTAGCTAAGCAGAGACAGATTAACCGCACTGTCCACTACTCAATGTCTGTTGTGAGGGGGTCGGTCAGTTCACAAAGTCATGGGGTCATGGTCGTCATCGATAGTATCGGGGAGCCTTGGCAGTTCTATTAGCCTCGCCACGGGTCGGGTGTAGATCCGTCCTTGGACGAGCACTTCGACTGCTCTGACCTTTCCGTCGGCACCGGTGATCACTTTGCTTACGCGGCCAGCCGGCCACATAGCTCGGGGTAGTGACTGGTCGATAATCATGACGACTGTTCCTTCTGTCAAATTGTCTCTCTCTTTCACCCATTTCTGGCGGGTCTGTAGAGACGGTAGATAGTGGAGTAGGAAGCTGTTCCAAAACTTGTCAGCCAATACTTGACTGTACCTCCACATTCTTCGGCCGTTCGCTTCTTCAGGCCTGTACATTGTCTGTGGTAGCGCGGGGTCCAGCCGCCCCATCAAGAGTGTGTTGGGGGTGACTGGGTCGACATCTGCTACATCACTTGAGACGTAACCGAGGGGCTTTGAGTTCAATACTCCCTCGATCTCCGTGAGGACTGTCATTAGGACTTCTTCCGCCACGGTCTGGGCCCCAAGCACGGCGTACAGGGCTGTCTTTATTGAACGTACTTCTCGTTCCCAAGTTCCACCGAAGTGAGGTGCGTTCGGGGGGTTAAACTGGAAGTCAATCTGGGATGGAGCGAGGTGGGTCTTAAGTTCTGGGCCCATAGCTTGGAAGCTCTCTCTCAGCTCTCTTTCTCCGCCTTTGAAGTTTGTCCCGTGATCAGACAATAATATAGACGGTTTGCCTTTCCGCGATGTGAATCTTCGGAAGGCCATAAGGAATGAGTCTGTGCTCATGGTTGGAAGGAGTTCTATATGCATCGCTCGGGTGGTCATGCATTTGAATACAATACCCCACCGCTTCTCGGTTCCTCTTCCTTTCTTTATATACAGCGGGCCGAAACAGTCCATACCGGTGGAGTGAAAAGGCTTGTCGCCGAGTCGGAGGCGACAGGGAGGTAGGTCAGCCATCCGGGGTAAACTGGGCTGCGCTCGCCACTTACGACAGTCTAGACAGGTTCGCTGGAAGCGCCGCACTGCTTCTCTCCCTTGCAGTATCCAATAACGACGTCTGATCTCCGCGAAGACTCTCTCTGCCCCGGCGTGATGCACATCCTCGTCGTATTTCTTTATGATCAGCTCTGTGACCTTGTGTCGGCTGTTTAAGACTATCGGGTACTTGACGTCATCCGGTAAGTCTGGAGCTCTCCGCAGACGACCACCCACTCTGATGAGACCATGGGCGTCTCTCTCGGGGGCTAGGTGGAGCAGTCTGCTGTCTGATGGGATGGGCTTTGCTCCCTGTAGACAGTCTAGCTCATCGGGGAACGAGTCTCTCTGGGCTCGTTGTAGTAGAAGAAGTTCTGCTTCTTCGTAGTCAGCTGCAGTAATGTCAGTAGTGAGCTGAACCTCTGGGTGGTGCCACAGGAATGTCTTTAGCTGCGCACTCTCTAGGGTGAGGCAATCGTCTATGTCGGGGTCTGTGGAGACGAGTGTGTTCAATCCACAGAACATAGATTTCTTGTTTTCGGCCTCCTCTTTACTCGCTTCCCGTGGGGTGGGTGTAGGCCACTCTTCTTCCGGGAGCTTGAGGAACTCTGGCCCGTCACTGTATAGGTTGTGACGGGTGAGGTCATCCAGGGACATTCCCCGGGTGATGACGTCAGCTGGGTTGTGTTTTGTGTCCACATACCTCCAGCTTGCTACTTCTGTTAAATCTTGAATCTCTGTGACTCTGACTCCCACGAAGACCTTGTATCTGCACGAATCAGACCGGATCCATGTGAGTACTGTCGTGGAGTCTGACCACAAGATTGTTCTTTGCACCGGAATGGTGAGTTCACGTTGGATTAACGTGGCGAGTTGCGCTCCTGCTAGGGCTGCGCAGAGCTCTAGACGCGGGATAGATTGTTGCTTTCGTGGGGCTATTCTTGAGCGAGCCAGGATGAAAGCAGTATGTATTTCTCCTCCCTCCTCTCGGGCACGCAAGTAGGCCACCGAACCGTAGGCTACTTCGGAGGCGTCGCTGAAGACGTGCAGGTCCATCTGGCACGTCTCCGGCCTCACTGTGGGTGGGAAGTAGCTGCGGCGTATGTTGACACCTGGGAGTGAGCTGAGTTCCGTCTCCCACTCTCTCCATGTGGATGCAAGGTGTTCGGGTATGGGGTCGTCCCAGCCCTGGTCCTTGTCCCATAACGCTCTTACAATCATCTTTGCCCTGGTGGTGTAAGGTAGAATACATCCCAACGGGTCATATTGTCTGGCGAGTGTTCTGTATACACTCCGTCTGGTGGTCGGTAGTGCAGTCGACCTTCCCTGCTCCTTGGTCAGGGGTGTGTGTTTATAATGGAGCGAGTCTGTTTTGAAGCGCCAGACTAGTCCTAATGTCATTTCTTGGGCTTCTCCTGGGATGGTCCCCATCCAGGTCTCGCTGCTTGCTGCCTTGTCCTCGGGGGAGAGGCTGCGCAATACTTGCGGGTCGCTGCTGGCCCACTGCCTGAGATCAAAGCCGCCTTTGATCAGGGAGGCGCGGAGCTTGAGTAGAAGGGCCTCGGCTTCTTCTGGCGTCGAGACGCTTTGCAGACAGTTGTCCACGTAGAAATTTCCTACACTTTGTCGGACCTCTTCATCAGCTGCTGGGTCCTCTGCGACGTGTTTTTGCAGTGCAAACGTAGCACAGCATGGGCTGCATGTGGTTCCGAAAGGGAGGACTTCCCATTGATAGATGGCTGGTTGCTCATCCCCGATCCTCTCTCTCCATAGGAACCGCAGCAGGGGCTTGTCCTCCTCCACTAGTCTCACCTGCAGGAACATCCCTTTGATGTCGCCGCTGATGGCCACCTTGTCTTGGCGGAAACGTAGTAACACGCCTAGTAGAGAGGGGCCGAGTGTTGGGCCGGGCAAGAGCTCTTTATTCAGATTTTGTGATCCGATCTGGTAGCTGCAGTTGAACACAATACGATCCTTGCCGTTGTGGTGGACTTTGTGGTGCGGCACGTACCATGATTCGGTCGTCTGATCGGCCTCTTTAATGTCAATTTTCTTTATGTGTCCCGCTGTGATTAGCTTGTTAATCTCAGCGCGGTACACAGTCTCTTGAGCGGGGTCTCTGGCTAGGCGCCGCTCTGTGTTCAATAGATACCGCTCCGTCGCTTCTTTTGGGGCGTGGAAGGTAGGCATACCCTCTCGCCTCAGGAGTGGAGTTGCGTATCTCATCACTCCGTTGACTTTGACTCTCTTTGTCCCCTGCTCGAGGAGTGCTATAGCGTAAATGTCTTCCTTGGAACGAATGTCTTTCTTTTCGTTCTTAAAGGGCATTGTCTCTAGTGTCCATAGCCTCTCGACATGCTGTAGGAGGGTGGTGTCTTCTTCTGTCACTCTGGAGTGGAGGCAGTTAGTGGCTGCTGTTCGGTTAAGAGACTTAGCGAGGGGGCCTTGTAATGTCCATCCTAGGCGGGTCTCGAATGCTGCAGGACAGCCTCTGGGCCCTGTGTGGACCCGGTCAATCGGGACGATGAGGTCTGCATGGTCGGAGCCTATCAGCAGGGTCGGGGTGGCACCGTCTATGAGCGGTATAGGTAGTTGACGCAGGTGCACATATTTATCCATCAGCTTGGCGATGGGGTAGGTGTACTGCGACAGGCCTATTTCTTGGCTGGTGAAAGCATTAGTAATCCTATACCGTCTCTCTGGCTGCCCGCTTGCTGCGATAGTGAAGGAGACATTCTCGCCCTTTATCGTCTTTAGATCTCTTCTTATTGTCCGAATCGTCATCTGGTTTTCGCTCCCCCGCAGCCCCAGCTGGGCCGCAGCGGACGCGAGGAGAAGGGTCTTCTCTGACCCGTCGTCAAGGACGGCGTAAGTGTCCATGACCTTATCTTGGTAACTCAGTGTTACGCAGACCACCTTTAAGAGCACCCGGGCGCCCCCGCTGCTGGCGGGGTCAATGTACATAACACTTGCCTTTGTGCTGCTTGAGGGTGCAGGCTTTCTTCTGTTACTGTCGTGTAGGACATCTAGGTGGGCTCCGTCACACCGATTACACCTCTTCTTTAAGCGGCAATCGGCTGCCATGTGACTGCGCGCACATCGGTAACAGCGTCGGTTGGACTTTATCCATTGACTCACCTCGTCGGCGGGCATCTTCTTGAACGTGTCACATTGTGACAACCAGTGTTCCTTTTCGCAGTACGGGCACACCATCTTCCACTTCTCTTTCATCGAGGGGGTACTGTGGTTCTTGCTGCTCGGTACTGATTCTGATTGGTGCATGACGGTCACCAATCTTCGGCCATCGTTTGCTCTCCTAGGTCCCTCTCTGGAGCTTGGGGTGCTCCGCATGAACGTATCCAACCGTAGGCTGTTGACTTCTCTCGCCAGGAAGTCGGCTAGGTCTAGGAGGGATGGCTTGGGACCGTTAGGATCACGGTGGTCTCTTTGCCACCTGAAGCGCTCTTGTCGGGCGGGCGGAAGCTTCTCTAAAATCCTCTCGACATTAGAGTTTGCGTACAGTTCGTGCATACCCTTTTCTCTTTGCGCCCCCAGCATCCCTACCAGGGATTGTACCTTGATAGACAGGTCATCTAGTGAGCGATTGTCTGTGGCTGGGGGTAGGCGGTCAATATGCCTTATCTCTTGTATTACGTAGTCCCATAATATGCGTCCATATCTTTGGTTGAGTGCTGCTAGAGCCGCTGTGTATGGGGTAGTAGAAGTGGCATAGGCCAGCGCTATATTGTGCGCTCGGGGCACCTTGAGGTGCTTCAGTAGGATAGCATACTTGTACGGTTCATCAGCTACATCGGACATCATTGTCTCTAAGCACATTCGTAGCTCCGTGTACTGTGCTCTGTTCTCGTGGGTGAAGTCCGGAAACGTCGGTGTGCCAATGTATGATGCCATGGATGGCTGGCACATCGGTGAGCGTTGGAAGAGAGGCCTCCCAGGCGAGTCTCCTCTTACGCCTCTTGGTGGGCTGGTACCTGCTGGGTACCATGGCCCGCGTATCCAGGTGCTATTCCTCGGGGCTGGTCGTGCGTCAAGCTCACCCATGAATTGAGTCGGGGGTCTGTAGCGCAGAGCCGCGGGGGTAGAGCCTGGGCTGTACTGGACCTCCTGGTCCTGTGGAGTACTGTGCTGCTGTCGGGCTTGACTCTCCTCCTCTCCCTCTTCTTCTTCCTCTGGCAGGTCCTCTAGATCCTGTAGTCGTCTATTTAGCCTCTCCGCGGTGTAGACCGTTTCTTCCTTGTAGCTGGGTCTCGCATGGACCGGTCGGGGAAGGAGTTCGGAGGGGGGTATAGGCTCTCTCTGGTGGTCGGGCTCAGGGTCGCTTGATCGGGTAGGGGAGGGTGCCCTTGACCCTTGTCTTGACGAGGCCCTGGAACCCCGTGCGGAGGGAGGGGGTGTTGCCCTGGTGATCAGCTGCTCCATTATCTGCGCTTGTAATCTGTCGCGCTCGGCTTCGCGCTTGGTGAGAGCGAGGTCGCGCTCTGCTTCTCTTTGGGCACCGGCGGCGGCGCGCTGGGCTTCGGCCCCTCCCTTACCATATTCTCTTCCGTCTGAAGGCGTCTAATCTCTAGACGTATACGATCTTCTTCGCTCCGTTGCTGCGCCTGAAGGCGTTCTCTTTCCATGGAAGAATGTTCACGCTCACTAAGCGTCTGTGCTTGGAGTCGATCGCGCTCTGTTGAGGCTGCTAGGCTGGCGTGGAATGCCTGTGCCAGCATCTTGTCCGCCTCACTGGGGGAAGACGCCGGTCGAGGTGATCCGCTCCCGGCAGTACTCGTTGGAGATCTGTTCTCCTGTGGCGAGTCCTGGAGATCCATCTCCGGGGTGCTCTCCTCTTCTTGTAGCGGGTAGAGTTCCATCCCTGGAGGGCTGTCTTTATCCTGGAGCTCTCCGGGGACTACTTCTTCGGTCTTGGCGGGGGGTAAAGTCATGTCGGGTCCCTCCTGGTCCCTACCGTGAGCTTGGTCAGTTACGTTAGAACCCACTAGGGCCTCTATTGGCGGGGTAGCCTGGGCGATAGGGTCGGACATAATTTTACTATCTACTTTTTCCGCGTTTACCGTCTGTAGAAAGCTAGGTAGTATACTGGCAACGTAATCCTCTAAGTACTGAGGTGTCTGCCGTCTACGCTGCGGGCGATCTATTTTAGGAGAACCGTTTTGTGGAGTGTTCATCATAGGCCATGTCAATATTAATACCACTATATTAACATTACACTAGTTACCCTCCGGCTCGAAGGACCAATTGTAACTGAGGGGTACAATTCCCTGACTGTATTGATAAGTATGGTATCATTAAACCACTACCGCTTTATGTACTTTAATTACTGGCCATACAGTACATGATATATAAATATAATGAACACTTCCCACAATGAACCGGTTCTACACAAAGTTGTCTTTAAGTATTTATTGCAGCAAAAGGTACATAATACTTCTCTATTATACTTTGAATGCACTTGTAAGGCAAAGGAATGTGCGTAGGCAAATCAACAATGAATGTCCATTCTCTGGTTACGCAGGAGGTAATTATACAACCTGAATCTTAGGGAATTATATCTATGGTACACTAGTAATATATAGCGGGAGATACTGGAAGGGTCCCCCTGGTTGTAAGCCAGCAGGGGTAGAGGATCTGTCGGTAGTAGAGAGTCTGGTCAACGATGACTAAGGAGACTCCAAGTACAGGAGACGGTGCAATAGCCTCTTGATCCACAGACGAATACAGCTGTTCTCCGTAGACTGTAGCTCCACAGTGAAGAAAGCTAGCCGGCCTCAGGCTCTCTGAGGCGCGGACTCGACTTGGCTCCTCACAGGGTAAATCCAACACGTGCAGGCGTCGGCGATTCTCCGCTCCATAAATCACAGGACCAAAACAAATATAATCCAGCCGCAAAGGGCTATGTAGTCGTCGGGTAGATTAATCCAGTGTACATGTCCACACGGTTCTCGTCTAGGTCTCCTCGGGTGAAAGCGCCATGAAAGCAGCCCAGCCTGGATAAGAACTCTAGCTGGTACGAGGAAGCGTTGGTGATGCTGGTCACTGTAGAACTTTAGCCGCACGATACACTATACACAAATAGACTATTACTGACTTAATAGAAATATGTCGCACTCGACGGTATAGCGCCAAACTCTGACAATTCAGTTATTAATTCGCACGCGGTCTCAATGCTCTATTCTGGGGCCAAACAGGCCATACTTCACCGCACGGAGTATCGTGGGTGAGGCTTCAACTTATTGGGTAACTCTTAGACTAAGCGCTTCTGTATTCACCTGCGCCATATTTATATGCACGGTGAACAAACTAGTGCCAACGACATTTCTGTCTCGTATCCCTGGGCAAGGCCGGGCATGCACAGACATGTCTTGACGGTGACTTTGAACCTGACTCCGGAGGCATGGCTCTGGCGCCTGTGGACCGCTGTCCAATAGGAGAATGAAATACTATGGTCTGTAGTAGGCTAAAGGGATATTCCGTGTATATGTACAAGGAATATACAAGGGATATCAAACGATATACAAATACTATGCAATATATATCAATCAATAAATATATATATTCGGTTTAATCTGATCCTTTGTAACAGGTTGATATCGGTTGATATCGGTACGTTTTCAATCAATCAATTCCTCGCCGCGACCCTCTCTCCAACCGCACGTCTCAACCGAGCTTGGTCAAGGGGGAGGGGCTAGGCCCAATGTGGAGTGACGCTAGCGCTAACTTCCGTACTCTCCGCCAATCAGCGCGCGCCTGCCACAGCGTCTAGTGAGGGGCTTGCTCCGCGGTTGCAGCTGGAGGCTACTCACCTCCTCAGCCACTGTCGCCCCAAAACCGAAAGTGAAACTCAATAACATGGATGGGATATGAATATTACGAGCAAAACATTTTAAAGCGGTAAGAGGTAGGAAATGTATTCAGCTGGTTTAGACTATAGAACAAAGAGAAAATCTGTCTATTTGGGTGGAAATGTGAATGTAAACAAAAGTGAGCTGTTTACAAGAGGACTCCGTTGGATGGCTTTAAGGAATCGTTGTTGGGCTGAATCATTACATCCAGGCTCGGGGGGCACGGGAGTGGCGCTCTGACTTCTTTGTGTTTTCAAATGATAAACCAAACGTAGGCACTGTCTGTCTTTAATCGCAGTAGGTTCGCTCTCCCACTTCCTAAAATAGCACTACAACGCTGGTTATGTCCCTAGACAGTAGTTAGGATCTGGGACAGTGATGACAAGGTGGTTTAAGATGATCCTCAGTGGAACCCCAAACACCCCAAACTAAATAAAAATAGGAAGGGCGGGGATAAGGGCGGGACAAACAAATGTATTCACTTAAAGGAACACGCCAACATTTTGGGAAATTCGCTTACCGTCTACTCCAGAGAGAGACAAGAAGATAGATACCAGTTTTCTCTGGTTGCATGTTGCCTAGCTTAGCACAATTAATGGAAGCGGGCATGGCCGGTTAGCCTTCGGGAGATGTGTTAGTTGGACAATGCCTAGGCTAACCGACCTTGTCCGCTTCCATTCATTGTGCTAAGCTAGGCTAACATGGAGCCAGATAGCTTATTACTGAGGAAACTGGTATCTATCTTCTTGTCTCTCTCTGGAGAAGACGATAAGCTAATTTCCCCAAATGTTGGCATGTTCCTTTAAGTATGGCTATTCTCTATTGTGATGATTTGATATCGGCATGCTGCCTCACGATTCAACATTTAACCTCACTAGATTGTCACTGCAAAGTAGCCAGGCTCAACAAAATATATGTTCCAGTGTTTCAGGTGGGAAGCATTAAACAGTGCACGTAGCACATGTTCACAGACCATAGAACTGCCTAGAAGGCTTTAAAAGCAGCAGAGAAATAGCGGTTTATGGGCGCTGACGTGGACCCAACGTGAACATGCTGGGGGTGGGGGCAGTGACGGGGCGACTTCCATTGAGCTACAAGGGAATCCAAGACGTTTGCACGTGGAACCAAACATAGACACACACCACTATGTGTGGGACTGCCACATTAGTCTGTTTAACACTTTGGTTGCCTTGGGTTAAATTAATGATATACCATAGATTGCCAGCGCTATTTGTCTATGGAGAAAGTCCCCTTCTTTGCATGGCTATAACTTTTTAAATTCTATTGCTACATTGCCATTATTAGTGCCCATTCAAAGTCCTATATGTATTGTTCATTGTGTAGCAACGTTAAACTTTTTCATTCACATATTCATAGTAAAGTATGGTCTAATAATGTATAAGTATGTTTTCATCTCTTTCTGCAGCTTTCTCCAGAACGTGATATATAGCCCCAAATGCATTATATTGATGATGAAATACAGTTTGATGGCAATCAGCGCGATATAAAAAATTCCAACTAGACGTACTTCTAGAAGTTACTACACGTCATCTGATGTTGACCGGATGGGCGAGGGGGCGTTTATAATTCCGTGGGCAGCGTTATACCAATCATCTAATGTGGGTCAAATGTTGATAAAAGCAGTTAGTATCGAAGATGGTAACGTTACACGCTGAAACTCACCCCAGTCTCCGCACGCCGTTGGGCGATCATCGTCGAGTAGAAATTTTATCATTATGGGATATATTTTTACCCGGTCCATCTCCAGCTTGTATAATGGTATATACGTCCAAATCATGTTGTTTATCGAGTTATTGCCAATCGATCGCTATGTAGTGTGACGAGCTAGAGTGCCGGAACCTATACCGAGTGCCCGGAAGTAATACGGCCGACCAGCAAAACCTCTACTGCGCTTCCTGTTAAGCGGTTGCGCCGATCGGCCACCAGATGGCGCTCCTGAACCGCCAGAGAGCTCAGTGGGTCCTGCTGGTGGATCTCAGGCCAGCGGAGGGGGAATATGAATCCGATCGCAGATTTTTGAAATATTGATATAAGGACGCTGTACAGCGTCCCCCGGCAACTTTAGCATGGCCAGCAAAGACGTGAAAAGACCTGTCCCGGCAGTCAAAGTGTTATACAGTTCCACACTTTACCCATTCTGATTTTGGCCATTAAGCCTACTTAAAGTTATATTCTTGAATTAATTCTGCCGCAGAGGCTATAATACCTTACTATCAGCATTTTCTTGCAGTTGTAATCCATGCATTTCAATCCAATAGCAGTAAGCCATAAAGATTGCAGACATCCAGGGATCAATTTGCTGGATACTATCTTCCTCTGCCAGGTTCCGACCGTAGACTACAGTACTTTGCAATTGCAAATGCATTAAAGACAGAAACTCAGCCAGGCACCCGCAGTCCTTATACAGACTGCTTATTAGAACAGGACTGCGCCATTAACTCTGCAACCGTTTCAAATGCAAATCGATCTCGGTCGAGAGAGGAGTGAAATCTGCCTGTGAAACAACATGCAAGGTGTTTGTTGACGTTTGTTGAGTTTCTTTCTCTCTGGGTTGCCAGGTTGCACGAAAGATATTCAGCGTTGTGCGTGAAGGACGTTAGAAGTTCTCACACTTGAATACAGCAACACAATTCTCACACAGAAAGTTCTGATTCAATCTGATTTAATTCACGTGTTACATCAAACCTCTGAGACATCCTCCTCTGGTTTTACTGGTTATTTAAGTAGACTTTAAGTATTTAAGTAAAGTTCTTCATGAACTCCAATATGAAAACTCCAATAGAACCGTATATGTAATTTCTGTACCACTGGTCTTAGTTTGACCCACTCTTATATAGTTTATCTGTGTGCCTTGCATACACCATGTGGGATATAAACTGTACATTACCCCTGTGGAGTATAAACTGTGGATTACCTGTTTTAGCATAGGTATGTTTTTGTGGACAGGTAGTAGATTTGAGTTCCCAGTGTGTTTTTCCCGTCCCCCATTGCCTGCTTGGACGGCCCACACGGTGGTCTGCTAGGGTGGAGGGACACCCACAGGACAAGCATTTATTGGAGTGCACGTTTAACCTGCTGCTCGAAGTAATAAAGTGTCGGATGTATCGTGTGGCTCATATAGTGAGCGTGACAAGTGAGTGTAATTGGAGACGTAGGATACATTTTGTACGTTTCACCATTTGGTGTCTAAAGTTTTCTGTATATGTTCAGCCATTGTAGCGATCGTAACTTCCTATTGTCTCTTGTTCAGTGCTAGTAAGTCAGAGTACTGCCCCTAGTCCCTATAAGCTGTTGTTTTGTGAGGTGTTAATGCGAACATTGTGTTTGACCAAAGGATCTTGTTAACCCTTTCACCACCGCACTACCAAACGGTTAACACTTTCACTGCGACAATACACAGAAGGTTAACCCTTTACTATCACACTACCCGTCGGTAGTGTGATAGTAAAGGGTTCACCTTCTGTAGTGTGGCAGTGAAAGGGTTAACATTCCAGTTTTTAAAAGGCAAATGGACTAAATGGCCAGCTGTTGCAGAGAATGATGCTGGTGACCTGATCTGCAATGCTAAGCTAGTTTCGACTAGCAATTTTTTTTAAACTGCTGCTTCAAATTCTAAATCCCCTGCCTGATCAGAGAGAGAAGTGTATATCAGAAGGTTTTGTTTACGGGACCACAGCTGCATGAACCACAGATAAAGCTAGGAGTGATCTATTAATAGTTCATTCATTTTCCTACAGTATAGCTGCAGCAAAGAATGGAGCTAGAAAATAGCCACCCGTGAGAGATCTATTGTTTAGTCCAGATTTGATTTCCACACTAGCCTGTCCCAATAGCAGTCAGCCAAGGCCTATCCAAAGGCTTCATTATCAAGATCAGGGAGGGGCAACTGGTGGTGGCCCGCGGGCCGCATGCGGCCCTCACCGACGATCCATGTGGCCCCAGGCCAATATCCGAATATTGATAAATTATTATTGTTTTCAGCTGTTAAATACACGCAACTTTCCATGGTCGCGATAAATTATTTCCTCGAAATAAACATGAAACTTGGTTGCAAATCTTCTATATATCTATTTTCCATGCTTGGATATCATGCACACGCACTAACAACCAATCAGTAATAGAGCTACGTTACGTGATGACGCGCTCATGCACCACAGCAGTCCATGTGCTACTGTTTTGTTTTGTTATCATTCTGAGGAGATTAGCTTAGTTAGGAAAATTTACGGAAATTCAAGCGACAGCGAATTGCACAAAAAGGAATTCATTATTCTGATGAGTATTGCACTTGGCTACTTGTTTACTTTTGTAGTGTTCAGATAACACTTATAACACTGAAATGCATGTTATGGATATGAAGCACTCAGGAATGTTTTGTTTAGTAGCCAGATAAAAGTTTATACATTTAACAAAATCATTTATTATTGCACTTTTGATTTACTGTTGTAGTGAAATGCAGCAGGAATGCTGCTTTGTGTTAGTTGAGCAGTGGGCTTTAAGTTCATACATTTATTTTAATAGAAGCCTTAATTATAATTTGTATTTTTTTTTATATATTTGGGTTACAGCAATACTTTCAAATTCAGCTGTATTTATAAATTCATAACGTTGAAATTAAGCATTACTAAATGCGTTTGAAATGGAATAAAAACAAAGTTACAACAAATTATAATTGTTTAGATTCCTGGATGTCTGCAATATCACATCTGTGACTATTATGGGCTAAATTTAGTGATGGGGTACTACTGGCTGGACTGCCGATAAACAATGCGGCCCCCCAGATTGAGTGTGGACATTTAGTTTATACAAAGTTGCCCACCCCTGATCAAGATCATTCTCCTATGCAGAGAGTTGGACAATGTCCCACTGCATTCCACTTTCAAACATCTCTGCCCAAACAGGAAGTAAACTAACCGGTGCTACCTTTGGTCCCACCGTGTTTTTAGTCTCTTTTATAAATAGGAACAGAACATTTGTTGAGAAAAGTTAAATAATGTTATTTCACACCGTCTGTGCAGCCTTTAACACATTGGTTGCCAACGATGAATGACGAATTATCGCTTGGTTGCCACCACTCTAATCTAATACACCCTCGCTTATCAATTACTTGCTTGCAGTCAACATGTACGAAACGGATAGTTTTTTCATCAGTACATTTCTGTTTTATACCGTTTTGAATACGAGTAGTTTTGGAAATGTCTAGAAAGAAAAAAAGATTCTGCAGTAATAGCCATTTACTGGAATACACACAACACGTTGTCATTTTCCGGCTGATTTATGAATAGTTTTCAAATAAACCCTAGATTATCGATAGTATGTGTACTTATGCACGCTAGAGAAGCGGGCTGAAAAATCCATTATCTATGCCGTGCCTGGCGCTAACGTTACGCACACACTGTACACACACAGGAGACACGTTGTGAATGCTGTGAAAAAGAACTCTGATTAACCCAATACTGGTCAAATAAAGTCCTTACCTCAGATCAGATGTTCTGCAAAAAGATTAATCCAATTCCTGATCGCCATTCCAAATATCGATCGCGTTTATTGATCCAACGTTATACCTCGAAACACATAATCAACGCTTCTTCCAGTGCCCTCAGTGGATGCATAGTCTCAGGTTACATGCCTCAGAAGTAAAATGTGGAGCCCAGAGTTTTTTTTTCTGATGCATTCCCATCGACTCCATTCCAATGGGTGCAATACCATCCGGGAGACGATAGGGGGTGGTATTTGCCCTTTTCGAGGTCAGAGCCATTCCCAATGATAACGTGAGGCTGGATGGATGAAAAATGAATGGATATCGCTAATAAAAGAAATAACGATTAAATAACGAGAATTCTCGTCATTGGCACACAACGAATGGCGGCCAACAACGAGATTTCTCGTCGTTGGCACCCAATGTGTTAATAATCACTGTGTCCATGGAAACGACAATGAACGCAGCCATGAAGGTGTGGTTTCCTTATGCAGAAGAGACATTATATTATTTTTCTAATAACTACATCACTGCATAACTCTGTTCAGACAAGCTTAACTTTGGGTTATTTAGTGATACTCTGTAAACATCCAATTCAATGTTCTAGCTGCATTTTCTTTCAATCGAATCATGGATGTCCCAACATCGTACAACTTTCGGGCATAGGTGTTTAGCAGGCTGTGACGTACAGGCGTGGAGACAGCTCTGCATAGGAGTGTGCTGAAAGATCAGGGAAAGTAAATCTGACTCATAACATGCTTTATCTCCAGAAGTAGGTTGTAATCTAACATGGTCCAGTGTTAAAATAAGTGGACAACAAGAAATTGTAATATTGAATTGCAATACTTAAAGACTGGCAATACCTGAAGAATCCTGTGATATTATCTCATCGGGAGATAAGCATATTGCACCAGGATAACGTATCATACCAGAGAGCTAGGCGAGGATAACGTATCGTACCAGAGCGCTAGGTGAGGATAACGTATCGTACTAGAGCGCTAGGTGAGGATAACGTATCGTACCAGAGCGCTAGGTGAGGCTAACGTATTGTACCAGAGTGCTAGGTGAGGATAACGTATCGTACTAGAGCGCTAGGTGAGGATAACGTATCGTACCAGAGCGCTAGGTGAGGATAACGTATCGTACTAGAGCGGTAGGCGAGGATAATGTATCGTACCAGAGAGCTAGGCGAGGATAATGTATCGTACCGGAGCGCTAGGTGAGGATAACGTATTGTACCGGAGCGCTAGGTGAGGATAACGTATCGTACCAGAGAGCTAGGCGAGGATAACGTATCGTACCAGAGCGCTAGGCGAGGATAACGTATCATACCAGAGCGCTAGGCGAGGATAACGTATTGTACCAGAGCGCTAGGCGAGGATAACGTATCATACCAGAGCGCTAGGCGAGGATAACGTATTGTACCAGAGCGCTAGGCGAGGATAACGTATCATACCAGAGCGCTAGGCGAGGATAACGTATTGTACCAGAGCGCTAGGTGGGATGAACGGAGATATAACCACTCTGTGTTGGCTGTGTGAGGGGACATTAGTGTGTGTCTCTCCCTCACTGTCTCCCTCTTTCACGGTCTCTGCCTCTCTCATTGCCTCTGCCTCTTACTGTCTCTCTCTCACAGTCTCCCTCTCCCTCCCTCTCTCACTGTCTCTCCTCTCTCACTCTCTCTCTATCACGGTCTCTGCCTCTTACTGTCTCTCTCTCACAGTCTCCCTCTTACTCCCTCTCTCTCACTGTCTCTCCCTCTCTCTCTTACTGTCTCTCTCTATCACAGTCTCTCTCTCTCACTGCCTCTCCCTCTCTCATCGCTCTTACTGTCTCTCTCGCCTCTCTCACAGTCTCCCTCACTGTCTCTCTCTCTCTGTCTTACTGTCTATCTATCTCACTGCCTTTCTGAGTTCTGCCTTGGTTTGAGTGAGAGGTGCGTGGAAGTGGTTGTGCTTCTATTTTCTATCTTTATCTTTTTTTCTAACTAGTTGGTTTACTGTATATTTTGGTGTGTATGGAGCTTGTTTGGCAGAGTTTTCCAAACTCAGCAGGAAACCGAGTTAAAATATTTGCTAGTTATGTTTCAGTAGAGGACTGTAGTTTAGCTGTGGCTGAAGTTGTTGGTCACAGCAGCGTTAGGTCTGCTGCTCGGATGAGCGGTGGAGTAGTGATCTGTCTAGAGTAGACGGTGTGGAGAAAGTGAACAAAGTAATTGAAACTGGAGTAAGTATTGACAGTGTGTTTGTCACCATGACTCCTCTCTCCACACCGGGTAGAAAGACCAGTAGTGACGGAACGGGGGAGAACAAAGGTTGGGACAAAAATGGGACAAGTGACAACAGTGAAATATTAGAAGTGATAAAAGATGTAAACAGCCAGACAGTGGATGACATGGTGAGAGACAGTGATGTGGTTGAGGAAAATGTACCTGAATCAGTTTCCGTGTGGGATTCCGTGGGAGAAACAAAAAGTGACAATAGTAGTCAGCAGGTAGAGCAGGAGGTGGAAGGTGGTTGGTCTAGCATGGATGACGGTGAGGAGGAGAATGTTGAAGAGACAAGTGATGAAGAAAGTGAGTCTCTCACTGATTTACAAGTGTCTGAATCACAACAGAGAAAAATTTATGCAGTCCAACATATTAAAAAGGTTCCTACAAACAACAAAAAACATGAAGAAAGTAAAACTTGGAGATTATTTTGCAGATGAGGATGCTCTGTAATTCTGTAAGAATGCAAATGAGAATGTGAATGAGGAACAATGGGGGGTATATCTCCCAAGAAGTTTTTAGACTGAAAATAATTAAATTCCAGAAACTAAACAAACAAATACAATGATGGGAAACCAGAATCAAAGTAGGTTAGGATGGTGTGTCGTATTGTGGTGTACACTCCTTCCTTTAGAGATCATGAGTGATTTCAAGGTTTCCACACAAATGGAGCCAGAGATGCGAGGGAGAGAAACAAGCCTGTTTGAATTGAAGAGTTTTGATGTAATGATGGCCCCCGTATTTTGGCCGTCCGATCATTAAGAGGTTAAAATCATTGCTAAACAAAAGTAGTGCTGAAAATATACATTTTGACTGCTGTTTCGATAGGGTTAGGGTCTTTACTCTTGGCTACATTTAAAAAAGAAACACAACATTACTTAATACGTCTGTATTGATTGATCTATTTGTGATGTGAAATAAATCTTGGCCCGGCTCTCAATGTCTCTTGTGACAGCACCAAATCTATGAGAGATCTGGAGATTGAAATAGTGGAGTTGCAGGCTTCTCCACATGGTCAGGGTCCACAGGAAATCGAGGTTGTAATGATGTAATGAAGCCATACACAGGGGGGCGCTGGTCCGGTCACGTTTTCAGAATGTTGCTCTGATGGATTCACCATCAAACTTTATTTTTTCAGTCTTGTGAAAAGAAATGGACAGAGCAGATTTATTCATGCTCTCCGTTCCGATACAGGGCCGTTACTGACTGGAGCCAGGGGTATCCGGCAGAAGGATGTGGATTTTTAGGCTCCCCTGTTCAAAAGTGAATACAAAGAGGATGAAGAGGCCATTGACTCTTTCTGCAGTGGGCTGCCAATTGTATCAAAAGAGACGAATGCGGAGTTGGAGGATCCTTTGACTGCAGACGAGGTGGACGTGGCACTGTAGAGCATGCAGGGGGGAAAGGCCCCTGGGATCGATGGGCTCCCACCAGAGTTTCAGCTTTCTGGACTGAACTGAAGGAGGATGTGTTGGAAGTGTGCATTGATAGTTTTGAGGCCTCATTGCTGCCTCAATGTTGCAGGAGAGCAGTTCTGGCTCTGTTGCCAAAAAAAAGGCGATCTCCAAGAGATGAAGAACTGGAGACCCACCTCTTTGCTATGTAGCGAATATAAGCTTCTGTCTAAAGTCCTGGCTAACAGACTGAAAAAGGTGATGGACCAGGTCATCCACAGGACATATTCTCCCTCTATCTTTTACGTTCCATAGTTCTGTCCTTAGCTCCCTGTCTCTGTCTCTCTCGCCCACTCTCTGCCTCTACCTCTCTTGCTTTTTCTTTCCATCTTTCCTTATCCCCCTCCCCGCCACTCTTTCGATATCTCTATATCTCTCTCTCACCCTCCCTCTCTACACCCCCCGACCACCCCATCCCATCTCACTCCTTAGTTGTCATCGTCCCCCTCGTTTCCCTGTGGTGGGGGGGGTGCTTGGGTCACAAAATGACTGCGGTTGCCACCCGTTCATATTTTAGCTCCTCATTAGCAGTAAAGCAGGACTGGAGTAATTACCGCGTGTGACTGGCGGATCGTCTCTGAGGTGGCACAAGGTGCCAAATGAGGAGGTATGTATTTTAGCAACGTGAGAACGGCAGGCTGGCAAAGCAGCCTGCAAGCTAGCGGCGGCAACACAGGCCCGGGAAATGGCCTATTAAAATGAGATGGCCGTGAGTTCAGGCGCGTGCGAGCGTGTGTGTGTGCTTTTTGCAATCGTCTCTACAGAATATAAATAATATAAGAGCTTTTTTTGTATAAGCATTAGAGAATTTCGAACACTCAACCAATTAGTTAGCTATACACTGAGATTCGGAGAAGGAGATAGAGGTGCCTGGGGGTCGGAGACAAACTAACGCATGCATCAAAGACAGAAGGCAGTGAAAGATCTAGTGATTTATCCATAGATAATAAATTATCTATCTATCACAGTCTTTCTTTTACCCCTGCTAGTCCACACAGGGGATCAATGTTTTATATGACCCTCTATCCCGTCCCCTCCACACTTTATCTTGGCTATAGTGGCTATATATTGTATAGGGCCGTCAAACGATTATTATTATATTTTTTAAAGGCTTATGTAAAATGGCTTTTGCCTGGTCTTCACTCTTATTCCACACGACACTCTAAGGACTTTCATCTTCCCTTAATCAATACACATTCAAATAAAGAGGACCACCTCTCTGGAACAATCTACTTCCATCACTACAACCGACTACAGTCGACACCTACATTGTCATTGTCATCTTAATTAGAAACCTTAATTAGTAAATATTCATAACACTTCATGAATTAATTGTAATGCATCTTATCTTGCAACCAGTGTCCATGCAGATTGTAGTGTGTTTTCCTTTGTTTGGATGTGAAGCCTTTACGATGTCATAATCATTGTTTTTATTTTTCCTGTATGAATATTGATATTAAGGGGAGGTATCTTCATAATCATTGTTCTAATTTATCCTGTATGAATATTGATATTAACACATTGACGGCCACGGGGATTAGACGGGCCCCACTCTAGACGACCAGCATATGTAAACAGACTTGGGGCTGTTTGTAGAGCTAAATATATACTTTATATTATTGCTATCTGTCCATTCTCATTGTCAATTGAGACCATAAACCGTCCCTTCAAAATGGATTAAAGAAATAATTTTTTCATCAATACGTTCTCATTTTATAGCGCTGTGAATATAAGCGTTATACGGCATTTAGTATATTTCCTGGAAGGCGAGATAAAGGGCTAATAGCTACTAACGTTATATCCAATGGCATTTCCGTTATACAAAAGCTACAGTTAAAACTCAAACTGCATATGATCGGTATGATACTCAAGCATGTATGCATGAAAGGGGGGGGGGGGCGGGGGACGTCGTTTCTGATTATTGATTACCAATAACCGCGTTTGTCTAAGTAGCCACATACGCTGGTCGGCTGGTTGAGTATCATAGCAAGCTCTGATCAGCATGTAATTTACGTGAAAAAGATCTTACCATGAGCCGGTTGGATCCCCCCGAGCATTTCTCCGTTATCGATCGCCATCTGGTAGATCGATATGTCCATTGGCTGATGATAAATCCCCTTATTGCATAGTGAAATCCGCGATCCAAAACGTATTCCGTGCAACAGACAATAGCTATCGCTTCAGGTGAGTAGAAAACTACATTAGAGAAAAAATTAAATAATAAGACAACTTCGGCCACAGGGAACACTGCATTATCGCGATAGCGCCCCTAAGAGGATCTGGCCGGTAAATCGGCGACCTTGAATAGGTTATTAAAATGGAATAAAAGCCAAAACAACTTGCCACGGATATATCCGTCCTTCGGTCCATTAAGCATGGTTTCGAAAGCCGGATATATCCGTGCTTGGGCGCCATTGTGTTAAAGGAACACGCAAACCTTTTGGGAAATTTGCTTAGTTGCCATCTCCCTGGAGTTTGACAAGCATATACCCTTTTCTTCTCTGTGCATGCATTAGAATTAGGGAACAGCCGCACCGTTAACCTAGCTTAGCGTCATTCACTGGGAGTAGGTGTGCCAGTGTAGCCTAGTTCCCAACAGTCACGAAATACACTCCAAATACAACTCCAAAATGTCCATGTAAACATGTTGTGACCTGTGTATTTACCACACATAAAAAAAATATAATAATAATTATTCATTTTCGTTTTCAAAGCAGATATACTTTTTTTGGCCGAACCACTGCTGCCTGGGCACAGTGATTTCATCACCTCAAAAGCCCAGTTAAAAAAAAAAAAACAGGGCCTTTTAGGTATTGAAATCACTGCGCAGTGGTTTGGCAAAAAAAATTCTGATTATATATCTGCTTAGAAAACAAAAATGTCTAATTTCTTATTTTTATTTCTCCACATGGTAAATACACAGGTCACAACATGTTTACAGGAACGTTTTGGAGTTGTATTTGGAGTGTATTGGGGCAGACTGTTGGGAAATAGGCTACACTGGCACACCTACTTCCAGTGAATGACGCTAAGCTAGGCTAACAGAGCGGCTGTTCCCTAAGCCTAATGCATGCAGAGAATAAAATGGTATGTATCTGCTTGTCTAATTCCAGGGTAGATGGCAAATAAGCAAATTTCCCAAAAAGTTGGCGTGTTCCTTTGAGAGGTATCTTCATAAGCCCTTCTTGGCTTTTAACCTCTCCTGCACAAGTTATTGTTTATTGTATTTGTATTTATATGTGCAAATAAACTTAAACTGAATGTAGATGTTATTTTGAGGGAAATTACACAGGTACTCCTTGACATATGGCCAGGGTTTGAAGTATTTTTCAATTGTTGTCAGACAGAATAGGGAGATTATTATTATATTAATATATGGTGTGGCCGCTGTTACCCGACCAACTTAGACAAACGTAAAGTAAAAATCATTGAAAATGAATACAAAATCTATAGTATGTATGTGCTAGAGGTCTGTAATCTTCTGAGGTGCTTCGCCAGAATGAGATGGAACTTGACATATGCTGGCCTGGTGCCTATATGATCAATTATGAATCCATTACTCAGATTTAAAAATATATATAAGATGTAGGGATAGTGGAGATTGGGCACAGCTCAGGGAAGCCAGCTATGGAGTAAAGCAGGTCCTACAGAAAGGAGGAAGCTGGTAGTGGAGCAGGTACGTCGACTAGAGCAAGTAGTGAGGTGTATGACGGCTGTGGCCCAGGCTAAGCAGGGACAGTGGATGAACTGGGAAAGTGTAGAGAAGAAAAATATTAGCCGGAAGGACCTGTGGAGTATAGAGGAAAATCGCATACAATTCCAAATACGGGCTACTTATGATGTGCTGCCATCACCACAGAACCTAAAACAGGGGTTTCCAGAGAGAGTGGAGATTGCTCTAAGGTGCAACAGACGTGTGTGTCTCCTCCAAACTACACGCCACGTGTTTTTGAAGCAATGAGAGCTCTCAGTTGAAAAGGTTTGCACCGGCGTCAATATCACCTACTTTTCGACGGACCAATCAAATCAACTGAGAACAAACATCTATTTGAGGCACAGGGGCGGCCCAAAGAGGGTCGCGTCCTCCCGGTCTTAATCACAGGAAGTTTAACACTGCGGTCATCACTCCGAGACAGCCGGAGACAGGGAGACAGGGGGCGGTGCAGAGAGGGTTGCATCCTCCCGGTCATCATCACAGGACGTCCAACACTCCGGTCATCATATCTTCAATCAATATCTGAAATACCTACCATGCTAATATCTCTATATTACTATGCACTCAGAGTCTAACACTCAAGTTCAACACTCAAGTCAAGTCAAGTCAAGTAATTTATTTATATAACACATTTAAAAGCACAAGAGCCAAACAAAGTGCTGTACAATCAAAGCTTAAAATCAATGTCCTAATATAAAATACACAAATACAAAAATACAAAAAGGCACAGCAGGACAAGACAGTACATTCAGAGAATAGGACAGTAGGACAACACACGGATAGGGGAACACAAAGTACAGTAGCACACAGGGGACAGAGGAGCATAAGAAGAGATACAAGAGGGAGGGGGCAGGATAAAATTACATGGGAGTGTGTGAGTTAGGGTGTGGGAGAATCAGGGTTTATTAAAGGCCAGGGAATAGAAGTGGGTTTTTAGACGGGCCTTAAATGTCTCCAGCGAGGGGGACACTGTTTGACGAACAGTGCCACTTACCCTTAGCCGCCAGGGATATACCCCTCCTACTTGTTGTTCACAATTTCTAAGTCGCTTTGGATAAAAGTGTCAGCTAAATGTAAATGTAAATGTAGTTAGAACTGAGACCAGATTGCCAGTCAGGGAAGAGCTGTGGGCAAAAAGCTTGTTAAATGGCAAATTAAACCTCTTAAGCTGCAAGAGTGAGATGGCGCTGCTCCGACCGGCTGCCTTTCTGTTCGCTCCGTCGAGACTGTGTTTACTTTTGTTAATATTTATAGTTTTTAGAGTTTTGTTCGTACCAACTGTTGGTGCATTTAATGTATATGACCGTCAGTCACTCATAGACATTGGATTACGGGAAACTTACCAACTGGATTACTCACTGGACCAGCTTTCCGAACCGCATCAATGGCCTGAAGAAATTCTCCGGAGATTAGGACCAGATCCTTTGTTCCCAGAGCCCAGGAAAAGACGACGAGGAAAGAGGGCTGGGATCCGTAACAGGCTGAGATCCAGACGCCACCGTACACCACTGCCCAGTATATTGCTAGCCAATGTACAATCAATTGACAATAAACTGGATGACATCCGAGCAAGGATTCAATATCAAAGAGACGTTAGGGACTGCAACGTCCTCTGCTTCACCGAAACATGGCTCACACCGGAGGTTCCAGACCACGCAATTCAACCAGCGGATCACTTCTTTATCCATCGCAAGGATCGGTCATCAGAGTCCGGTAAACAACGTGGAGGAGGTATTGCCTTCATGTTTAACAAAAATTGGAGCGATCCAACTAACGTGAAGGAATTATCCAACCACTGCTCCCCAGAACTGGAATATATAACCATCAAGTGTCGTCCTTTCTTCCTCCCGAGGGAGTTAACGGCGATAGTCCTGATCGGAGTGTATATTCCACCGCAAGCCAGCAACAATGTTGCGCTCTCCAGACTACACGACGAGGTAAATAGAATACAAGTGGCGAACGTTAACGCCGCCATTTTAGTGCTGGGAGATTTCAATAGCGCCAATCTGAGAAAGGTATTGCCTGACTTCTATCAGCATGTGACTTGCAACACCAGAGGCGGTAACATCCTAGATCACTGTTACACGCAATTTAAAGGTGGCTACAAGGCTCATTCTGATAGTGGCTTTGGTAAATCAGATCACGCGTCCATTTTTCTTTCACCAAAGTACAAACAGAGAATTAAAAGTACTCCCGTAGTCTCGCGAGAGGTGCAGAAATGGGATCTGATGTCAGAGGAGACGATCCGGTCAGTGTTTCACTACACAGACTGGAATGTGTTCCGCGACACAGATAACATTAATGTCTACACGGAGACAGTGCTGGACTATGTTTGTACTAGGGTGAAAGAAACAATCCCCACTACCAAAATGAAAGTTTACCCAAATCAAAAACCCTGGGTAGACAAATCCGTCCGTGAAGCTCTGAGAGAGCGCACCAAAGCATACAACGACGGCCTAGTGGCAGGCAACATGAATGACCACAAGGTGGCGCGATACAACGTAAGGAGGACAGTGTCAGAGGCCAAACGGCGCTACAGGGATAAAATTGAACTCCAGTTTGAACAAGCTGACTCTAGAGCTATGTGGCAGGGGCTCAAAACGATGACAGACTACAAAGGCGCCTCCCTCAAACTGAACAGTGACATCTCCTTAGCAAATGACCTCAATACCTTCTATGCGAGGTTTGATGCTGGTAATAACAACACCAGCTCACAAGCCTCGGCAATGGGGGGGGGGGGGGGTCGGCTGCTGATGGAGGCGCAGTGTTCAGGGTAACAGAGCATGAGGTGAGGCGGACCTTTAAAAAAGTGAATATCAGGAAGGCAGCAGGTCCGGACAGCATCCCCGGCCGCATCCTAAAAGTCTGTGCCGACCAACTGGCCCCAGTATTCACTGACATATTTAACCTGTCCTTAGAACAGGCTGTCATCCCCACCTGCCTGAAGAAGTCCACTATTATCCCTGTACCCAAAAAATCCAAGCCTGCTTGCCTCAACGACTACCGCCCTGTAGCTCTCACCTCCATAGCCATGAAGTGCTTTGAGAAGCTAGTAAAGGGCTACATCTGCTCCTCCCTCCCCATCAACATGGACCCCCTGCAATTTGCATACCGCCCCAACAGGTCCACGGAGGACGCCATATCCCATGTGCTGCACACAGCAGCATCACACCTGGACAAGAGGCAGGGGAACTATGTGAGAATGCTATTCATCGACTACAGCTCGGCATTCAATACCATAGTCCCCTCCATACTCATAGCCAAGCTCAGGGACCTGGGCTTGGGCTATGACCTCTGCCAGTGGGTCTTGGACTTCCTGACTGGCAGACCCCAGGTGGTGAGAGCAGGCAACTGCACCTCCTCATCCATCACCCTCAACATAGGGGCCCCCCAGGGCTGTGTTCTGAGTCCCCTCCTCTACTCCCTGTACACACACGACTGTGTGGCTCAGCGGAGTAGCAATACAATCATCAAATTTGCTGACGACACAGTGGTGGTGGGCCTGATCTCTGCCAACGACGAGAGGGCCTACCTGGAAGAGGTCAAGGTCCTGGCGGGATGGTGCCAGGAAAACAGCCTCTCCCTGAACGTCAGCAAAACAAAGGAGATGATTGTGGACTTCAGGAGGTCGGGGGTCAAGGACTACAGCCCCCTCAGCATCGACGGGGCACCGGTTGAGAGAGTCAACAGCTTTAAGTACCTCGGAGCCTACATATCCGAGGACTTGACATGGACCACACACATTGACAGTGTTGTGAAGAAGGCACGACAACGCCTCTACTTCCTCAGGCGCCTAAGGAAGTTCCAAGTCAGCCAGAAGATCCTTAAGAACTTCTACTCATGTACAATAGAGAGCATCTTGACCGGCAACATCACCTCCTGGTTTGGGAATAGCACTGCACAAGACCGAAGCAGACTACAAAGAGTGACACGTTCAGCCGAACGCACAATTGGAGGGGGGCTCCCCACCCTCCAGAACATTTACTACAAGCGTTGCAAGGGCAAGGCTAAGAGAATCATTAAAGACTCCAGTCACCCGAACAACTGCCTCTTTGAACTGCTGCGGTCAGGCAAGCGATACCGGAGTCTCAAGGCGAGCACAGAAAGACTCAGAAGAAGCTTCTATCCCCAGGCCATCAGGCTGCTAAACGAACAATGAATGAACACTACACAACAACAACCACCAAACGCACATAGCACACACATCCACACGCACACACTCACTTTAAACAAACACACTGTAGCACCCACTCCACACACTTTATAGCACACACCCACTTTAAACAAACACACTGTAGCACCCACTCCCCACACTTTATATTTATGGATGAAGGATTGCACTACAACTCGTACACCTTACTGTAAATTGTACCTAAAATTGTACCTCATCCCATTTCTGCTTTGCACTAGATAGTACTGTACATTAGTACACTGCATAGTATTGTGTATTGTATATTATATGGTAACTCAGAACATTGTACATATGTCTATACCGAACACTGTGACCTCATTTTCTTCTTCTAAATTCATGCTATATTATGTTATTATGTTATTTGATACTATCTTGTCTAGCACAGTCTCTGGAGCGTAACAGTAAGAAGCATTTTGTATGAAAGTATTCTGTACTTCTGTATGACAACTATTAAAGAACTTGAACTTGAACTTGAACGTCCCTCATATGGGACGTTTTTTGGATATTTTGCAACCGGCACTTTGGCAACCCCTAGTGGCTCGGGTGTGCATATTTTGTAATACAATATATATCGAATTGAAGGCTTATTTGTTGCCTGTCGATAGCGACAAAATCCGTCAAAATCGGCTCAGCGGAGTTACATGCCGGTATTTGAGGCTTGTGCAAAGTACATGGTATTGCGCAAAATACCACTCCGAGTCCCGACTCAGGCTGCAGTAGTTCCGTCAATCTAGATCCGATCTTGAAAATGATTGTGGATCGTTGTAACTAATGAGTGTGGCTTTCCAATGATACCCCACATGGGGATCTAAAAAATACAAATAAAAAAACATGAAGAACACGAAAACAGGAAGAGCAAAACAGCCGAATGAATTGAAGTCTATGTGAAAACTGAGTTTTTCTTTGTACACAGTTGACCAAAATCACTCCTAATCCCTCATTTCTGAATGGATCTTTATGCAATTTGGATATTTACTACATAAGGCTTCAGGCTATGGCTCCGTCTGGATTTGTAAGCCATACCCCCTTCTGGGGAAATACTACCTCTGGACTACTAACTAGCTACTACAGAAAAACTTGAGTAACACGTTTTTTTACAACTCAAGTTCAGACCTATGTAACTCTATTACATTAGCACTAAAAGTACATTTCTTTTCTGGAATCAGAACCTTCAGAATGTCATCTTTCAAAAGAGATCAGGCTCATGCATGTGCTATAAGTATAAAGTATGTTGTTTTGGTCCTCAAGTGCTGCATCGAACATTGTACATATGTCTAAACTGAACACTGTGACCTCATTTTTTTTTGCTTCTAATTTACATGCTATACTATGTTATTTTATTTCATACTTATCTTGTCTTGCACAGTCTCTGGAGCGTAACAGTAAGAAGCATTTTGTATAAAAGTATTCTGTACTTCTGTATGACAACTATTAAAGAAACTAAACTAAGTTCAAGTTAAAAAATTGCCACTTTTCTGCCCGCTTGTTAAGAGGCAGGGATTTGATAATGGTGTTAGATGGGCTTAAAGGAACAGTGGTGAATACATTTGAGAATATGGGAAACAGTATCTATGAGTAGGGTGGAGAGATTGCAGTCAGATAGGTCCAGACAGAAATAAATAGAGAAATTAGTGAACAAGAGAAGACAGCTAAGAAAGCAGTGGAGAAAGGTGTCAGTAGATGAGAAAGAGGGGATTTATGTTTTGCAGGAAGAGCTAAGAAATCGGTTAGCAGTTCTCAGGATGGCAGAAGAACTAAGATAAGATAAGATGATTCTTTATTGATCGGGTGTCAAAGCAGCATGGGGGGGGGGGTACAGGGTGGGGGATACAGAGCTTCACAGTCCTATACAGTCCAGTATCTATATACACTATAGATACAATATAACATATAAATACAAATACAATATAATATAAAAAAGTACAAAATACAAGATAGTCCAGTGATAAGAGTCCAGTGATATGAGTCTCTAGTGCAAAATACAAGATAGTCCAGTGATAAGAGTCCAGTGATATGAGTCTCTAGTGCAAAATACAAGATAGTCAGTTTGGTGATGTGAGTCTCTAGTTCTCAAGTCCCGAGTTCTGACAGTGCTAGTTCTGGCAGCAGAGCCTGGCCGTCCGAGCCTTTTGTTGTAGAGCCTGATGGCTGCTGTCATAAAGGACCGGCCCAGGCGGTTTTGTGTGTGTCCTGGGGGGGATGAGTCTGAACGTGCTCTTAATTCTGGCTAGCTCCTCGTAGAGGGGGTGAGAGGGGTTCTCCAGGATGGCTTCTAGCTTTATCCTCATCCTCCTCTCAGCCACCACCTCTAGATTATCCAGCTCACCACCCACTACGGAGCTAGCCTTCTTCACCAGCTTGTTCAGCTTGCTGGAGTTCCTCAAGTTGATGTTGCTCGAACGCCTGAATACTTTCGACAACAAATGTTTGTTTCTGCGTCTCTGATTGGCCCGCGCGTTTCTGGTCATGTGACATGTGCGCCAATCGTGGGACCGCAAGTTTCTACACTGGTTAAGCTTAGGCGCTCTTTCGAAGTTGGTTAAGGTTAGAGTTTGTCTTAGAGCATGGCGATAGAACGGCAGGTAGTTTGCAGGCTGTTAGACCCGGAAATAGGCGCAGAACTTGCTGTCCCACAATTGGCGCACATGTCACATGACCTGGCCAATCAGAGCGCAAAACTCGAACGCAAAAACAAAAAAAATTGTCGAAAGTATTCACGCTGCCCGAACACACACCGGGAGAGGCCCAGCACACCACAGCAAAAAAGAGGACGCTGGCTACAACCGACTGGTAGAAAGATAGCAGCAGTCGGTTGCAAACGTTGAATGGCCTGAGTCTCCTCAGGAAGAACAGCCTACTCTGTCCCTTCCTGTAGAGGGCCTCAGTGTTGTCCGACCAGTCCAGTTTTTTGTTCAGGTGAACTCCAAGGAACTTGTAGGACTCCACCATCTCTACCTCCTCCCCTCCGAGGATTATAGGAGATGGGGGGCCCTTCCTGCCTCTCTGGTAGTCCACCACCAGCTCCTTTGTCTTGCTGACATTGAGTTGGAGCTGGTTACTGTCCGACCACCCTAGGAAACTCTCCACCAGAGGCCTGTATTCAGCCTCATTGTCATCCACGATGTACTGTATGTAGCTGACGATGGAGGAGTCATCGGAGAACTTCTGCACGTAGCACGTTCTTGTGTTGTAGCAGAAGTCGGAGGTGTAGCGGGTAAACAAAAAGGGTGACAGCACGGTACCCTGGGGAGCACCGGTGTTGCTCACCAGCACCTCTGATTGGCTGCCCTGAAGTCTCACTTACTGAGGTCTGTTGGTGAGGTAGTCGGTGATCCAGGCCACCATTCCCTGGTCCAGCTGCATCCCAGTGAGCTTCTCCTCCAGCCGCAGTGGCTGGATGGTATTAAATATGCTGGAGAAGTCGAATAACATGATCCTCACTGAGCTGCGTGGCCTCTCCAGGTGTGTGTAGGCCCTGTGGAGCATGTAGGTGATGGCGACTGCCACACCAATGTTTGCCTGGTAAGCAAACTGCAGGGTGTCCAGGGAGTCACTCACCAGGGGCTTGAGGTGCTGCAGGACCAACTCAGGAGGAAGAAAAAGAAGAAGGAGCGAGTCAGCACAGCATTTTTATCGGGATCCATTTGTGTTAAAGGAATGTTCAGCCAAGGAAAGGGAGGGCAACTCAAAGCTTCAAAGCAAGAGGTAGGGGAACATTTATGTGGTCATGAAGTCTTCGTTGAATGGCGATCAATTTTATGAATATTGTGAATTTTATTAATTTGTTCTCTGATGTATGTAACCATCTTTGTTGACGGACACAGATGTCTTTAGAAACTCTGCTAGCCTCGTTAGATAACATTAGCTCTCGGTCACCTGTACTGCACTGTATTGAAAACGTGTTCAGGGCTTTCCCTAAACAATGGTATAGGGGCGTAGTGCCACTATGACAACACACCAGTGCCACCATGTGGTTTAAAAGAAAGTATTATAATAATAATCGTAAAATAAATTATTGAATCGAAGTCACCCCGCAGTCCTTCCTTCTGAAATGGAGTTGACCACCCCAGTCAAGGGTGTCAAGCCATGGATGATTTGAACTAGATCCATCATAACAGTACAGACAGTCTCTCCTGGCATGGCCCCTGGTATTGCATGGCAGCAGTAGTGACCAGCAGTAGTGACCCCCCCCCCCCCCCCCCCACACACACACACACACACACACACACACACACACACAGACACACCTACACACACACAAACACACACACACACACACACACACACACACACACACACACACACACACACACACACACACACACACACACACACACACACACACACACACACACACACACACACACACACACACACACACACACACACACACACACACACACACACACACACACACACACACACACACACACAGAATAGTTTAGAATAGATCATAATTCAAGAGAATAGCATCCCAGGGGATATCAAAATGATTCGTCCCCATTATGCCAACAGGAACAATCCGCCAAGAGGTGCCAGGAATCTCGGCCAAGGTCTCAGCTGCTTGCACTCAAAACGTAGGAGTGCTTTAGACCTAAAGGCCCCGCTGGCACGAACGGATGAATACCGCCTAAAGAGGTTTCCACTCTCCTGATCGATGAGAGTAAACGCAGGCAGAGAGTGAAGGTTGTAGCTGGCGGTAGCGAAGGCTATGTTATCAATATCCATCTACTCCGTGTATATCTAATTGCAATGAATCGGTTCACTTCACGCGTCTGCACACGGCTCCTCCCAGGGTTATTGATAAGACCCCCTTCCTCTGACACACCTTGATTGACACATCTAGTTACTGGTGGGGGGGGGGGGGGGTTCTTAAATGCCTTTCTAATTCAGGAACAATAGATTGCAGACCCTGCTCATAATAACATGTAGGACACGCTCTGTGTTAGTGCCTGCGCAATAGAAATCTATTACTACTACCTACTATTACTATTATTGTACTGAAACAGCGATGTAAAAAGACTTTGCGTCTACTATAGATATATTTTAACACTGGTAGGAGGCACGAAAGAGTGACTGGTTGTCTTGTTATTTTTTTTTTCTGTTGAGGGGGGGGGGGGGATATATTACAAAGAAAATTAAGAAAATAGATTTGTTGTTGTTGTGCATATCTGATGTCTTGATTTAGTCTGTTTTGTCTGTTTTGTTTGTATAATGTGTTAAAACATTGAATACGAATAATCTAAATAAATGTATTACAATCTTTTCTTTTCTTTGCTTGACTCATCACTTTGATGAGTGAAGCAATTTGGGCCACACATTTTTTTATAATTTTTTTATTATTTTTTTATTATTATTATTATTATTATTATTATTATTATTATTATTATTATTATTATTATTATTATTATTATTATTATTATTATTATTATTATTATTATTATTATTATTATTATTATTATTATTATTATTATTATTATAATAGACCTACATAATTGTATGTAATATAATACCGTAATACCTGACCAACACCAGGTGGACCCGTACTTATCATAGCAAAGCCTTCCATTTGGAAAAGCGACTATAGTTCAACCTATAGTTTTTAGTCGCCGTGCATGGTGGTGTGAGTGGCACGCGGACTGTTTGTGTTTTCCTTCAGTCATGACATGCTTTATCAGGTGGTGTGTCTTGGATGGGGATGTGGTTGGGATTGATGTGTGGGGTATTTGGGGGACTCTGTTCCGGGGGGGTTCACATGCCTTCGAGCAACACTGTACTATACATACATATTTTATGCCTATTTGTACTGTACGTTCTACGTTGCACTACTTTTATTGTCTTTTATACCTATTCTTATGTCTGCACTTTATACATTGTTTTTATTCCTTCGACTGTATGTTGATTTTATGCCTATGTAACGGGGAAGCCCGTGGGTATGTCCACAGTCACGGAAACAGGTGTGTTGACGAGTGACTGTGGCAGTGCGGGCTGGTAAATTAAACTCACTTCCCCATAACAGGGTTAACAGACGCATAGGTACAGCAGAGTGAATTCACTTCTTAGTGCAGCGGCCTGTGTCGTCGCCCGCGGACGCGGGAGCCCCCTGTTCGACTCCCCCTCGGGACATTCTCATTTAACATCAAACACAACGCAGACCCAGTATGATCCGTCACAGTGGTGCCGTGACCCGGATGTCCTGAGGGGTGTGAGTTTAGGGAGGTGAGTGTAACGGGGAAGCCCGTGGGTATGTCCACAGTCACGGAAACAGGTGTGTTGACGAGTGACTGTGGCAGTGTGGGCTGGTAAATTAAACTCACTTCCCCATAACAGGGTTAACAGACGCATAGGTACGGTACTTAGGAGTGAATTCACTTCTTAGTGCAGCGGCCTGTGTCGTCGCCCACGGACGCGGGAGCCCCCTGTTCGACTCCCCCTCGGGACATTCTCATTTAACATCAAACACAACGCAGACCCAGTATGATCCGTCACACCTATGTTCATTTTGTGCTACTTGCTGTGGGGCACTTTGGGCTCCGGTCCATGTGTGAAGGGTGCTCAATTGTCCTTTTCAAGAATAAATAAAGGTTTGAATGAATAAGAAACAGTTTCCGCCATGAGATTTAATTCCTGTACGCATCTATGTTTTTTATTTATTAACATATGGACTCACAGCAGCAGAAACTAACCTATGAGCTCATAGCAGCAGAAACTAACATACAGGCTCACATCAGCAGAAACTAACATACAGGCTTACAGCAGCAGAAACTAAGGTTATCCTATAACCCTAGTTATATGAGTATAGCGAGCGATCTGCTCTATTGGAACTGTCCCTTTAATCATATGCTATCATGAAAACTTTCAACCACATGCACGCTCCTCACCTGCCTGGCCACGCCCACATCCGCTCACACATAAGCGGGGCCATGGCCATACTACCAGCTCCTTCCCCAGTCTTTCACCATCGAGACGGAAGACACGTGGGGTCCTCAGTGAGTCAGAGCAGAGCGCTCGCTATACTCATATAACTAGGGTTATAGGATAACCTTCGTTATTTTTCGTATAGCTTTGCACTCTGCTCTATTGGAACACAAGAGTGGGGCAGAGCGGAAAGCCTGACAGATGTACCCGCTGGGGTCCCCTACAATTACAACCATCAGAATACCGGGGAGGATCCGGGCCCCCCCGCCCCCCCTAGCGAGGGGCGGGAGGGAGACCGGACCCGAACTGTGCAAAGAGGGAACAGTACATCAAACGCACAGGGTGAGCAGACCGTGGGACTTACCTTCATATAGAAGGGCCCGCGACTACTCGGACGCGCATCCCGCACGCCACCAAGGAACGGACGTGAATAAAAAAAAAAACAGCCCCCAACATCGCGGGGTCGGGGTCAAAAAGCCCCAATCACGTGGCAAGGCCGTAGCAGCGGGGCGCGGAGGAGGTCCCAGCCCCAGGCCACATCCCGGGGGCTAGGACCCCCTGAAAAAGGGGCCTGGTGAGGTCAACAAGGCCGCGGCATCGAGACCCCACCAGACGGTCACTGGTGACACCACCCCCCACATCGCCAGCGTATCGGACAGGGCCTAAAATAGGTGAAGGCCCTTCTCCCCCTGGCATGCCGCTCTGAAGCGCTCAATGCCGTGGGGCCAGCTGGCACGCCAGGGAGACAACCCTCCAAGGAGGTTGATCCCTCAATCCAGGTCGACAGGTCTTAAGAGCAGAACTTGACCTGCGCCCGGAGCACTGCGGACTAGACAGGCACCTAAGGGGCTTACTGTAAGAACAGTATCCCGGCGGAAAGGGGAATTCAGTATGCCGTGCACCATGTCACACTCTCATGGGGCCATGAACCTCGTGGAGTTGGAGTTAGCCAACTCCGCCAGCGAACAGATTCCACCACGAACCCTGACCCTGCCAATTTATTAATCCCGCAGGGTCGAGGTTCAGAGAAAGAGTTTGACACAATTGGCAGACGTCACGAAACATGCAGGGGCATACTCTCGGGCAGCCGGGGTCAGACCCGGGCTCAACCAGAGAGTCGACTCTGCTACCAACACACCGGGGAGACAACCAACCCCCCTATGTTTATTAACAGAAAATGGTTGCTCCCTTAACCCATTAAGAAACCCCGGAAACATAACTGCGCATATACACAGGCTATACAATGCAGTTCAAGGCGTTTCAGGTTTAAAACCGGTTAACCCAGGCCAACAGGTCAACGAGGGCAAGGCCCGACCTGGGCCTGGAGGACCGGGACCTACACAGGGATGCATAGAGGAGTTGACAGAAGCAGCCTCCCCGACAGCCCCCTCCCATCCCCGGTTTAGCAGGGGGGGAGGGGTGAAAATGAACGGAGAAGGACCAACCCACTTAACATTGTGCAAAAAGGTACAACATAGTATGGACCAATGCACACCACTGTTAAGGGCAACTCGTAGTGGCACCTATATGACACACACATTCATGACATCAATCCCTGTGACGTCCGGCCCGCCCAGGCATTTTCCCCCTTGTTAACTTGTCTGCGCCCCGGGAAAGACTATGGGTTAAACTGATCCCGTGCCCTTGTCACGCCGCCGCCCCCAGTCCTAAGAGGGGGGTAGGTACGCGTGTCGTTCCAAAACATCACAGAGGGCGCCACCAAGACGGTCAGTAAGTGAACGCACTGCTCCCGGTGGCCCACCTAACGGGCCTGAAACCCCCCTGCCAATGTTTGATCTACTCCGTCATCTCCCCCCGGAGATGCACGCAAGTCCTCGAGTCTAACCTAGTGCACTGGCGCTCGGTAGAGACAAAAATCTCCTTCCTAGCCGACCGCATTAAAAACACAGTTTTTATGATGTTGGGCAACCAATGTGCACCGGTCCCAAAAAGCGGATTCAATCATTGAAAAACACCCTGGGCCAGCGCTGATCGGTCTCGTAAGACCAAACGATGATTTATGAAACAACGTGTATGCTCGTAAAGAACCCGAGAACAGTGACGGCGAAGAAAGAGCCCCACAATGTTTCCCCTCGCTATCTGGGACGAGCAGCAGGAAGCCGGTACTAGAGACACAGACACAGGCTCTCATACGACGAGCCTGGTAATAACAACCGCGTCAATTCTGCTCTTTATGTACTGTAAGAGGGGAAGACAGCGGTTTTCCCAGAGAGACCTCAACGTGAGTAAAACAATTGAAAAAGGTTCATGTAACAATTGGACTAAGTAGACTAAGACTCTCTGAGGAGAAGGCTCCTCTGAGGAGGTGCTCTCACTGAGAGGGAGGCTCTGAAACTCTCTGAGGAGGCTCTGGAACTCCCTGAGGAGGAGGCTCTGAAACTCCCTAAGGAGGAGGCTCGGAAACTCTCTGAGGAGGAGGCTCTGTGAGGAGGCTCTGAAAACTCAAAACGGCCCAATATACACTACTGGTAGGGAGCAGAGCAGAAGAACCAATAGTCTCGACTGCATTGCATCCCCTCCTTTACAATGACAGCGGCCTGTAACTCATGGACATGTCTCTTGGCCAATAATAAAAAGCACCTGTGACGTCTTCAAATGGCCGGGGGAATCCCGTGTCCCACCTAACCTAATTTGGTGTCGGAAACAGGGAACCCCCCCCCCCCCCCCCTCCCCGTGACGAGGGAGAGAAGACCCTCGTCAGGGGAACTGATAGGTAGAAAGGCACAACCTCCCGGCCAATCAGTTTCGTAAAGGATATAACTATATCCGGGGGGAGGTTTATTCTGTCCACCCCCCTCAACACCTCACCCCTGATACGACGCCATAAAAAAGCAGAGACCAGTTGCATAGCGCGCTACATGAAAGCACATACTTACCTGTAGAGTAAAAGCTTTACATCATGCACGCCAACCTCAGCCGATAACCTCGTTTGTGTAAAAAAGCGGCTTTATCCACGACTCTGGCTTGTGTGCGAATAAAACTTGCCACCTGCTATTTTTTACCTTTACCCTTAAGCAAAGAAAGAATTTACAGACTGAAGAGAGGGACCAAAAGTCCTTGGTTCACATGGATACGTATAACTCTGTAAGCTAACAATAGCACACCAGTTGCGGACTCAAATGCTACGTTTTAACCTAAAAACGTATTTCATGAAACACACACAACCCTCATCATACAATGAAGCCGTCAAGTTCACTCTTACCATGTAAGAAAAAACACTGGCTTAGGTAGAGAAAGGACATAAGCCCCGGCTAAGTGCTAGAACACAGCCTTGCAAGTTATACAACAGCAACCAAGCATATTTCAGAGAAATCTGCACAAACTCCAAGCAAGAAGGCACCCCCAGCATTTGTAGCTGTGGGTTCATATAGCACACATTGTATCCCCTAAAATACAGTGAAGTAAACACACTACCTGACCCCTGGATGCAGGACGAATGGCCGCAACAATGGCTGGTCAACCTCGTTGACGAGGCCTCTTGCTGGCGGGGCCAGAAGTGGCGACGGCCGGAGTCCCGCTGCGGCGTTTTGCCCACATCCTGCGGCCGGCCATGGTGCAGGCTGACGACATCTTCTGCCAGAGATGACGCCGAATCAGAGTGTTCAGGGCCCGCTACCTCCCCACGGCTAACGCCAATGGTTAGCAACAAGCTAACGGCTAACTCCAGGCTGACGATTAGCACCAAGCTGACGGCTAGCCTTCACAGGCCCACCGTCAGCTACCGACCAACGGCCAGCTACCGGCTAACGGCTAGCACTTACCGGCCCACCGTTAGCTACCGGCTAACGCAGCAGCAAGCTAACGGCTAGCTCTCACAGGCCCACTGTTAGCTACCGGCTACTACTGAAGCTGTGTAATGTGAGGAATAGCGATGCAGGCCTGATCACTTCAGACAGCCGACTGCCTCTTCTTTAGCCCAAAGAAAAAAAGGGGCAGACAACACCCGCCTCCCTCACAGGACGGTGTTGCCAGAGATACAGTGGCGTTGGCAGCGAAGTCCCGTTTTATGCGGGCTGCTGCCGCCTTGAGTTCGGGCTAAAAAACATGCAAGCTTGCACCCGTCGCGCTGGGAAGCACAACCCACTTTCTTTTTGAAAGGCGGGGGCCAACGTCCAGTGCGGATGGCAGAGGGCATCCCTCCTCAGAGACTTGGGACTCGAACCCAGACTCGGAATCGGGGCTCCCAGGAAAACAAAGCCTCTGTTTTCGTAGGGCGTCAAACAAGAAACCCCCGTCCCCTCCAGCCAATCCCAATTGTCCATAGGACATTACCGGCTAATGGCTAGCTACAAGCTAACGGCCAGGCCTGTATCTCGGACGTGACGGAGAGGTAACGGAGGAATCCTCGCTTAGAGCCGGCTGTTCTGCGCGGCCGTATGCTTGAGCAGCCGACCCCGCACAACTGACACATCTGTTTAGACCGTCCGCGCCCGCCGCTCACCACCAATTGACGTGATCGAACAGAGGCGGAGAGCCCGCATCGCAAGACACCACCCACCCAGAGAGACCGTCGGCCAGCCTCTCGCGGCAATAGTATCCAGCTGCACAGCCGGAGAGCAACGCTGGTGGGGGAACTGCCCAGCGACGCGCACTCCCCTCCGGGCGCCTCTGAGGCTCACCTGCCTGCCACAACCGTGGAGCAGGCAAGCCCCACTACGCCCCGAGGAAGCCCAAATGTGAAGCGCCGGTGGAGGTCAGAATAATCCTCTAGACTCTCCGGTGGTGACGACATTATGCTTTCTTTCTCCCGTAAATTAGTGAGAGAGGGAGAAACAAAAGACGATGCCAACACAGCTCCTGCTATAACTAAACTAACTACTTTAAAGCACTATAGTGCTATACACGGACTGGAAAGTAGAGAAGGAGCTGGTAGTATGGCCATGGCCCCGCTTATGTGTGAGCGGATGTGGGCGTGGCCAGGCAGGTGAGGAGCGTGCATGTGGTTGAAAGTTTTCATGATAGCATATGATTAAAGGGACAGTTCCAATAGAGCAGAGCGCAAAGCTATACGAAAAATAACTAACATACAGGCTTACTTGCAGCAGAAACTAACATACAGGCTTACAGCAGCAGAAACTAACATACAGGCTTACAGCAGCAGAAACGAACACTCACAGTAGCAGAAACTAACATACAGGCTCACAGCAGCAGAAACTAAATGTAGAATAGATATTTTGTCCATTATTTTCTAACCTTTATTTATTCTCGAAAAGGACCATTGAGGTCACCCTCATTTTCAATGTTGTCGATTTGTATCCAGGTATGTTTGCTTATAGGGTGTCATTCTGAAAATTCTACCGCTTGGATACACAATATTTTCACCCATCAGCGATTATGCTGTTGCTATTACTGGACAATGTTCCACTTCACTGCAGCATTTAGAGGCAGAACTTCAGTTTTCTGTCAATTCAGTGTTTTATCCGTCACAATGCCTCTAATTAACTCACAGACTTGTGACGTGTCACAATTTGCATCTGGCGCTGTTAACTCAGTGTTAACTTATCCGCCAAAATGCCTCTAATTGACTCGGAGATTCGTGACGTGTCACAATTTGCATCTGACACTTTCATCATGGAAACATCAGTCCAACCCCCTGAGAGTAAACAACTTTTTAGCTTCTTGAATAGCAAATGCGTTGTGAAACAGCTCAACATGGAGAAGGGACAAAGTAAGGGACACGTTGCGCGAGGCAATTATTATAATAGCCAGGAAGCTATGATACAGTGCCTATAGTAATAGAGAGTAAACAATCTTGACAAGTCAGCAGAAGACTCCTGCACACCAACCCTTGGGCTAAATAGCCTCAAAACATAGTGCACAAAAATAATTTCCTCCATTATCAAGACATTTAGTGCAGTCAAAACCGAAAGAAGTGATCAGGTGCACAAACTTGGATTAAAAAGCAATTGTTATGAAAGCATTCACAATGCCTAATCAATTGTGGCCTATTCATGGTAGCTGTTGTGGCCATTGTTCTTTATCTGTATCCTCATTAGGCCAACAACCAGAGCTAGCTACTGGGGAGTGAAGAATTACATAGTTCTGGTGATACGTGATATGTTGCTGAAATGCAGCCCGATCTCGGTTCAAATATGTAAATAAAGTACTTATCAACCACAGGAAAAAGGTACACAATGTAGATTATGTCATAGCCATACGTATACATTTCATATTAGCTGGATGTACAGTGTCTGCACTTACAGCAGTCTATTTGGTTTGTCTAATTTAAGTGTGTGTTGTTTTGTTTAAGTGCTTTTTTAATGTGTTTGGTCAATATATTGTGATGAGTGTGGATGTATATTTTTGTGTTGTCACCATGTAAATCATTGGACCCCAGGAAGAATAGCTGCTGCAAGGCAAAAGCTAATGGGGATCTAAATAAAACAAACACCCATGTCCAATGTTAAAGAACAAACAACAACGGCATAGGGATACAGTAGATAAACCCATTACATTCATAGTCGCTATACCATGTGACATCCAAAGTGCTAAGAGCACAGAGTCAAAATATTGGACTACAATGTGTTCCGGTTTTGGAGCTAACTTTAATAAAATAAAGGTGCTTATTGACATCAAAACTGAGAGTTTTATCTTCTTTTCTATTGGCACACATCCACAGACAGGGAGATGGGCAGACACACACACACACGCACACACACACACACACACACACACACACACACACACACACACACACACACACACACACACACACACACACACACACACACACACACACACACACACACACACACACACACACACACACACACACACACACACACACACACACACACACACACACACACGGAATGACTTCGTACGGTACATGACCAGCCACAAAATTGGTTTTTTGTTATATCTGCACCTATTTATTCAGTCGCTTTCAGAGCTAAGCCAAGACCTTGACAATGCCAGAAATATTTCCAGAGCCTAATCGGGCAGGCACCTGTTGGCCTGCTTCAGTCACTGAAGCACAGTGCGATGTGGTCAGTAACCCATAATTGAACCATTCATGACTAACGGAGATGAGAAAAATCAAATCATTGTCGATTTTAACATAAAAGCAAGATTGTGGATTTGACCGTACATTCTCCCTAAGTGCTGCCCCACTGTTCACTGTCAGGCCCAGAGATGAGATCCAGCACCGCGTGCAGTGCATTCTCTCACCCGGGGCCCCCCATCCAACACCCATTTCAATCAGGATGATACTGATTGTATCGCTCCTTTTAAACAAATTCCAGATTGGGGCATTTAATTCATTGCCACACAACCATTGTAAATTGGATTTCTATTGCTCATGAGCGAGCTGTCTTCTCCCACCGTTACATCTACATCAGACCTGTGCTGCCTCAATCAGCCAGCTGGAGAGACCCAGGCCATTACAACAGAAGAAAAGCCATTACTCATCGATTGAGCGGAGTGTTATATGTGGGAATGACTTGTGTCATGTCCCATTAATAATGGTAATGATAGCATTCAGGGGGGGGGGGGGGGGGGGTTCTGCTGGATGCCGGTGACAAGGTCATTCCAAAAGACGGTAAGCACGGCTGGCACGCCCCCACAAGGGGAACTAAGTGCTCCTCTTTTTCGCAGTTTGATAAAAGAGGAGACTAATGAAATACAAGCCTTGATCGAGTCGAGTGACATTGGTCACAGATAAACTTTAGGGACATAAAAACCCTTTCTTCCCCCAATTCCACAGTAATTAGTTGCAAAGCGGGAAGCTCATACAGTAACTCTACAGATATAGCAGGCCACACTGGCCTGTAGAGGGCGCCGTTTACCTGACATTCTGTGTTAACAGCCAGCTGGGCCCTGTTTTTTTGTGAAGGATATACACCTAACGTTGAGCAAATGAATAAACAGCTCAGACACTGCAGGGTTCCCAACATTCAATTATGTATCGCAGGGTGCGAACCATGGTGGAATTAGGGGAACCATGGCTCCCCTAGATGAGACATCAGCTCCCCTGAAAACATGATTTGTGAATTTTTGGGGGGTCTCTAAAATACTGACAATAAATGCTATTTTTGCCATGCATTTCTAATTTTTCTGTAATTTTCTGTATCGTCATCATCGTGTATAATGCGTAGAATTAGGCTATTTTGATGTATGATTCATGATTTGCGCACTAATTCACCGTAATAGACAATAGCATAAATCTATGGGGTTGCGGCACTGCAGATATGCCCTACTCGTAATAGATGGCAACATGCATGCTATTCTTGCGTTTACCATTCGGAGCGTGGCGGCGCGCAGCCTGCAGGCACAAATCAAACTTCACCGCCGTTTTAAAAGAAAAAAAATACAGGTATTCAGGATAATGTCGAAAGTTAAAAACGAAATATCAAAGAAGTAAGCCTTCTAACCAATTTTGGTTTTACAAAGAAGGCGAAGCAGCCACTTGACTGAGCAGGAGCCGGTAGGAGCATCTACTTCTTCAATCGCAGACAATTTTTTATTGACTGCTGGCGACGCTAACAACGTTACACCTGCTGCGGGGACTACTTCTGTGAAATGCAGATTTTGAGAATAGGGCAGATCTTCACCATCAGGTGGGTGGCAAGTAATTTTAATACTGTAAAAGCAGTCTGGAATAACTACCCTGCTTGTTCGGTATTGGTTCATCCGTGTGTTTATGTGTAAATAGGACTGTTGTGTGTGAATTTTAATGTTGTATCAGAGGGGTTAATCTGAGCATGTGTATTTCAATATGTGTGTCTTAATCATGCATGCAGACCTGTGTGGTGTACTGTGGACTATGTGTGGTTCTGTAACGTTACTATAGCCTATGTCAGCAAGCGTCACAGTAAAGTCCTCCCTGTGAGGCACGCGCAGCGCTGCTGACCCCCCCCCCCCCCCCCCCCCCCCCCCCCCCCCCCTCCCCCCCCCCCTCCCCCGAAGACCATGGTATGGTTTGCACACCCTAGTAGTAGCAGTGATGCTTCGACCTAATAAGAAGAGCATTAGCTCAAGCATTGGAGCCCTGCGGTGTGTGAGCTGTTTATTCGTTTGTATAAAGCTGACATTACCAGTTCTTCTATAGCTCAGCTGGTTAGTGCAGCCACCTGTGGATCCTGTGGTCCCAGATTCAAATCCACTCGGTTACAGTAGCTAGTATTTAATTAGCCTTATTAATGAGTTCTATGAAATGCCTTGGCCTGGCCATGCTGCTGTGTGTAAGCTGTGGGTCTGTGACCGTGACCCAAAGTCACGTTAATGTTAGCTGAGGGAGACATTGCTGCGTTGTAAGAATAATGTTTAGGTTAATTGTTTTAAGCATATTCTTGTTAGCTAACGTTAACTGTGGCTCATGTTTAGAGGAGGACAGCCTACGTTAGCAAAGTAAAAGTTAGCGAGCGGTAATAATGGAAACTCAAACCTCACACAGAACACCTGATTCAATCCATGTGTTGCATCAAACCTCTAGTCCTCCGCTTTTATATGGTTATTCAAGTAACGTTGTCACAAACTACAATAACCATATAACTCAATGGAATCACTGTCACTTCATACAGTAAATAACGGCTCTGTGACTTGTTTTAAAGTTTTTCTGGAAAACAATGGTAGATGACTTAGGCTTATGTTCGCTCACAACGTATTGTTACAGTATGATCTAGCATCTAGCGTATTGGCTAGACTTGTTGGGAAGTGGGTGTTCATATTTGCCTTGTTGGCACTAGTACGAGTGGGGGAGAAATTGTATGGAAAAGGAAGAAGAAGAAGAATTCACACACATAAGAACACACATATTTTTGGGGTCGCCGATTACATTTTCCTCTCTGCGCTTGACCCATCCCATCATCCTTCCCCCCAAGGGCAGTCGGGAGCAGACATGGGCTGCGGCGTGGGGCCTCACTCTCGGGGACCAATCCAAGTGCTCCTGTCCTTCTTTGTCAGAGATGCAACAGCGTTAGCGATCTGTTCTGCATGTTTTTCGATTGGGTTTAACTCTTTTTCTGGAGGGGAAACCCTTGCGAGCACAGGGAGAACATGCAACCTCCACACGGAAAGGAGAGAGATACCCCACCTGGGTACCTGGTTAACCCAGCAACCTGGTCCCCAAGCGATTCAAACGTCTTGCTGTGAGGTGACAGTGTTAACCACTGCACCATTGCTCTGCAACTACAGTATGTAATCCGACAAAAGTCGGATCTGGTTTTATAGATGATAGCGTGGTAGTTTTGTCACACAAAGTTCTCTAATATAGAAGCCAAATCACATTACCCCTTAACAGATTTGATTTGATTTTAAATAACCACACTCCAGTGGATAAAAACGATACAATTACTGTTCTGTTCTCTACATTTCAAACTTTTTATGTAGATTGTTTCATTTTTAAATGTATTTATGTTGTGTGAAAAGTACTTTCTGTTACTAGTGGGTTAATTTACCTCCAAACCGTTAGACTGTGAAGTTAAAGATAATTGGATTCGAGCAGGCAATTGCAGCAATTAAAAGTATGTTATTTGCCGCATCTGCAACCATGTGTTTTTTTCATTTGTGTACAATAATAATATAATAAGAATCCTTTTTCATGAACTCTCAATTATCCAATCCAATCCAATCCACTTTATTTATAAAGCACATCTAAAAACAACAAAGTTGACCAAAGTGCTGTACAAGTCCCACAACATAAGATTAAAACATAAAAACATAAAAAGATAAACCACACAGCTTTGGGGCTGCCACAGCGAAAGCACGGTCCCCCTTAAGCTTCAGCCTGGACTTGGGAACAGCCAAGAGGAGCTGATCAGAGGACCTGAGGGACCTTGGAGGAACATAAGGTTCCAGCAGGTCCGAGAGGTAGCCCGGTGCCAAGTCGTTCAAACATTTAAAAGCAAACAGTAAAACCTTAAAATCAATTCTAAAACGCACAGGAAGCCAGTGGAGGAAAGCCAGTACAGGGGAAATGTGCTCTCGCTTACGCCTTCCAGTTCGCAGACAAGCAACAGCGTTCTGGACTAACTGCAAATGAGAGAGGGAGTAGCACATTTATTGTGCCTTGGTCATTCAAGAACGCCCTTTCTTTTTTACCTGCAAGAAATCAACTACTTTAGGTCAGGTCAGACATGTGTTACAGATAGGATAGATCTTTTGCCCTCAACAAACTACACCAATATAATTGCATTTGTATTTGTTCCGTTCATGGTAATGCACAGTAATGCACAGTTCCATAAAAGAAAAGAAAGTTGTTTCATATTCAAAGCACATCTCAATGCATATTCCATGAGTGAAAAGGAGCAGGGAGAAGAATATCTTATCTCGCCGGCCCCTTTTACTCAAGACATAAATAAACAATAGAAATAGATGGTCTGTCAATTACAATGATCTATTATCTAACAATCAATACTTACAATAACATGAGAAGAAATCATACAGAAACCTGTTACCCCTCAACTTCATAGTCATAATTTGTAAAAAAAGAAAAGAAAAAAAAAATTATTAAACAACATATATTTATACAACTCTTTAAGTGGCCACAGGCTGAAATACACATCTGCTTTAAAGTAGTCTGTGCATACTGGTGCTTAAAATTGTATTTCCTTCTACAGTATGGTTCTCGTCCTCCTATAATAACTGTATAGGCATTATAGGTATTGTGGCTGTATTTTTTATTGTTTTATTTATCTTGTGGCTATTCTTGTGTTTATACTTATTATGATATTCTCACTCATTGTTGTGTGATGATGTTTTTCCTATGTTTAATGTGTGTGTGTATGTGTGTGTGTGTGTGTGTGTGTGTGTGTTTGTGTGTGTGTGTGTGTGTGTGTGTCTGTGCGTGCGTGCGTGCGCGCGTGCGTGCGTGTGTGTGTGTGTGCGCATGCATGTGTGTGTTTGTGTGTGTGTACAGGCTGGGAAAACTGAGGACTATAAAATGGCTGTTTTCTTGTGCCTAAGGATACCACACAGAGCTTAGTTGAAAGAGGTTTCATTTGCAGCCCCATCTGCTTGGAATGAAAAAAAAAACTATGAAATGACATATGATATGTCATTTTAGATGTCGATCTGGGCAATAAGCCATTTTGAATGTTTTCTGTTTTGCTCCTCTTTTTGATTTTGTCATGTGTGTGTGTTGGTTTCTGTAAATGGACTGCATTTATACAGTGCTTTTATCCAAAGCGCTTTAGAACTTACGCCCCACATTCACTCACACGTTCATACACCAACAGCGGAGGCAACCATGCAAGGTGCCGCCCTGCTCATCGGGAACAGTTAGGGGTTAGTAAAGTTAGTGTCTTGCTCAAGGACACTTCAACATGCAGCCGAGAGGAGCCGGAATTTAACCGGGAACATTCTGATTACCAGACGATCGCTAACTTATTGTGCTTCCGTTTTCAACGCACACCCTCTAAAAGGATATCGGGTATCATGCATGAGCGTTCTCTTATATATATTTCAGGTCTTGCTGGAAAAAGAGATCTTTGATCTCAAGTGACTACCTGGTAAAATAAAGGTAAAAAAAAAAAAATATATATATATATATATATATATATATATATATATATATATATATATATATATATATATATATATATATATATATATATATATATATATATATATATATATATATATATATATATATATATATATATATATATATATATATATATATATATATATATATATATATATATATATATATAGGAATTGTACTATAATCCTGTGTAATGCATCTTTAAATATGTTGTTCCACGAACCCTTAGTGGTTTCCTGCCTTTTGTACCAGCCAGTATCTGCACACAAAGTCAAGAGTACATTGTGGTTAGCACTTTTAAAAAGGTGCAAGTCGCTTCTGTCTTAAAGCAGTAATTCTTGCTTTCTTTGCTTAATCACCGCCTGGCGTACTTCCTTTGCCGTTAAAGGCTTAGTGTGTACGTGACGGCCGATGTATAGAAATATCGGCCATGCACTCAATAAACCGGAGAGCAATCTGTAAACCTGCCTCGTGAGACTTTGTTCTCCGAGCGAGCGCTCGCAACCCCTTTTGGGGGAAAAACATTCACTGATGAAGTGCTTGCCACTGGTCTGCCGATCAATCACAACCGCAACGAATTCATAACGATATCTCTCAAGAAAAGCGTGCACGAGAAATCAATGTCGACCGTGTTACAGTCACCGCCCTTGCCGTCCTGAATCGCAGAGGACGTCCCGATCGAGTGAAGGGGCACGTGGATACGAATTATAGTGGTCTCTCGCGTTCCGGGACGACAACGAGAACATTTCAGGTGAAGGATCATCCACTTCTTACCTCCGAGACGGCGTAACGAGCCAATGATTTCATTATGAGTATTGAGCCGGAATCGTTAGATTCTGATTCAGATGTTTTATTGTCACATCATCTTCCACAATTACAGCATAAAGGAGTGAAATTCTGATTCAGATGTTTTGTTGTCACATCATCTCCCACTATTACAGGAGAACGGAGTGAGATTCCTTTTGTTCTCGGCTCCTTGGCCTCGCAGCAGCATCATCAATAAAGTAGGGCAAGAAAAAGAGAGAGCAATAAAGAATTGCATGAAAATAGCAGCATAAGCAATGATAAAATAGCACTATTTCAAGAATCCCTTTGTGGGTGTAGTGGCTGCGAATCAGTGACAGAAACAGCCATAAAATTGCAGTAGATTAAAATATCACAGGGACAACAGCGTAATTATACCGTGGAACTAGATGAATGATGGGGATGATCAATCAAAACTGACAAAAGATAAATTAAGTCACTTTAAAACTAAAGTGTTTTTTTATGACAGGGAAGAAAGACTCACTTTCAACTGTGTGAGTCAATATTTGTATTGTTATTACCTGCATTGCTTTTACCATTTTCTTATTCTCTGCAATTGCTTTTATTCTCTCTATGTTATGCTCCCTTTATGGCTATTTTACTGCTGTGAAACAGTGTGGGCTGCAATTCTTGTATGAAAGGTGCTATACAAATAAAGTGTATTCGTATTCTTATTATTATCAGTGTTATTTGTTCATGAGTCTGACTGGCTGGGGGGGGGGGGGTGGAGGGGTGGACTGTCCCAGAGTCTGCTGGTCCGGGACGCCTGTAGCTGTTCCGCAACCGTTGCTATTTCCGGGGTAGGCCTGATTGGCCCGCGGCAGCCTCAGGACGCGGCAACGAGGCTGCTGTGGTTCACAGGCGCTTTCCGCCTTCAACGCCGCCCGCAGCATTTAGGAAGGAGTTTGCGGCGCCTTTCACATCGCAGTCATCAGTCATAATAATCGCGCCGCAGTCGGCAGTCATGCAATCATTTATCATTTAACATTTGAAAGGCATACATTGTTGTATGAAATAAAATAGTATAGAGACATATGTACAGCGTCGCGCCGCAGTCGGCAGTCATGCAATCATTTATCATTTAACATTTGAAAGGCATACATTGTTGTATGAAATAAAATAGTATAGAGACATATGTACAGCGTCGCGCCGCAGTCGGCAGTCATGCAATCATTTATCATTTAACATTTGAAAGGCATACATTGTTGTATGAAATAAAATAGCGGGGAGAATATGCTCACGCGAGCGGCATCGCTGAGCTCTGGTGACGGTCTTATTGGGGCTTATGCCGAGAACAGCAGTAACACAACATTGCAACTGTTGTGTTACTGCTTTCTGACCGAATTAGTCATTCATTTGTAGCTATAAAGACATATTCATAATCCAACATATGTAAAGAAACAACATATTCCGATTGGAAGGACTCCCAGCTCCTTCCTGCTCGCGTCTCACAGGGCTGAGCTGTGCACGGCTTTAGTCTCACTCGAGTGAGGAGGAGCGGAACTTCGGAAGACCGCTGGTTCTCCAACATACAGCGGTGTGCTCTTCAGAATGTACCTGGAGAAACGTTTACTGTACCCCGCAGACATAATAAGCATATAAGCAGTGCTTACTAACGTTATTAGTTACGTTATTTCTGACCGAATTAGTCATTCATTTGTCTAGCACAGTCTCTAACAGTGTAACAGTAAGAAGCATTTTGGATAAAAGTATTCTGTACTTCTGTATGACAACAATGCATGCCTTTCAAATGTTAAATGATTAAATGATACACAGCGAAATCTACGCTCTCGCCTCTCATCCTGCTTTCGCCAACGGCAGCGATGTGAAAGGCGAAGCGAACTCCAGCAGTAGCGCGCTTGCCGCTGTGGCTGCCGCGGGGCGTGGCCGCGGTGGGTCACGTGCCTGTCGGGGCCAATCAGGCCTACCCCGGAAATAGCAACGGTTGCGGAACAGCTACAGGCGTCCGGGTCCTTGAGGCTGCGGTACCATTGTATATATCCTGGGTGAAGGGAAGCTACCCTCCACTGATGTTCTGGGCTGTTCGCACAAGCCTCTGTAGCTCTTTGAGGTTGAGGGCAGAGCGCTTTCCATACCAGGTGGTGATGCATCCATTCCGGTTATGCCTCTCTAGGAGGCCTGTAGGAGGCCTGTAGGAGCCTGTAGGAGCCTGTAGGAGCCTGTAGGAGCCTGTAGGAGCCTGTAGCAGCCTGTAGGAGCCTGTAGGAGCCTGTAGCAGCCTGTAGGAGCCTGTAGGAGCCTGTAGCAGCATGTAGGGGCCTGTAGGAGCCTGTAGGAGCCTGTAGCAGTCTGTAGCAGCCTGTAGGAGGCTGTAGCAGCCTGTAGCAGCCTGTATGAGGCCTGTAGGAGCCTGTAGGAGCCTGTAGCAGCCTGTAGGAGGCTGTAGGAGCCTGTAGGAGCCTGTAGGAGGCTTTATGAGGCCTGTAGCAGCCTGTAGCAGCCTGTAGGAGCCTGTAGGAGCCTGTAGGAGCCTGTAGCAGCCTGTAGGAGCCTGTAGGAGCCTGTAGGAGCCTGTAGCAGCCTGTATGAGGCCTGTAGCAGCCTATAGCAGCCTGTAGGAGCCTGTAGGAGCCTGTAGCAGCCTGTAGGAGCCTGTAGCAGCCTGTAGCAGCATGTAGGAGCCTGTAGCAGCCTGTAGCAGCCTGTAGGAGCCTGTAGGAGGCTGTATGAGGCCTGTAGCAGCCTGTAGGAGCCTGTAGCAGCCTGTAGGAGCCTGTAGGAGGCTGTATGAGGCCTGTAGCAGCCTGTAGGAGCCTGTAGCAGCCTGTAGCAGCCTGTAGCAGCCTGTAGGAGCCTGTAGGAGCCTGTAGGAGCCTGTAGGAGCATGTAGCAGCCAGTAGGAGGCTGTATGAGGCTGTATGAGGCCTGTAGGAGCCTGTAGCAGCCTGTAGCAGCCTGTAGGAGCCTGTAGGAGCCTGTATGAGGCTGCATGAGGCCTGTAGGAGCCTGTAGGAGCCTGTAGGAGCCTGTAGCAGCCTGTAGGAGCTTGTATGAGGCTGCATGAGGCCAGTAGGAGCCTGTAGGAGCCTGTAGCAGCCTGTAGGAGCCTGTAGGAGCCTTTAGGAGCCTGTATGAGGCCTGTAGCAGCCTGTAGGAGGCTGTATGAGCCTGTAGCAGCCTGTAGGAGCCTTTAGGAGCCTGTATGAGGCCTGTAGCAGCCTGTAGGAGCCTGTAGGAGGCTGCATGAGGCCTGTAGGAGCATGTAGGAGCCTGTAGCAGCCTGTAGGAGCCTGTAGGAGCCTTTAGGAGCCTGTATGAGGCCTGTAGCAGCCTGTAGCAGCCTGTAGGAGCCTGTAGGAGCCTGTAGCAGCCTGTATGAGGCCTGTAGCAGCCTGTAGCAGCCTGTAGGAGCCTGTATGAGGCCTGTAGGAGCCTGTAGGAGCCTGTAGGAGCCTTTAGGAGCCTGTATGAGGCCTGTAGCAGCCTGTAGGAGGCTGTAGGAGCCTGTAGGAGCCTGTAGCAGCCTGTAGGAGCCTGTAGGAGCCTGTAGCAGCCTGTAGGAGCCTTTAGGAGCCTGTAGGAGCCTGTAGCAGCCTGTAGGAGCCTGTAGGAGCCTGTAGCAGCCTGTAGGAGCCTGTAGGAGCCTGTAGCAGCCTGTAGCAGCCTGTAGGAGCATGTAGGAGCCTGTAGGAGCCTGTAGGAGCCTGTAGGAACCTTTAGGAGCCTGTAGCAGCCTGTAGGAGCCTGTAGGAGCCTGTAGGAGCCTGTAGGAGCCTGTAGGAGCCTGTAGCAGCCTGTAGCAGCCTGTATGAGGCCTGTAGCAGCCTGTAGGAGCCTGTAGGAGCCTGTAGCAGCCTGTAGGAGCCTGTAGGAGCCTGTAGGAGCCTGTAGCAGCCTGTAGGAGCCTTTAGGAGCCTGTAGCAGCCTGTATGAGGCCTGTAGGAGCCTGTAGGAGCCTGTAGCAGCCTGTAGGAGCCTGTAGGAGCCTTTAGGAGCCTGTATGAGGCCTGTAGCAGCCTGTAGCAGCCTGTAGGAGCCTGTAGGAGCCTGTAGCAGCCTGTATGAGGCCTGTAGCAGCCTGTAGCAGCCTGTAGCAGCCTGTAGGAGCCTGTATGAGGCCTGTAGGAGCCTGTAGGAGCCTGTAGGAGCCTTTAGGAGCCTGTATGAGGCCTGTAGCAGCCTGTAGGAGGCTGTAGGAGCCTGTAGGAGCCTGTAGCAGCCTGTAGGAGCCTGTAGGAGCCTGTAGCAGCCTGTAGGAGCCTTTAGGAGCCTGTAGGAGCCTGTAGCAGCCTGTAGGAGCCTGTAGGAGCCTGTAGCAGCCTGTAGGAGCCTGTAGGAGCCTGTAGCAGCCTGTAGCAGCCTGTAGGAGCATGTAGGAGCCTGTAGGAGCCTGTAGGAGCCTGTAGGAGCCTGTAGGAGCCTGTAGGAGCCTGTAGCAGCCTGTAGGAGCCTGTAGGAGCCTGTAGGAGCCTGTAGCAGCCTGTAGGAGCCTGTAGGAGCCTGTAGCAGCCTGTAGGAGCCTGTAGGAGCCTGTAGCAGCCTGTAGCAGCCTGTAGGAGCCTGTAGCAGCCTGTAGGAGCCTGTAGGAGCCTGTATGAGGCTGCATGAGGCCTGTAGGAGCCTGTAGGAGCCTGTAGGAGCCTGTAGGAGCCTGTAGGAGCCTGTAGGAGCCTGTAGGAGCCTGTAGCAGCCCGTAGGAGCCTGTAGGAGCCTGTAGGAGCCTGTAGCAGCCTGTAGGAGCCTTTAGGAGCCTGTAGCAGCCTGTATGAGGCCTGTAGGAGCCTGTAGGAGCCTGTAGGAGCCTGTAGGAGCCTGTAGCAGCCTGTAGGAGGCCTGTAGGAGCCTGTAGCAGCCTGTTGGAGCCTGTATGAGGCCTGTAGGAGCCTGTAGCAGCCTGTATGAGGCCTGTAGGAGCCTGTAGCAGCCTGTATGAGGCCTGTAGGAGCCTGTAGGAGCCTGTATGAGGCCTGTAGGAGCCTGTAGCAGCCTGTATGAGGCCTGTAGGAGCCTGTAGGAGCCTGTAGCAGCCTGTAGGAGCCTGTAGCAGCCTGTAGGAGGCCTGTAGGAGCCTGTAGCAGCCTGTTGGAGCCTGTATGAGGCCTGTAGGAGCCTGTAGCAGCCTGTAGCAGCCAGTAGGAGCCTGTAGGAGCCTGTAGGAGCCTGTATGAGGCCTGTAGGAGCCTGTAGCAGCCTGTATGAGGCCTGTAGGAGCCTGTAGGAGCCTGTAGCAGCCTGTAGGAGCCTGTAGCAGCCTGTAGGAGGCCTGTAGGAGCCTGTAGCAGCCTGTTGGAGCCTGTATGAGGCCTGTAGGAGCCTGTAGCAGCCTGTAGCAGCCAGTAGGAGCCTGTAGGAGCCTGTAGCAGCCTGTAGGAGCCTGTAGCAGCCTGTAGGAGGCCTGTAGGAGCCTGTAGCAGCCTGTTGGAGCCTGTATGAGGCCTGTAGGAGCCTGTAGCAGCCTGTAGGAGCCTGTAGGAGCCTGTAGGAGCCTGTAGGAGGCCTGTAGCAGCCTGTAGCAGCCTGTAGCAGCCTGTAGCAGCCTGTAGGAGCCTGTAGGAGCCTGTAGGAGCCTGTAGCAGCCTGTAGCAGCCTGTAGCAGCCTGTAGGAGCCTGTAGGAGCCTGTAGGAGCCTGTAGCAGCCTGTAGGAGCCTGTAGCAGCCTGTAGCAGCCTGTAGCAGCCTGTAGGAGCCTGTAGGAGCCTGTAGGAGCCTGTAGCAGCCTGTAGGAGCCTGTAGGAGCCTGTAGGAGCCTGTAGCAGCCTGTAGCAGCCTGTAGGAGCCTGTAGGAGCCTGTAGGAGCCTGTAGGAGCCTGTAGGAGCCTGTAGGAGCCTGTAGGAGCCTGTATGAGGCCTGTAGGAGCCTGTAGCAGCCTGTAGGAGCCTGTAGGAGCCTGTAGGAGCCTGTAGCAGCCTGTAGCAGCCTGTAGGAGCCTGTAGCAGCCTGTAGCAGCCTGTAGCAGCCTGTAGGAGCCTGTAGGAGCGTCAATTTCGAAAAAAAGTTACCACCTCCAGTTTCGCCTCCTGGTGACCGGACAAATCACCTCTGACGGTGAAAATGATTGACCGTTTTTGTAGCCAATGAAATTCTGGAAATGACCATAGCTTACATGAGGGATATTTCCGAAAATACAGAGGACAGGCATTTTATGCAGAATTTTCAGGACTGTTAAGAGGTTAAAATTACGATAAGCGCAGTTAAGTATATTGTCAATGCCATAGGCCTATCCCCGACTAAGGATTTGTATAGTCGACTTGGATTGGCCAAAATTTTACGATAGTCGACTGGTAATCGACTACCCCCCCATTCCATTTGGGCTGTGGGGGTGCTTAATGTCTGAAGGAGTCGACTGAAAGCTTATTGTCCTCTGCAAAAGCATGCAATTGGTCCACTGATGGATACAGCTTGATATTTGTCTAGTGTGTTCATTAGATGGGTGAAATCCTCTTTCAGTGCCTCTGTGCCCGTTTTCTTAGGCAGTTAGCCACACTTCTACAGTAGGTCTATTTGCTTTTGGAAAGAATGATTTAAAAAAAATATATATATATATATTATTATACCTTTGCATTAGACTAAGACAGGGCCGGACTGGGGAAATAATTCATACCGGGAGATATAGCACGAAATATAGCCCCAATCAGGCCACTTTTTAAGCGGGGGGTCTGGGGGTCCCCCAGAACGTTAGTTACAAAGACTTAATTTCCTGCATTCTGGTGAATATTAGTGCATGTGAATCACAAACTAATGAGCCAACAATTGCTTAGTACAATGTACTGTTATGAACCTCAAATAAAACTGCTGTGGCACTAGCAATGGTACTCTCTCCACCTTCAAAAAGAAAAAAGCAAGAGCACAACATATTTTTCTATTTACTATTATAATACAGTTAACCACTCTTTCCACCTATTCAAACAGAGCAAGAGCACAATACCATATTCACTTTACTGATGCACTACCCATCAACAGTTAAAATAGCCCTTTACACAAACATTAAATAACAGACCTTTCATTACAATACTATAATAACAGTAGGCACTGCCAGAATAGTGACACATGTATCGCATGTGGTGAGCACACGCAAGCATGCACAACGAAGACAGAAGATTGCGTTGTCTCAATCATTTTAACTATAAAATGAGCTCAAAGTATGAGCTCACTGACTGAAATTTCCAACAAAAAGCATCAATTCAATTGTCAAATAATATTGATCACATTAACTAGACTAGATGTTTTTGAGGAAATTAGAAAGGGAACAACAACTTAACCCTTGTGTCTGATCAGATTCTTATTTTTTTGATAACTTTGCAGTGATTATGTTTGTAGCCAATGTGTGAAAGGTGTGTAATCTTTGAATTATCTTGGAATTATTTTGACTCTCTCTTTCATAAATTGTTTATTCAACTTCAGCCCCAATCATAACCACCACATATTGTTTTTTGTAATGTCAGATTTAACAACTCCTTTCAGAAAAGTGGGAGTGTGCCATCTGCCATTCCATTCGCCGCCTCCGCTGTCAATCAGTTGTATCGCCTGGTCCCGCCTCCACCAATCACAAGCGGCAGCACGGCTCCATTGTGTGTGTGTGTGTCCGCGTGAGGGAGAGAGAGTCAGATAGTTCTCCAACTCTGTCGCAGACAGTGACATCCTGGTTGTTCCCCACCCACATAGGTTATCTAAAAACTATCACGCCGCGCCACCGCCACAACTAGAAACAATGGCCTGGCAAAAAAATTAAAATAAAAAAATTATAATATATACTTTTTTTTTTGTTTATCTGTGCAGGCCAGGCCACCGGGAAAACTCCCGGTGCTCCCGATGGCCAGTCCGGGCTTGGACTAAGAGGTTGGCTGTCGACTACGACTCATTTCGATCGATTAGTCGACTATTCGTCAACCCTACAATGCAATGATTAAGTTATCCTGAATATCCTGATTTCGCCATCTACATGGCCCTTGTCTAATTATGCTTTCTTGTCATCCTGATCACACTGCAATTACAAAAGACCCCCCCCCCATGTCTAAAGGCCACATTCCCAGAGCTCAGCTCGATCACCCTTCTAGTGGATGCATTTTTTCCCAGGGATCCCCTATTGGCTTGGAACATCTGGGTTTTCGCTTCCCCCCGGAATGGGGTCTCTGTCCCCATAAAATCTACCACAGACTGTGGTTGCTTTTAAGAAGGGCCTCAAAACTCATCTTTTTAATAGAGCCTTTTGTTGATTTTTTATCAACTGTTTATCTCCACACATTTTACGTTCTTTTAGCAGTTTTATTTTTCTATGTTTCTCTTACTCTGTTACTAGTTTTAGTGTTATTTTGACTCCTTGCTAGCTTTAGTCTTGCCTATTTTTTCTTCTTTCTTCTTTTACTCTTGCTAGTTTTTATGTTCTTTTAAAATGTAGCACTTTGAGATTTGCTCCACAATTATAAAGCGCATTAAAATCAAATATATTATTATTATTATTATTATTATTATTATTATTATTATTATTATTATTATTATTATTATTATTATTATTATTATTATTATTATTATTATTATTATTATTATTATTATTATTATTATTATTATTATTATTATTATTATTATTATTATTATTATTATTATTATTATTATTATTATTATTATTATTATTATTATTATTATTATTATTATTATTATTATTATTATTATTATTATTATTATTATTATTATTATTATTATTATTATTATTATTATTATTATTATTATTATCATTATCATTATCAGGCAACCGTTCAGCTCCCCCCACCGAGGCCGCTCCACCGAGTGGAGTCTATCAGGGGCCAATGTGATATTTCCCCCCTCCGGAGGCGGCTCCGTCAGGCTGTAGGCTAACGGAGTCTCTAACGGTTAGAGACGAGCGCTCTTGTGAAAGGTCCCCTTTCCTTTCCCTTCCCTCATCCGATCCCCGCTGAACGCACCTGCCCAGGAGCGCGCGGCTCCATGTGCGTCCTCCCCAAGCCGCCACCATCAGGCTGTTGCATCCTTGCTAATAAACTATCGATTTCTATGGAATCCGTTCAACGTATTCTTTGTGTCTGTTGTCGTTGTGTTGAACTCGCTAAACAGACAGAAGCACCAGATCTACTGTATTTGATTATGCTCTTATTATTGGAATTGTTCTGCTTTTGATGTAAAATTATTATGAGCAGAACACGCAAGGCACAGGAGAATGAGGCGATTTAGGTTATTTAATGAAAACCCAGGGAAGGACAAGGGGGCAGCCGGTAGTGAAGAGCTGGGAGTGGAGAGGAGACAAACGGGCGACGTGTGTCCATGCTGTCCCGGCGAGGTGCAGGCTGGTGAGGTCCGTAGGCAGGGGTGCAGGCCGGAGGGGTGAGGTCCTACACACAGGAGAACAAAGGTCAATACGACGCAGGATTCCGAGTACTCAGGTTACACTAGAAATATCACAATAATAAGGATCTAGAGGTCCAGAGAAGAGTGCTACTACCACGGGAGGTGAAAACAACACTCGGACCAGGAGTGGCAGGGGTGCAGGCCTCTTATCCTGGCTCTGTGAGGGGGTGATAGCCCACAGGTGTGTAGGCCGGGCCAGGTAGGCAGACTGATGGTGAGGCGGGAACAGGAAGAGACCCATATAAGGCTGTGACCTTCTAACAGACAGGGGAGAAAAAGGCCCTTGCTGTGGCTGTAACAAAAATAAGTTTTGTTCAAACAATATACTTACTCTTGTGAATTTATTTTGATTAATTTATTACAATTCCCACAATGTATACAGAAGCATGTGCACCAGAGTGTATACAACCAATGAAGAAAGATTTGTGTCACAGGGCTGTAGAAACGTCTACTATAAACTGCAGGTACTTTTCCACAGGCCTGTGAGAATGTCGGTAGTTTCTTGGTAAACGTAACCTTGGGACACCCCGAATAAATTGCTGTGCTCCAATTGGTTGCTGGCAAACCAAGATAGCTCCAGGGGTGTTGCAGACATGTCAACAGGAACCCTGAAATAATTGCAAGGTCCCGTGTGAACTGACTAATGAATACATACGCTTGCCCAGAGAGCAGGGGCGTAATGCATGGTAGGGACGGTCCCTAACACTTTTCCGATTACCTAAAATTGTCCCCGCCACCGTTTTGATATTTTTCATCATGCGTTTATATCAAATATCGTTTCCATCCAGCTCCACAAAGGGTTAACTCCTCCCCTTCCCCACCTACCTGACATGCTGCTGTGTTGAGTGGCAGCAAACATTTTAGCTTGTGACAAATCAAATGTCAGTCTGTGCCTTAGCAAGGACTTTTTGTTTTCAGAACACAGAATTCATTATTTATTGTAGTGCACTTATTATAATAATACATATAAAATAAAAGTTATATGGTTTCCTTTACTAAAAACATCAGTAGGTCTGATTTACCAAGCTGTGACGTTGTGATACGACCAAGGACACCTGACAGGTAGCTGAACACACAGGACTGCATTGTAAAGCCTTTTTTTAAGCACTTCGATGCCCCGAGTGGGAGTCGAACCCCAGTCTCCCATGCCGCAGGCAACAACACAGACCGCTATACCAAGAGGTGAATCCACTACTTCGCAACGTGTCTATCTGTCTTTGACGATGTGAGAGTGAGTTTAACCCATAGAACCGCTACTCACCGCAGCCCTTCTTATATATATATATTCTTACTATATGTATACAGTATCTATCCACATCTGTCTGTACATACCTTTTCTGTACATATCCCTTACCTACTCTTACTAGTTAAGCTGCTGGCCAGTATGACTTACTACCATACATATTACATACATATTAATATAACAACTCTGTACATACATCTGATTAACACTATACTCAGTAGTAATATATATTTAGTTTAATCACCTTGTTTTTATTTTCACCAGGTAAGAAGCTTGAGCTCAAAGAGTTCTTTGTCAAGCAACACCTGACATAAAACAACAGCAAATAAGAACAACCATACAGGACAGTAAATAAACAGGGACAATGGACAAAAAGAGAACGATAAAAAGAGCAAGCAGCAGCCCGGGGGGGGGGGGGGGGGGGTCAGATTGAGAGGGAAGGTCAGATTAGGCTAAGCATCAAACATTAATGCAGCATGTACAGTAACCAGTAGGAATTTGCACACTCCCATATCGGTCATTAAAAGGTCAGTAATTAGGGTTTTAAAACTGTGCAAAGTAATAAAAGCCTGGGCCCTCATTCATCAACGTGGACTTTGACCTTGACCTACTTCCACACGTAAGCACGGAATTTAGAACTAGCGCACGCACAGGGAAGTCGGCATTCATCACACGTGCGTACGCAGGCTCTACGCACACCTGTCATGATGAATCCCACCTTGGCCCTGCGCCGCAGCTCGTGCACGCTTTCACGTATTTGCATACCAAAACCGCCCCGACCAACCAAATATGGTCAGGCCCTCCCCTTCAAATACCATGAGGGAATCCCTGTGCGTGGAATGTTGGAGGATGGCAAAGCGAACGAAAAAGAGGAACTACACAGACACCGAGGTGGAGGTCCTCGTAACGGAGGTGGATAAATAAAAGGCGGATTTGTAAACGGTGATGTCAGATATCAACGGCTCCCTAAGACCATTGCTGCAATTCTGCCTGGACAGCTCAAAATACTAATAAAGACCGTTCGTTGACCACTGTTTGGCGTTGGTTGTGTTGTGTGTCATTATAACCGTGCTGTAATATGAATGCCTTTATTAGTTGTGTTCGATTGGCTATATGATTTTTAGAGGCATCTATTTTGTTGTCGGCTAATAAAGACCGCGCTGGAATATGACTGCCTTTTCCCGTGTTGTTTGATTAATACCCACGGATTAAAGTTCTCCTCAATTCTATTCCAAATCGCGATGGATCTTCCGTCAATTTTCTACCTGCTGCATGATTTCTAGAGGCATACTACTACAATCTATTTTGATGTCAGTATTGGGTAGCCTATATAAACAATATAATACGAGAGCATATACAAGAACAATGAATCTCACTGCATGTATGATGTATCCTGCCTTTCAATACATGAACTTGAATTCCATCATATAGTCTGTCCACTATCTGCATGGTGTCATTGCAATGCGTTTTCTATTCTTTCTTGTACAGTAAAAAGGGGGAAGAACACTATATTCATATGACTTATTCTGCTTACAGCTTCGAAATTCCACTTGTTTCGTTTAACGTAAAGCCTTTTAAATATAATCAAAACGTTCCCGTGTTTCGGCGGTCTGTGCGCAAAATAATAACGAGTTGAGCTTTATGATTTATGATGAATTGAAAATGGGGGACCCTGATGTAAACAGGACGAAAGTTGGTCTGCATCCCCAATTAACAATTGTATGTACTGAGCTGTACTGTACTGTACCCATTCTGCAATCTGTTAATAAACTTTTCAATCAATCAATCAATCAAGCTACGCGGAGCGCAGTCAGTCAGTAGCCTACACCCCGTATATTCCGATAACGCTATATAAACCATGAATGAATGAATGAATGAGAACTTTATTAACAGATTGCAGAATGGGTACAGTACAGTACAGCTCAATACATACAATTGTTAAGGGGATGCAGACCAGAGAAAGACTTTCGTCTTGTTTACATCAGGGTCCCCCATTTTCAATTCATCGTAACATATATGACATGCTGCATTCATTCTGAGAGAAAGATCTATTATTCCAAATGCTATTTATAGGGTTTTGACCATAATTACACTACTGTTGCTATTTTACAATGAACTATAATGAACTACGGTTCATAGAACATCCAGTGTTATTATGCACAGAAGCTCATTTCCTTGTTGTAATAATATATTCTACCACTGGGCGCGAGGTACGCCAGGTCCGAAATGTGCGTAGATGTAAGCACGAAGTCAAGTTCAAGTTGAAGTTGATGAATCCCACTCTTTGCTTAGAAATGATCGTACGCACGGGTTACGCACAGATCTGTGCGTAGAACACGTTGATGCATGAGGGCCCTGGAGTTTAAGAGATTTGTTTAAGTCCATTCCAGGTAAACGGAGCAGAGTGGGTATGCAGAGTCTCCAAGCAGTCTCCTGTACATTGTATATCACTATTACACTTTACTGTTACATTTGCACTCTTGTTGGATGCCGAACCGCTTTTCGTTGTACTGTACTTGCAGTATGAACATTGACAATACATTGGAATGTAATCTAATCTAATTCATGCCATCGCTAATATGTATAACAACAACCCACCGTCCTCCCACCTGCCAAATGGCTTTCACATCAAAACTGGTTTCTCTGGAGGCATTGGCACCAGGGAACATAAACCGGAGAGGACGCGCAAGCATTCAACTCCGGTCAGCGTGTACGTACATCCTGGATGTACCAGGGTTGTTTCGGAACTGCCCCATTATATGGCCGGGACGTAATGGGAGGTGACGACCGCCTGCTTGGAGACTCTGCATTCCCACTCAGCGTACTCTCTCATCACGCCATACAGAGGCAATGGGCCCTTCTCCCAGGAGCAAAATGAAACACTCCACGGCTCAACCGCAGTTGTGATTGAGAGGTCATTTGCGCTTCTAAAGACGAAATTGAGATGACCGAAGTACCTGTCCATGGAAGACCATGTAAACTTGTTAAAACAAGTCGCAGCCTCATGGCCGTGTGAGGGAGGGAGGGAGGGATGCTGCTGGCCAGTATGTCTTTATACCTGTATCACTGTACATATTAATATTACAACTCTGTACATCTGATTAACACTACACTCTAGTAGTACTAATGTATATGTTTTATACCCAGTTTAATCACCTGTACGTTGTATATTACTATTGCACCTTACTGTTACATTTACACTCTGGTTGGATGCCAAACTTATTTACGTTGTACGTGTGCTGTATAATGACAATAAGTAATTTAGCCAACACTTATATCCAAAGCGACCTACTGTACAAGTTGTGTACAAGTCAGCAGGAGGGGTACCTCTGGCGGCTGAGGGTATTGTTCTTCTAGCAGTGCAGACCTTGAGTGCCTCACTCTGACTGCAGAGTAGTGTAGACAGCATAGTAGTTAGTAGTACAGTGACATGCTGCTAAAAACCACTGGGGGGCTTCAGATGTGGACTTTCTCTTATGACGTTGATGGATGTAAAGTTGATGGTCCAAGGCCAACTTGGTCTGATGAAGATCCCCAGTGGAAAGAGAAATATATTAAAACCAGTGGTCTCAAAATGGTAGTTTCCCTGCAAACAGCACTTATCTCCAACAAATATGTTGCCATGTTGCCATGTTGCCAAAGACCCCCCCCCCCCCCCCCCCTTTATACCGGCAGCCATCAGGCTCTTCAAACAAGGGCTCGGACGGCCTGCTCTGCTGCCAGGAGAATTAACGGCGTCAGAGCTCGAGAAAAACAAGAAAGATGACTCATTTTCACCCTATTCTCACCATGTGCACTCATATCCATCCACCTATTCACCCGTATATCATTGGCATACCAATGATGAAGATACCAGTCATATTAGTCTATTCTCTGTTATATATACGTTATTGTTTGTTTATACTGTCCAATAGTGTTAATTCTGTTCATATCGCTATAGTGTCTTCAGTACTCTGCTCTCTTGCTCATATTTATTTATATACAGTCAGTCTCAGGTATACAAATATTATGGGTATATATACACTGTATTCCCTTGTGTAATTCTGCTGTAGGCATACCTACTTACATTGTACTATCTTGTATCTTGTATTTTTTATATTGTATCTTATAGTATATTATCGGACTGTGAAGTGTTTTTAGCCAGATACTCTGACTTTTACTTGAGTACGATTTTGAGATGGTACCCATACTTTCACTTAAGTATAATTTCTGGGTACTTTTTACACCCGTGGTAATATGACTGAGAGCACTTTATGACATCACTGAGTGATTGAATACAAACTTAAAGTTAAGATTCAATCTATACGATTTCCTAAATGCATGAAGATTCATTTTCTTTTTGATTAGCAAACTGCACTCAACTCATCTGTTGTGCTATTTCATGTTGACGTGGCACTAAGTCGATGTGCCCAGAATTTAAAATAGCAAATGATTATCACCAGCAAATGCAGACACAGTCTGGACCGGCTCCACACTGGGATCATCAGCCAGGAGGTCCTTCATCGAGGAGAAGACGACCCTGGCACCACTCCCAGGCCTCTTCTCGGTATCCACACTTGTATAATAAAAACCCAGACATAGCAAATGTCTTCAAGTTGCACTACTCCCTTTATTTAAAGTTATTGTCACATACCTCTGCTCCAGAGTTGTATCCTTTAGCCAGCATATCTGATTTCTTTAAAACAGGAGGTTGCTTTGTGCGTCCATGACTTTGCATCACACATATAAATAGATTAGTCACAGAACATGTATTCATGCTCAAATTGTGTTGGGAAAGAGGAATCAACTTAAAATGTACCTTCATGGATCTATTGGGTGCTTAAGAACGGTGCCGAATTTGGAGCAGTAGCAGGTGACAGCAGCTGTAGAGAGCATTCTGACTGGAAACATCACTGCCTGGTTTGGAAACAGCACGGCCCAGGACAAGAAGGCCCTACAGAGAGTGGTGCGCTCAGCAGAGCGTACTAGGGGTATTGCACTACCACCCCTGCAGGACTTATATAACAGGAGGTGCAAATCCAGAGGCTGCAGAATAATGAAAGACCCCCACCACCCCAACAACAGCCTGTTCAAGCTGCTGCGGTCAGGCAAGTGCCTACGCACACACGCAGCAAGAACAGAGAGACTAGGGCTCAGCTTCTTCCCCCAGGCCATCAGAACATTGAACACTGAACTCTCCACACACAAGTACACATGAGCACACACATACATTTACATTTACATTTAGTCATTTAGCTGAAGTTTTTTTTCTTTTTCCCCCTCCATTTTCCTCCGATTTTCTCCCATCCCAATGTTAGTCGTATGCCAATTCCCAATCCCTTCCTGGTCGCTGCACACTTACCCCCCACAGTCAGATCATCTGGGAGAGTGGAGGCTATCACGTGCTTCCTCCGACACACGTCCAGCCAATCAACCGCTTCTTTTCACCTGGCAGCGCGGATCCTCCCTGAGAGGGCGTAGCGTGTGGAAGGATCACACTATCCCACTCAGGTCCTATCCGCGCTTAGCAGGCGCCCCGACCGAACTGTAGGAGTCGCTACCCGGACCCACCCCGCCAGCTTCTCCCACCCTCTAATACAGCCAATTGTATTAGTGTGAACGGCCAGCCAAGCTGGTGACAACCCCGGAGCTGTGAGCTGGATTCGAACAGGCGAATCCAGCTCACAGCTTCGGGGTTGGTGACGAACGCAATCTCCGCTACGCCACCTAACCGCCCCCATTTAGCTGACGCTTTTATCCAAAGCGACTTACAAGTTCTGTACGACAAGTCATCAGGAAGGGCACAACTCTATCAGCTGAGTAACAATGTTCATCAAAGTGTTGAGTGCTACAGTGTAGGTTAGTTTATTAGGACAAGTATTAGGACACATACACATACACAACACACATTTTGCATTCGCTCACACACAAACGTTTATTTTATGTGTATTTTATTACCTGTTTATTATTATTATTTTATTATTTAGTATTATTGCACAATCAAAGCGGGCATGGCCACCCGCATTTCACTGTATGCCCTGTGTGTGACAAATAAACCTCTTGAATCTTGAATCTTGATGGTCCAGCAAGAGACGACTTCAGTGCTGCAGGAGTCTGAGACGACTTCAGTGCTGCAGGAGCCTGAGACGACTTCAGTGTTGAGACGACTTCAGTGCTGCAGGAGCCTGAGACGACTTCAGTGCTGAGACGACTTCAGTGCTGCAGGAGCCTGAGACGACTTCAGTGCTGCAGGAGGCTGAGACGACTTCAGTGCTGAGACGACTTCAGGCTGAGACGACTTCAGTGTTGAGACGACTTCAGTGCTGCAGGAGGCTGAGACGACTGCAGGAGACTGAGACGACTTCAGTGTTGCAGGAGGCTGAGACGACTTCAGGCTGAGACGACTTCAGGAGACTGAGACGACTTCAGTGTTGCAGGAGGCTGAGACGACTTCAGGCTGAGACGACTTCAGGAGACTGAGACGACTTCAGTGTTGCAGGAGGCTGAGACGACTTCAGGCTGAGACGACTTCTGGAGACTGAGACGACTTCAGTGGTGCAGGAGGCTGAGACGACTTCAGTGCTGCAGGAGACTGAGACGACTTCAGGAGACTGAGACGACTTCAGTGCTGCAAGAGGCTGAGACGACTTCAGGCTGAGACGACTTCAGTGCTGCAAGAGGCTGAGACGACTTCAGGAGGCTGAGACAACTTCAGGAGGCTGAGACAACTTCAGGAGGCTGAGGCTACGTTTAGACGAGCGTTTTGTGAACAGAAACCGCAAAAGTCGTTTTGCGGTTTCACTTTTAATTTTACGTTTAGACAAGCGTTTTGGGGTGGAATTCTCCGTGCAGACGACGCTGTAACGACGGAGCCTCGCTGTCACACGATTGGCGCATATGTCACATGACGTGCTGTGAAGACCCGCCCTACTCTGCCTCTGATTCGCAGACTGTGGATGGGGAATGTGATTGGACCAAACCAGAGTCACTCACAGACAGTGGGTCCACTCACGCCGCGGGACAGATTCTTGTGTATTTAACCCTTTCACTGCCACACGACAGCCGGTTGTGTGATAGTAATGGGTTAACCTTCTGTCGTGTGGCAGTGAAAGGGTTCAAAGTACTGCCAATGTAGCCTTCAGGTGATCTCCGTTGATATTCAGACATACTTGCTTTGTTTACGTCTCGGCTACTGGCGCATACCTGCTACCTGTGACGTAAGCAGTACGCGCGACCAGAGCCGTGACAACCCTTTCGTCATCGTTTTAACAGATTTATACGGTTTTGACAGTTTAGACGAGAGCGCAAAGCTTTTGCGTTTCTAGGAATTCCACCCTGGAAGGTAGTCTCACTTTTTTGCGGTTTCACCCCGTAAAAACGCCGTTTCCGTATAAACGAAAGGCACATCCGAAAAAATATTTTTGCGGATTCACCTGCTAGCGTTTCCGTCTAAACGGGGCCTGAGACAACTTCAGGAGACTGAGATGACTTCACTTTTAAAAGCTTGTCAGTCAGTCATCGTTTTCACTCGACTCAAGCCGTGGTATTATTCGGTTGCTAGACTAGGCCCAGGACCAGTTTAGTATTATTCGGTTGCTAGACTAGGTCCAGGACCAGTTTAGTATTATTCGGTTGCTAGACTAGGTCCAGGACCAGTTTAGTATTATTCGGTTGCTAGACTAGGTCCAGGACCAGTTTAGCCTAGAATTGCTAATCTTACAAACTCTTGTGGGTGATTTAATCCTAATAATGTAATTGCATCATTTAAAAATAATATAATAAGCCAATTATCGATAAGTGATGCCTCCTCACCCACCCTTTAACAGCCCTTGTGTCATTTAGGCATGGAATGAACAGGAGTGCATTTACAATAACATATTGAGCTTTTATGCACACATTGGGAAATGGCTTGTGAAGCTTGTGAAATGGAAAATGCACCTTTTCTTAGGTATTATTATGTGTCTCTTGGTAATTGAGTTGATGCCACTTCACTGGCCTGTTCCAAAGGGGTTTATGAGACAGAAGGAGCACTCATTTCACCAATTAAGCCAATTATATAAACAACTACATTATAATGTTGAAATGGAGAAAAAAAAACTATAAAGAATGTTTATGGAAACATAAACACATACAATAACCAATACAATAAGTTACAATGAAAAAATTATTCTATTAAGAAATGTTTCGACAAACATGTCTTCAATTGTTGTATACACCAAGCTGCAATGGACGCATTTGTAAAGGATTTAAGATCCATTGTGCACACTGCCTTTTTAATTTGTAAAGGATTTAAGATCCATTGTGCACACTGCCTTTTTAATATGACAGGGTTTATGCGTCAGCTACACTTTTGCTGCTGATTGGGTAGCACCTTTGACACACCTGCCAAACAGGAGAAAACGTACCTCAAAGCCGACCGCAGACCGCTTCTAGGAAATATATTGTTCAACCCGGAAACTGTGAAACGGTGCACACCGTTTTCAGATGGAACGCGCCCCCCTGCCGCTCTGAAGTTGAACGCGCATGGCCACGCTTTTGCTATTAGCATAATGAACAGCCCCGAAAATACCATATAAGTTCAGTCGCCATGTGAAAAACCCACAGAAGAGGAATTTAACTTGGTAGCCCACGTTATTCCAACCTCAAACATGCCGTCTAAAAAAGGAGCCAAGTTAAAAAAGAACGTCACAAAGAACAAGTGCTGCTGCTGTCTGAGCTGAAGATCAGAACCAAGAGGAGGATTTCCCAGAGCGTCAGCAGTGACATTACAGGACTGGGCAAAACCACAATAATTCTCTATTGCTATATTTGAAAAAAAAAAAAAAAATATGGTCAGACGAGCACTGAAAGAGACATACGCGTGTGCCAGTCAGTCACAAAAGGCACAGGGACAGGATGAAGTCTCCATGTATGAAATGTATTAATTAATTTGCAGTAGGTGATAATGTATACATACATTATACATACATGTAATGTATAATGTATGGTATTTGGACAGGGATCAAAGCTGGTCCTGCAGCGACACCCCCATTTCTGATGCGCTGCCATATTCAATCAGTTTCAGTAACTACAGCATATAACCAGACCTGCAAACTGATAAGAGGTGAAAAAGGTGACATGTTTCTTCTGTCCCCCAGAAGAAAATCGTTGTGATTTTAACATGGAAACGAAGCACTCAGAGAAGAAAATAAAGGGAAAAGACAACCCTGACAGCACTACAATTACATTTTCATATCATAATATCATAACGCAGAGGCTGAGACTCACTTTCTTTTGCTGCCGGTAGAACATCGTGTACGAACTGGAAGAGCCAGAGCCAGTGTGTCGCGCCAGCCGTTCGAGAAGCTTTGTGGTCCGGGCTTGAACTTTCCATGTGTGTCCATACATCCATTTAGTTAGATCCAGCACTGAATGTTTCTTGTGATTATTATCAATTTGCGACGACGACAACAAGTCAACAACTATTAGCGTTAGTTATTTCCTGGTTGGCGTGTATCCGGACGTGATGTCACATGAATGCCATGTGCTCAGCCTAGTGGCACATTCTTGTGTAATTTTTTTTTATTAAATCGCCTGTGGCAGGGAGGGCGATGCACAAATCGCCATAATCAGTCATCCGCCCCTGCTCCAATGGAAATATATTCTCAAATCAAGCATCCAATAAGATTCAAGATTAAAAAGTTTTATTTGCCACATACATAAGACATGTAGTCAAATGTAGGTGTCCATATGCCTGCATAGATTGTGCAAAATACAAATAAATAAAAGAAAAAAATAGACACGATAAGAGAAAAAGTCATACGAATAAAATACAATGCTAAACGTAAGAGTAAAAGGTAATAAGTAATAATAAGTAATAATATACAAATATACAATGGGTTCGGGATATTACAAAAAGTAGTTCACGTTATAATAGCAGAGACACAGGGAGAGAGAGAGTGGAGCGTTTTAGGATACTTATTCCAATAGGTACCATGCGGCAAAGTACAACAATGGAATGTGTAGAATGTGGTATCAGGAGCGCTCTTCGCTCTCCTCTGGAACGTCCGGGCGGGCGGCGTCTCGATAGACAGTGTAGGCCGGCAGCGGATTGTCCTGGGCAAAAGGAGAACAAAGGTTAGCGAAGGATTGGCACAATTAGGAGAGAGCAGCAAGGTAGGATACGTCCTCGTACCTAGGTTGGCTATAAACACTAGGACAATGAGCGACAGGATCCGTAGAGTGTATATTGGAGCGGGTTGATGAGCGGATCACTCTCAGCTGCGTCGATTGCTGCCAGTTGACAGTGTGTGCACGCTGCGGCAGGAAGTTGACCATGTAAGGGCACGGAAGGAGGGGGACAGAGGTAGGCCCGGGCCGTGATTGTGACAGTTATAACGTGATAACTTATTGTTTTAACATAAAATGTTTCACATTATAACGTGATAACTTATTATTTTAACATAAAACGTTTCACGTTATAACGTGATAATTTATTGTTTTAACATAAAAGGTTTCACATTATAACGTGATAACTTATTGTTTTAACATTTCACGGTATAACGTTATACCAACTTATCACGTTATATTTCATTATACTGACATCGCGTCACGCCATAATGAGATATCGTCTCCATGCACCTATTGTGCACGTGAAAAAGTTGACACATGCATGTCACTTGCACGTGACCATGCCTACTCCCGTGTGTTCCTTCAAAACACAGGAAGAGGTCGCGCTCACGCCCTTCTTCGTCTTTTTCCAGCGTGAGATTGTTCATATGCATTTCAACCAGTGGAACTTATTATGAAGTGAAAGGAGAAATTATACAATGTTGGACTTTCGGAATGGCGCGCGCAGCTACTGCTAATGCTAATGCCTTCGGGACGCCGCTCCCATGCGTTTCGCTGGGACTATTTCCAGTTTTCGCCCTGCTTAACCCTTACATTACTGAAGGTCAATCGGTGTCTAATGTTGGGGGTTTGGCTGAGGCTTATTTACCCTTTACACGGGTGGATGGTCTGACGACGGGGCTCAGGACAGGTGTGCCGTGCTTAGAGAAGCAGGTGGCATTGGTCCTTTGCCCTGACATGGTAGAGCGGTATCCCACCCGGAAGCCGACGCCAAGGGGCGAGTTGGCCCGGCAGGTGGCTGAGTGGGCTGATGAAGCTTATACCGCCGCAGTACAGAATTTAGCAGCAACTAATAACATTGCTCAATTGGCTGCTTTTCTGTCAAAAATGGTGTTGGGTGATGGGGTCATCGCGCAAGGTTTTGAGGTTATTCAGCTTTTGACCCAGCCGCAGGCAATAACCGCAGGGAGGGCTAGGATGTCAACTCTTGTTCACAGACATCTTTGGTTGGAGCAATCTCCCTTGGAGGAGGAGAGGAGAGTTCTCCTCCTCAGGGCTCCGCTCTCCGCGGATGGACTTTTTTGTCTGTCAACGGAGGCGCGGGCGGTATTTGACCGGGGCCCCGCGCCGTCCCACATCGCGCAGCCAGAGGTGAGAGCACGGTCTCGCCAGCGGCTGCGGCGAGACCCCCGACCGAGATAACATGGAAACAAGGAGAACAGGTTATCACGGTGCCGACAGCCTCAGCGGCCGAGGGATCGGCTGTATTAGATGGGCACGCCCTAAAAAAACGTTGCCATCTAGCTGTGTCTAGCATGCTCTCCGTTCACTCCCCCCCGCTACACTACGGGATTCAGGGCTCTGTTGTGTCCCATCTGGCTGCGGGCCGCATTCTTCCAGTGAAGCGCAATCGGCCCTACATATCACTTCTCATGAAGACAGGGGCTGACACCCAGCTGCTAGCTAGGCCGCGTCTATATTAATTCCAGCCCGAAGAGTGCGTCGCGTTTCTCTGATAGGCCATGACGCCCATGTGACCGCGGCAGCGCGAGAGAGCGGCAGTGCGGAAATAGGCTGCATCCTCCACGTCAAGAAAGACAGACAGGCATTCTCTGCGACAAACCCTAACCTTAACCAACTCCGAAATAATGCCTAACCTTAACCCTAACCTTAACCAACTCCGAAAGAATGCCTAACATTAACCCTAACCTTAACCAACTCCGAAAGAATGCCTAACCTTAACCCTAACCTTAACTTAACCCTAACCTTAACCAACTCCGAAATAATGCCTAACCTTAACCCTAACCTTAACTTAACCCTAACCTTAACCAACTCCGAAATAATGCCTAACCTTAACCCTAACCTTAACTTACCCTAACCTTAACCAACTCCGAAAGAATGCCTAAACTTAACCAGCGAAAGAATGCACGTTTATAGCGAGAGATGGCCAATCAGGGAAAACGCGGAAGCACTCGGCAGCACTCTTCGGCTGGGATTAAAGAATAGGCAGCTAGGCCGGGTATTACGTTAGTGCCTCCCCTGTCCAATCCTAGCAGCGGTAGTGAGTCAGGCACACGTAATTTGGGTGGTAGTAATATCACTACAGGGCTACGGTGTGTAGGGACTCACCCTATCGGGCAGCGTGGGGACCACACACCATGCATGTCCAGCTGCAGAGCAGGCTGTCCCCAGCAAGCTTCGGGAAGATGCTCAGCGGGGGAGCCTCATTCACCGGGGCTGATGATAGCTCCCCCCGTATCAGACCGCCCCTTTCTGTCGGGGTCCCCCCTTGGGTGCGATTGCCTCATTGGTAGAGTCAGGGTGCGATATCCCGACTCCGCGAGACGCCTTGCTCGAGCGGTTGGCGAGACCAGGGTTTGCAATGTACAGCGGGAGGGACCGGGCCACCTATCTACGATTCGTAGCGGACCAGCACCAGTTGGCGGCGGGGGCGCTTTGGGATTTTTACCACATATGGCTACAGAAGTGCCATATGTCGGCATGGATGGAGAGAACGCTGAGGGCGGGGCTTGTGTTACAGTTTAAACACCTCCACCCTCCGTTTTTGGGTTTGGTAGAGACTCTATTGTCAGAGTCTGCGGCAGTGACAGCCTTGGCCAAAGAGCTTTGTTCTCTGGTGGCGAAGCAGGCCATCGTCGTGGTCCCATGGGAGGACGCGATGAGTGGCGTTTACTCCCGATATTTTCTGGTGCCCAATAAATCGGGAGGTGTCAGACCCATACTGGATCTGTCTGCGTTCAATCAGTTGATTGTGGCAAGAAGGTTCAGAATGTTGACTGTCAAACACCTGTTAAGCGCTGTCAGAGTTCACCTCCATAGACCTAAAGGATGCGTATTTTCACATCCCGATCTTCCCTCCTCACAGGAAATACCTACGCTTCCTGTTTCAGGGCATAGCGTACGAGTACCAGAGGCTGCCGTTCGGCTACTCTCTGGCTCCTCGCACGTTCACCAAGTGCGTGGAGACCGCACTACCTAGACGACATTCTGGTCCTCAGCTGGTCAGAGGAGATTGCCAGGTCTCATACCAGGCAGGTGGTGGAATTCCTCACAAGCCTGGGTTTTGCTGTGAACTGGAAGAAGAGTACTCCTCTTCCCAGTCAACAGGTGGAGTACTTGGGCTTAATTCTAAGATCAAGGTCTATGAGGGCAACCGAGAGGATATTCATGGCACGCTCGGGAGGTTCCGTCCTGGCAGGACGGTTACGGCGATTCACCCCCTCCTCGCGCTAGTGAGCCTTCACCTGTTGTGTCCTGTCCGTGCGCTGATGGTTTACCTTAGTCGCACGCAGGATCTCAGGGCTAGCGATCAACTGTTTGTTTGTTATGGTGGCTCTCGCGCGGGTAAGGCGATGTCCAAGCAACGGCTGTCACATTGGTTATGCGAGGGATTTGCCCTCTGCTACACTTTGGCCGGACGGGTTCCCCCCGCAGGTGTCAGGGCACACTCCACTCATGGAGTGGCGGCCTCCGCTGCCCTGTTTGGGGGGGCCTCGGTGGAGGACATCTGCACTGCGGCTTCCTGGTCCTCCCCGGGTCCTTTTGTTAGGTTTGACCTCATGGACCTGACTGGGGGCTCTGTCTCCCAGGCAGTCCTGAGGGCCGGGACCTCTCCTGCTCCCCGCCATTAGATGGGCTAGCAGGTGTGTGTGGGTGTGGACCACGGAGTGCTGTGTCACACATGGTCCCGCTTGCACTGTGCGTTCTAGGGTGACTGGTCCCTTTTTTGCACATTGGTTGTAGTTGACTGCCTCCCCCCCCCTCGTTAGGACGGGCGGGTGGACGGGACTCCCCTCCTCCCTGGCAGGGGCGTATGGGCCCTCAGGGGGTGCATTTGACGTGGCCACGCGTCCACTCTGCCCCTTTGATCTCATTATGGCAGAGCGAGACGCAATGTCAGTATAATGAAATATAACAAAGGTTTTTCTATAACCCTAGTTATATGAATACTGACTGAGCGTCTCGCTCTTCAGCGCCCTGAGGACCCTTGGATGTTTTTCACGCATGGAATTCAGACTTGGAAGAGCATGAGCGTGACCACTTCCTGTGTTTTGAAGGAACACACAAGAGTAGGCGTGGTCACGTGCAAGTGACGTGCATGTGTCAACTTTTTCACGTGCACAATAGGTGCATGGAGACGATATCTCATTATGGCAGAGCGAGACGCTCAGTCAGTATTCATATAACTTATAACGTGAAAAATGTTATGTTAAAACAATAAGTTATCACGTTATAACGTGATACTAATATATTTTTTCTGTTTCTGGTGTGGCAGAAATACGCTTCCGTATTCATGTGTGCTTGTATGTGGATAAATCAGTATTGAGTGTTCTGATGGCCTGGGGGAAGAAGCCGAGTCGGAGTCTCTCTGTTTTCGCTACATGAATGCGGAGGTGCTTGCCTGACCGCAGCAGTTTGAACAGACTGTTGTTGGGGTGATGAGTATGAGGGGCCGATTAGGCCAATACTATTGAGGCACTCTCACACTCACTACTGAAATGCTCTCACGTATACTACTGAAATGCTCTCATAATACTACTGAAACGCTCTTACATACATTTTAAACCTTTCAGTAGTATACATGAGAGCATTTCAGTAGTGAGTGTGAGAGCGTTTCAATAGTGAATGTAAGAGCGTTTCAGTAGTATACGTGAGAGCATTTCAGTAGTGAGTGTGAGAGCGTATTGGCCTAGTTCATTATCCTACAGGCTCTGGATCTGCACCTCCTGGTGTATAAGTCCTGTAGGAGTGGTAGTGCGATACCCGTAGTCCGCTCTGCTGAGCATTATTCCCAGAGGTATAGGCTACCTAATAAAGAAACAGTATCAAATGCAGTGATTCCCAATACATGGGTTTCTGCCGCCTTTTTCATTATGAATTCATTATCACGTTCACAATCAACCGTATTATGCCTTTTCCATCACTAACATAATATAAATGCAGTATTGATATGCATTATATCCATTAAGTATGTGATGATATATCATTTTTAAGTTCACCCATATTTAAATGATTGTGGACTTTTTTTTCCTTCCTTCATAAAAGCAGCTGGACTGAGATATGTACTATATGATTGTGTGTTTTTGTGTGTATTTATGAATGTATGTATGTATGTACTGTATGTATGTATGTATGTATGTATGTATGTATGTATGTATGTATGTATGTATGTATGTATGTATGTATGTATGTATGTATGTATGTATGTATGTATGTATGTATGTATGTATGTATGTATGTATGTATGTATGTATGTATGCAGGGCCGCCTCAGGGGGTGTGCGAGCAGTGCGGTCGCACAGGGCCTCGCGGGAAGGGGGGCATCGCAAAAAAAAAAATATATATATATATATATATATATATTTATTTTTATTTTTATTTTTATTTTTTATTTGTTTTTATTTTTTTGCGAGGCCCCCCTTCCCGCGAGGCCCTTTTTCATCACAGACCTAAAATCTAGTTTTGCTTATATGCTTATATATTTCACATTAGACACGTTTGTAGAATGTGTCTGACTTGTTCCTGGGTCTGCACCTGGGTCACTATTGGAGCTCTGGGGCTCTGCAGCAGACATACTATTGGTTTCAACGAAGGGAGTGGTTACTTACATCATGTGTAGTACGCCGGCGCGCGTCAGCTGCGTTTGACTATTTCGCGCGTGCAGCTTTTGACTATTATGCTTAGTTATGCCAGCCAAGACGAAGAGGTCGGTCATTATCAGTCGGTCGGTCACCAAGGAACGTTGACGAAAGGCCTCTCGCTGGCGGGACAAATGGCCGGAGCCTTGTCATGGTGATGTCGGTTAGTAGCTAGCTTAGCTAAAGGCTAACTAGCGTTAGCTAACCTAGAGACAGCGCATCATGCGCATGCAGCCAAGATGAAGAGGATGGTTGTTTGGCAGATGAACTTCGTCAACTCCATGCGGTTGTCTCCATCCTCTTGGACGTTTGGTGAGTTTTTAACCTATTCTATTAACTATATTCTATTCCCGCCGTGGACATCTCTCTCTCTCTCTCTCTCTCTCTCTCTCTGGAGCTAAACTGGCCGACTAGCTGTTGTAGTACTACTAGTAGCTAACGGTGTGTGGCCTGGTGTCAGCACCTGTATGTAGCCACATAGCTTGCTTCTGCGTTAGCTAATGGTTAGCGATAGCCTGGTTGAGCTAACTGTTAGCCAGTTAGCTGTTTAGCTACGACGTTAGCTGCCGGCTGCGCTCGGCTGGGAACGTTCGTTTGATGCTATCAGTTAGCCTAGAGACTAGTTAGCTGTTAGCTTGTGCTACGACCATTGACATTAGCCGTGAGAATAGCAGGGGGTTCTGGCACTTCTTTGACAGAAGATGTAGTCGGGCCTGCACCATGACAAGGCTCCGGCCATAGCATAGCTTTTTGTCCCGCCAGCGAGAGGCCTTTCGTCAACGTGGAGACCTGTGTTGCGGCCTTTCGCCCTGCGTTCCTTGGTGCAGGTAAGATTAATGAAAATGTCATGACATTACCCCACTCTTCCTTCCTCCCCCTCCCGAATGTTTTGTTAATAACGATGTTTTTTTCCAGGCAAAACATATGTTACTTCACAACATTTGGAGATACGACATGTGCTGTGTGTGAATTCATTGTCTTGGTCGTTTGTGTAGCTTGGGTAGCGTTGGGCCGTTGGCCAAAGCTGTGTGTGGCCTGGTGTCAGTAGCCTACCTGGCTAGCCTTTAGCTGATGTCGGCCAAATGGCTCCTTGCTGCTTTGTTTTCTCTGGTATAGACCCTCTTCTCTTTGGATTTAAGTGTTGATTTTTGTCCTTTTGGATCTATGTATATTCATGTTGCCTTTGTGAAGTTATCTTTTCCTTCTGTTTTGTTCTTTCATTAAAAGTTGAATATCCTTTAGGGGGTCATCTTTGCTTATCTCTCTCATACATGCTCTCTCTCTAACACACACACACACGACAAACACACATGCTCTCTCTCTCTCTCTCTCTCTCTTTCTAACACACACAGTCTGCCTATGGCGGCCTTTCTCGATGGCTAGGCTGTGCTCGCTGAGTCTGTACCTAGTCAAGGATCTTCAGTCACAGTGCTCAGGTATTCTGCCACTGTGTACTCTCTGTTTAGGGCCAAATAGCATTTCAATTTCTTTCCAATGTGTCTCTCTCTCTGTACACTGTATATTGACTGTAGAACGGGAGCTCTCTCTCGCTCTCTCTCTTGCTATATGTTGACTGTATCATGCCCAGCCTCGGGCAGCGCTATTATTTAAGAATATGTTGACTGTATGAAAAAAAAAAAATATATATATATATATATATATATATATTTTTTTTACCTTTTGGGGGGGGGGGGGGGGGGGGGGGGGGGTTGGGGGCTCGCGTTTAAAAGTCGCACAGGGCCTCGCATTTCTCCCAGGCGGCCCTGTATGTATGTATGTATGTATGTATGTATGTATGTATGTATGTATGTATGTATGTATGTATGTATGTATGTACTGTATGTATGTGTATATTACTGAGATGGAAAGAGTACAAACACATCCTACTCATGTAGACGTGCTGTTACTTTGATTAGACTTATTAAAGAAAAAGTTAAATGACTGGTGTACATGCAATGCAAATATATGTGTGTGTGTGTGTGTGTGTGTGTGTGTGTGTGTGTGTGTGTGTGTGTGTGTGTGTGTGTGTGTGTGTGTGTGTGTGTGTGTGTGTGTGTGTGTGTGTGTGTGTGTGTGTGTGTGTGTGTGTGTGCGTGCGTGCGTGCGTGCGTGCGTGCGTGCGTGCGTGCGTGCGTGCGTGCGTGTGTGTAATAAGTGTGCTTGTGTGGTGTGTAAGTCGCTTAAGGTGCTCTTGTGTGTAGCTCATGTGATAGTTCAGAGTCTATCCGTCAGTAGTCCGTTTGCCCGGTGGAAGCAGCTGTCCAGTGTTCTCTTGGACGTGGACCTGAGACTGCGGTACCGTCTGCCAGACAGCATGAGCTCAAACAGTTTGTGGTTTTGGTGGCTGGGGTCTTTCAGGATCCTGTGTGCCTCGCTGACGCGCCGCTCTGAATATACTGTCTATGGTGGGTCGCTTGCATCCGCAGATCTTTTCAGCCGTTCGCACTACTCACTCTAGTGCTCAGCGGTCATTCTGGTTGGCCTTTCCCAATCATACAGGGGTGCATCCTGTCACCTCAGGGTGTGGCCCCATGCCCAACTGTTTGTGTCTGTTCGTATATGCCTGTTTTTAATACATCTTTAATGAGAAGTATCCGTTTGTTTGATCTGAGGGTCATTCAATAATGTTACAAGATCACTATCTGGCAAACTAGCAAGCAAGCAGCAATATAGTTCAGCGTGCTATCAAGACCAACACAAACCATAGCTCATACATTAGCCACTTAACTGGCACTGGCACCTATACATCCGGTTTTGCACTCGCAGCACTTTGGCCTAATTTTTAAGGCAATCCAATGATTTTATGCCAATGAACCAATACATTGCTTGAAAGCTTTGTCACCGTTCGATTATACCTACTCAAGGTATTAGGTGCTCGCATAAAATAAATAATTTACATATAAATAATTTGTATTATAAATAATGTGTAACTATGTGTAACCTTTCATTAGAGCCCAATATTTTGACTGTATGTAGACGCGTTCAAGAGTTATAGCGTTTGGAGACATAGAGTCTCCAAGTGGCCATTTCTTTTTTTTTTTTTGCTGGAAGGGGGGGGGGGGGGGGGTAGATGTATCTATGTTCCAATTGTATGTTTGTATGTACTGTAGAGCTTCAATACACTCTGTACTAATCACAAATACCACCAACCTGGTTGTGTGGCAATAAATTAATCTTGTATCTGTTACGATGGTGCCGCTTTGCTGGCATGATGTGGTGGAACTCAGTTTGCAGTGTAGAACGGAGAGTTATACAGGATACAGGAGACGGCGTAGTGGTGAATAATAAGGCTTTTACTTGAAACAGAAAACAACAAACATGACTGATAACAACGGTAACAATTAAACAATGAACCAGCAAGTGACTGCTGGCCCACAACACCTAATATACAAACACTAATTAGAGACAGAGGGTAATTACAAACAGGACACAGGTGTGATAGACAGAAACAACAGAACACAGAGCACACTGGGAAAAACAATAACAATTGAACAAACTGAGACCTATTCCCCGTACCTGGTTCAACTAAGTCGATCAAGAGTCCCATTATCCAGATTCAATTAACCCGATGTTTGAAGCCGGGATTTTCCTGTTCCTCGAAGGTGGATTCAGTCTCGTTAACTCGAACCAGACTTGAGACCCAGGATAAGTGCGCGCGGCCGCTTCAGTTGAAAAGCCAGCAAGTATCGAGAGCAGAAATCCTGATTCTCTAACGGCATTGATTGATTAATTGATTTAAAACTTTATTAACAGATTGCAGTACGGCTCAATAGCCTCGCCGACAAGTTAAATGCATAATCTATAGGCTAATTTTAAGTCCCTCATTACCCCAATCAATCAGATTATATTTCTTTAAACTTGCCTGCTGGCGGTAGGTTTATGGAATGGATAATCAAATGAGATCTTGCTAGCGAAAATAATTAGTTCAACTGTTATACAGAATAAGGATACGGCTCTCTTACCCATTGATTGATGTATGGTGGATATTTTAATTATCTGCACTGTGGTGTGACGGTTTATGGTTTTGACTTTCACGCAGACGACCGGGGTTCGAATCCCACTTCTTCTAGTCTTTTTCTTCTTTTTGCAATGTAGGAATAATTCAATTTGGTGCACGTTGAGAGCTATATAAAGAATGACATCATCAATGCATGTAGATTTATAATATTTTAACTTAAAACTAGGCTACTTTTGCGTATAATCATTAATATTATATTCCAAAAAAATTATATTAGAACCGAGGGGTCTCAAACCCAGGTCGCCCGCTTGCCAGGACCGAACACTGGCCGTTGCACCACTGTGCCAGACGGGATATATCCATTGTCTATCCATCAATGCACAAGAGACCCGTGTTTCGAATATTTTTCTTTTGAATGAAGTTTTATCTCTTTATTCTCAAATGCATTAATGTGACGTCAACGGCTCATTCAATCTCTCAAATCCGTCAAACAGCGCATCTCATCAGACATTTTAATCCCAGTTACAATATCACAATAACGTGTGAGTGATGATACAATTCAACAATCCTCAGAGTCCTCGTAATTCATAATCCACAAAAACCACAATCCACTCATAGACACTTCAATTTTATGCTTGAATGAAACACAATCCGGGCGCTCCGTTAAGCAAATCTACAGCGGAGAATATATGAAACTAATCAGAGCCAAACAGCCGATCATTAAAAATATCCCCGCGGGATTCACATTTGCAATGCGCCGTTATTAAAATAACCACATGCAGCGTGTATCGCACTCCGAGCGCCGTATATGACGTGCATTATTTTATTTAGGACAAAGTAAATCTATAGGCTGAATATGATTTATTATCAGCATTTAGTTCTATTATTATACATTTCAAAAGCCCCCTCTAGGAAAACGAAGCACAGAAACATAATTCAGAATGGTATAATGCAGATCTAGACTGTGAGAATCATTTCAGGAAGCGAGCTGTCATTTCTTTGCGGGGCGTGGCCATGGTTCATCCAGCTAACTGAACTTAAGCCTGCTCTCGACCAGGCTCAAACTTTTTGATCTGTTGTCATGGTGATTTGGACAATCGAGCGTCGGGGAACAGAAAGGTCCGGCTTAAGTCAGGCTATACTGGAAATTATCCGGCTAACTCAGTTAGCCAGGTACGGGGAACGGGGCCTAACATATTTACAAAACACAGACAGGGGAACACAAGTCTAACAAAGTGGAGACAACAACGACAACACAGACAATAAACATAATAAACATAAATGGCAGTAAATAATATTAATCAGGTGAGTGAGCTGATGCCAGATCTGCCAGATCTGGATCAGCCCACCGGTTGGCAATGTTGTATTATGAAGGGGTGTATGGAAGGGGAGTTGAGATGGTCCGACACCTGGATCAGTCGAACCGGGAGAAGGGTTGCTGTCCGGTCCCGCAGGACCGGGGGAACCGTTACAGTATCTATTTGGAGACTCCAAGTGGCCATTTTGGAAAAACGCATAGACATACTGTTCTGAAGGTCCAGATTAACACTGAAAGTCTGCGTTTATTATTTTGTATAACTTGTATATTGTTTATATATATAAGATATATATCTTTACGCCATCTGTTTGCATAATAGTATTCTTCGCTCGCCTCATTGGGTCCCACCCTTGACGTCGTAGGCGCCAGAGATGAGCCCCCCCCAGACAGGGTTCTAGACATGTTCAGACAAGTTCAGACTTGCCCAGAGCAGGCGCATTGATTCTGGACAGGTAAATCGGCTGAGCCCCATAGGGATCAGTTTGAGTATATATATTGTAGATGGTGCAAGCAGCCGCGCGGCAGTAACATAACAGGAGAAGTAGCAGAGCGAGAGCGTGATACGTCCGGTACAGTTGTACACAGACCAACAAGCAGTGTATCGTTACAGAGAGCTAATGGCTACTTAGATACGACTATAATATTGTAGAGCCATTATTGGCGCAGTATAGTGACTCGTGTAAGCGAAGTAACATGGAGAAACGTATAGTTAAACCCAGCAGCGTTTGGATATAACTACTCATTGGAGACGGTCTGCGGGTTAGCTTCCAGTACAAACGAAGCTAGCTAGCTACCATCTATGCCAACAGGCTTTTGGATTAATAGCTATTAACCCTGCCATCGGGCGCTAGGATTACAAGGACCGGTTCCCAGGGCGGTTAGGTGGCCGAGCGGAGATTGCGTTCGTCACCAACCCCGGAGCTGTGCTCACAGCTCCGGGGCACCAGCTTGGCTGGCCGTCTGCACTAATACAATTGGCTGTATTAGAGGGTGGGAGAAGCTGGCGGGGTGGGTCCGGGTCGTTGTAAACAGTGACTCCTACAGTTCGGTCGGGGCGCCTGCTAAGCGCGGATAGGACTTGACGGGGATAGTGTGGTCCTCCCACACGCTACGCCCTCTCGATGAGAATCCGCGCTGCCAGGTGAAAAGAAGCGGTGATTGGCTGGACGTGTGTCGGAGGAAGCACGTGGTAGCCTCCACTCTCCCAGATGATTTGACTGTGGCGGGTAAGTGCGCAGCGACCAGGAAGGGACTGGGAATTGGCATACGACTAACATTGGGATGGGAGAAAATCGGAGGAAAATGGAAAAAAAAAAAAAAAAAAAAAAAAAAAAAAACAAGGACCGGTTCCGTACGAGACCCCTTTTCTTCCAGCGACGACAGGATTATCCGACCGGTCTACAGTTCCACCGGAGCTTGGAGCTCCAGTGGGAAACCATCGTCTTCAGCTACCATTTGCTTTTCCCAGTATCGCCTCGTTTCTTCTCACTCCCTGCAGAGCTCCGGTCGAGTATCCGTAACCTAGGAACTATTCATTACCGCTGACTTTGATACCCTGACATTCTATTATTAAAGGAGAACCGTGATAATTAATATGTATGTTGCTATGACTATTAAAATACTGTAAACTTGGTATCCTTGTCCCCGCGCCGTCAATTGAGTGTCCGCCATTTTGTCTAACTATACTGTCTGGCTATTAATATTCTTTAGTAGTGGTTTAATCTAAACAATCTTTAATACAGTCTGGGTTGTGTAGCCCCTTAGCTACACATACCATTATAAAAAGTTGCGTAAAACACTAATTTTCTGTGGTATTGTTATCAACTTTGGACCTGTACTAGGCTTTAGGCTATGGACCCATTGTGGTTTCCAGGTCATACCTATCAGCTGGAACCTGTAAGAGGCCTCTGTTTGCAAGATAATTCAAATGGAAGTAAAACAAACTTAAAAACTTAACTTAACTTCAAAATGTTTAAAGCACTCAGGGTGATTCTTCCTATTGTGGATGAAGATTCAGAATGTTTCCTTTCAAAAGAGACCAGACTCATGCATGTGCTATAAGTATAAAGTATAATAAATTGCAGATTACTTTGGGTATGCAATTTTCAGGCGTTTTCTGAAAATTGTGCCCGTAAGTAGTTATAGTACCTACTTGAAGCTGAAGTCGTCCCTTGATGTGCCCAGGGAATCAACTCATCTCTTAGAATCCATATTCAGCTACATGTCAGTTGATGGGAATTAATTTAGCTCTGCTGTCTGCCTCGTCCGTCTCCATCTCTTTTCACTGATTTAGTGCAAATCTATCGTTGTCCTCCACATTGCTAATTGACCACTGCAGTATAAATATATTACTTTATAATGGAGCAGGCTATTTAAAATGCAACTAAGTACAAAATATACTTACTAATACTAAATAATATACAAATTATTACTAATACTAATACTATACTATACTTAAGTTAAATTAAGTTAAACATTTTAGAAACCTCAAAAAACGTACAGAAATAACTCAACTACTGTAACAAGAGTATGTAATTAGTTACTTTGCACCCTTGCATATTACTTATAAAAAGGCTAAAGTAGCTTATTTGTACTGTATGCAAAATAAAAACCTGCATGGTTTTGGCTTCATTCTGCATGGAACTAGCATTATGTCTGTAAAGAGGAGTCTTGTGTGGTTTTCCATTCAGATATCTTGAGGTGAGAAGATGTCCAGCGACCCCTTTGAAAGTGCTCATGCCCGTCAAATTTAAGCTAGCTTAAAGGAACACACCAACATTTTGGGAAATTAGCTTACCTTGTTCTCCAGAGAGAGACAAGAAGATATATACCAGTTTCCTCTCTGTGCGTTCAGTAGAAAGCTATCTGGCTGCATGTTAGCCTAGCTTAGCACAATGAATGTAAGCGGACAGTGCCGGTTAGCCTAGGCGATGTCCAACTAACACATCTCCCGAAGGCTAGGTCTGCTTCCATTCATTGTGCTATGCTAGGCTAACATGCAGCAAGCTTTCTACTGAACGCACAGAGAGGAAACTGATATCTATCTTCTTGTCTCTCTCTGGAGAAGAGGATAAGCTAATTTCCCAAAATGTTGGCATGTTCTCAAAGTTAATAGCTTAACTTTGGCTGTGAGCTAGCATGACATGGTACCTTTGGATTCCTCAAGACGTCAGTCACGACGGCAGTATCTTCGTGCTAGCTTAAATCCGAGTCATGTGATGCCTCAACCCTGAGCCGTGCCTGATCGCCTACTGTGGTACTGTATGACTATGTTGGCCTGAGCTTTGATTTATCATTGTAATATCCATCAGGTCAGTGGGACCTTGGGATGACCAGGGCCATAAAACCAGGGGCTCTGCCCGACTCTTTTTAATACAGTCTCAGTAAAATGACTGAAGGTCAATGACACTCTCAGTCAATCAGATAGACTCAGCTTTACACAGGTGGAGCAACTCTTTTCATTATTATTAAAGGAACACGCCAACATCTGGGGAAATTAGCTTACCGTCTTCTCCAGAGAGAGACAAGAAGATAGATACCAGTTTCCTCTCTGTAGAAAAGCTATCTGAATGCATGGTAATGAATGGAAGCCGACATGGCCGGATAGCCTCCTAGGCATTGTCCAACTAACACCTCTCCCGAAGGCTAACCGGCACTGTCCTGTTTTCACATTAAAATATGCAGTGTCGCCTATAGTTTGGGAAAATCAGAGATCAAAGGTATATTGGAATAATTTATTAAAGAAACTGAGAAAAAGCGAGGATGTTACCTGAAAAGTTATTGGTTACAAAGGCGGGGCTCATTATTTTGTGCACCAACATATTCCTAGGCTTACGTTTGCTTCACAGTGTCATTTATGATGACATAAGATGGAATAATTGTAATAATTGCATGTGTAGTCCATCATCGTACAACTATGGTAAAAGTCAGTAATTACCATCGTTTATTAAAGGCGCACTTCACCTGAAAACAGTGATTTATTTTGCACATAATCTCACACATATCCCAAGGCTCTAAATTGTTTTGCGTACATCTATTTAGTATACAGTACATAGTTATTACTTATTAGCATTAGCATTTGCATGCTAACAAACACACTGATTGACAGACACACTGACCGCTCTCCAATAGTTATTAGCATTAGCCAACTAACGCTAGATGGTGATAGGAAGCATAGGAAGGATGTTTGGACACATAGGAAGGATGCTAGGAATCATAGGAAGGGTGATAGGAAGCATATGAAGGATGTTAGGAAGCATGTTAGAAACAGGTTCCAATAAGACAATACTATACAAGTTTCATGATGAGTGAACCTGTATAGTATTGTCTTCTTGTAACTTGTTTCTGATCATCTATTTGAGTGGACAATGATTATTATTTTATAATAATAATTAATAAAACACTTGTCATTGACCGATTTGAAAAATATTCAAGGATTCACATACCTGGCCTGTGGTCATGCCTGTGTACCCTGTTTCATCCACTACAGCCTTAGGGGTAAGATTAGCTCCGGATAGACGGATAGATAGATAGATAGATAGATAGATAGATAGATAGATAGATAGATAGATAGATAGATAGATAGATAGATAGATAGATAGATAGATAGATAGATAGATAGATAGATAGATAGATAGATAGATAGATAGATAGATAGATAGATAGATAGATAGATTGATAGATTGATAGATTGATAGATAGATAGATAGATAGATAGATAGATAGATAGATAGATAGATAGATAGATAGATAGATAGATAGATAGATAGATAGATAGATAGATAGATAGATAGATAGATAGATAGATAGATAGATAGATAGATAGATAGATAGATAGATAGATAGATAGATAGATAGATAGATAGATAGATAGATAGATAGATAGATAGATCAAATGCTTCGCCTGGTGGAGATAAAGATGTGTGATGCTTTGTTTTGTTGCACACACAGCCTTGCTTGCTGTTGGCTATTATTCTTTTTTAAATGTCTTGTCATCTCAAAATGCTTCCAGCGGCACTGTTTTTATTATCACAACTCAAGTATCATCTGATGACTTATTGATAATTTGCTTTGTGTTGTTTGTTTGCTTTGTTTGGTCGAGAAAATTAAAATGTCATTCGAAAGAGAAACAGACATTTTCTCTGCGAGAGGAGAGAAGAGAGAGAGAGAGAGCTGAGGAGAAAGGCTGTCGTTTTGTTAAAGGAACACACCAGCATTATGGGAAATGCACTTACCGTCTTCTCCAGAGTCAGACAAGAAACAAATATCAATGTCCTCTCTATGCGTTCAGTAGAAAGCAATCCGACTGCAAGCTAGCCTAGCTTAGCACAAATGAATGGAAGCTAGTCTAGCTGTTTAGAACGGACTAGCTAGTCTAGCTGATAACCAGAAACACCACTGCCAGAGGTTTTATGCTAGGCGAGCTGCTCTGGGTTCAGCCCCATGTTCCCACAGCCCCAGGCACGTGCACACATAGAGGCCAAGGGGTGCCTGAGCACCAGCCTTTTTGAGCCTCATCAAAAAAGTGCCCTTTTTGGATTTTTTTTTTTTTTTTTTTTTTTTACCATTAAGCATATAGACTGCCCTTCCAACTGAAAAATGTCAGGATAGAATCAAAATATTAGGTAAAGAGAGAGAGATGCCCCATATTCCATTGCAGTTTGCACGGCCTCCTCAGCGTGCCTCTCCGCGGACCTATATATTTTATGCATAGCGTGGGTGGTGATGATGATGATGATGATAGAAACTGCTGTTGAATGCTGGTATTACACTCATTGAGGGACATTGCAGTGCTCCTGCACTGATTATTATTAATATTCAATATTTGATCACCAAAACCCCCCAAAAAGCATAAAAAGGGGGCCCCCGCCCGAAAAGGGCCCTTAAAAATTGTGCTCGCGCGCTACGCGCGCTCGGTTAATATATACACACAAGTGTAGTGCCCTTTTCAGCCTTTGAGCACCTGCCCCTCTAAAGTCCTGTGCACGTCCCTGCCGTCGGGAACCGCATCCTAGGGCGTGTAACCACCCCAGGCCCGTGCGGGACGCCCCTGAAGAGGCAGCGAACGCCGGGTCAGACGCGGAGTCGACCCCCTCAGGAGAGGATGGGGAAGACGGCGGAGATTGAGTCGAAGAGGAGGCTGCTGGCGGTCCACCGATGGCCCTGGAGGGCGAGGCCGTGGTCCATGACCCGCCCACGGACACGGAAGAATCCGACACGGAGTCGGAGGTGGGGGAAGTGGAATCTCCCCGGGTGGAACCCACCCGGCCACAGAGGAGCACCAGAGGTCGGCTACCCGCCCGGTATCGCCAGGACTACGTGCTCAAGGGTGTGTTTGTCGAACAGTGTGTCCAACTCATGAAGGAGTGTGTGAGACTGTTAGCATAGTGTGTGATTGTTGATCTATGCGTGAAACTGTTGGTCTCAGGACCGTTTTCATGCATGTGTTGGTTGGTGTTTGGTGGTGTTAACTTGCAGAGGACTTAGCAAGTTCAAAGTGGGGGGAAATGTAGCAACCTGGAAAATATGCCTATTGTCCAGATGTGCTGACTTGCCTTTTTATCTCCTCTGATACACCAAGACATTCTAATTAGTATCCGCTAATATTCTCTCGAACAATGATGCTCGCCCCTCCTTGTTCTACTCACTGGAATATGGATTATGAACAGGATTACTGGACCCTACTCTATCAGCCTCTTCCTTGTGACTAGTTGGCGGCACCAGCAGGGGGCGGTGGCAGGCAGAGAGCGTACGAGAGAGACGGAGAAGGAAGTGGGCGGAAGTGCGAGGAAGCAGCCTCTTCGACATTGGACTTGGATCGGTTCGGTCGTGTCTGGAAGAGCCCCGTATTGAACTTGAGTATATTACGGGTTATCCTATGAATGTACTCGTAGTGGAGCCTTGCATGTTTCTCCCCTGAATATCCCTAGTGATATACCACAAGTTATCCTAGAACAAGAACGGTATAGCCGAGTTGGGCTTAAGTTAAAGTTATTCCCTCCAGCGAGGTGTCCCGCCAGCATGGCATGAAGAGGACCGGTGTTTTAGAAACACCCTGCGTTATCATATATCCCGTTTAGCAGAAGGGCTGTTTGGGACCCAGAGTTTAGCTGCAGTGTGAGTGAAGGCAAGCTAGATCCGCGTGTCGACCCAGCACCAGCTCTACAACCCGTCCGCTCCGGCTGTCGGCAACCAGACCTGCACCCGGCTGCCTTCGGAGACCGACAGAGGTCGCTACCACCCAGCACACGCTCTCAGCCCAACACTGCCCTCTGCTCCAACCCCGACGAGAGCGTTCTAAGCCATCTTGCCTTCAGAACGACGGTGGTGCGGCGAGGCCGCCATTTTGGATGAGTACAAATGAGCATATATGCTCCGGGGCTATTACACCATACCCAGTGTGGTGCAGCCTGCGGGCGAAGTTAACGTTGCTACTACAGTTTATAAGGGGAACCCCAAACAATATATGCCGGCATTAAGATAGGACTTTTGTAAGGTATTTGTGGGCCCACCCTTTTGATTTCTTTTCATTTTCTTTGAGTGTGATAATGTGTGTGTGTTTAATAATTTTTTCCCATCCAAATGAACCCTTTCCCTGTGGGGAAGTTACAGACCGGGTGCATTATAGATCAAGCCTTTTGGAGGTATTATTCTTGCCTTATAATTAAAGCCTGACCGAGGTATTATACAGGGCGACCCAGACGTGGGTGAGGAGTCAAACACCTTGCAGTATATTACCCCTGATACTAACCCAGAGGTGGGTGTATAAAATACGGGTTTAGGAGGTGTTGATTCACAAACGGAATTATAGTGGGACTTCGGTCTATGTAGTCATTATCATTAAATCATTGTAACTGACCAGTATAATAACAGTAAAGAATTGGATGGGGATTCTGTGTGTGTGTCCATTCCTGAGCCGTATTAACCCTTTTGGTGTGGGTAACATACAGTACATACTATTAATCCTTTCCTATTCAACCTTCCCTTTCCCACTGTAAGGTTTCTAGTGTCAACGAGGGAGGGTACTGCTTGCGGGGGGAACCAAGTTATTTATTTACAATTCAGTCACTAGGTGTGGGAGGGTGCTAGAGGAGTAATTGGGGGAAGTGAGAGCGTGTTGGGGAGTACTGCTGACCGCCCTGAAAGAGAGAGGAAGACCAGAGTACCGGACCAGGTTCGTAAATCCCAGGCCCCATCCACTCCCACTGCCAGCCTCCAGTTGACGCTCCCGACCCAAAGACGGAGGTGCAGCTAGCCAGAGTTCTACTGTGTCTCGCTACCCAGTGACTGTGCATACCCGTTCCCACGAAGCAGGGATAATCCACCCTGCTACATTAACAACAAGGTAGAGTTGCGATATCTCTCTCTCTCTCTCTCTCTCTCTCTCTCTCTCTCTCTCTCTCTCTCTCTCTCTCTCTCTCTCTCTCTCTCTCTCTCTCTCTCTCTCTCTCACTCTCTCTCTGATTGTGTAGGGCATATTGGCTGCATTTGACTGACTGTGATCATATATTGATTGATGGCAATGGTGATAGTTGTACCTAATTAAATATTCGCCAATGCGTGGTACATGTTTGCAAAATGTTTGGTATAGCGCCCCCCCATGGAGAAGAATGTACGGGCCGCCACTGGGTCTTTGGCATGGCGTTGACATTGGTGCTGAGATACAGATCCTTTCTTGTGATGAGGACGTTCTTCACAATCATCGTTTGTTCTTCACAATCAACTGTTGTTTACAGTTCTCATATCTAACTCTAGTTCTCCACATATTTATTGTCTCATTGTGTGAAATATCATATAAGATATGCTCCAATCATGTTTCTTTTATTTTTATTCAATTACTCATTCATGAAAACCTAGGTACAGGCACCAACATCACCATTCTAGGTTCAATAAAATAAAAGTTATGAAGCGTAATTCGAAATAAATACAGAAATTGCAGCCATCTTTGATTTTTGCCATACCAGAATATTCAAAACATCAATATTTTAACTCCAGTTGATTCCTCACACAGTATTAACTTAAAATAGCAATACAAAATTATATTACACAGCAATTGTGTGAACATTAAGACGTTTTTAAAGAATTCATGATGTGTCATTTATTTCGCAGTAGCACAAGTGACAGCTGTCAGAACTATGCCGGGCTAGCTTCTGACAACTCGTAGTAATCAAACATTTATCAATGAAACCCCACACAGGGCGTCTCCTCTCAGCCCAACCCCAAAACCAACCTCCTTAAAGTGACAGTGCCCCATCAACACATGAAAACAATACCATGGGGAATTATTAGGGATGTCCGATATTATCGGCCGACCGATATTATCGGCCGATATCGGCAGTAAAATGTGATATCGGAAAATATCGGTATCGGTTTAAAAACAAAAAAAAACAATAACAATATTTGTTATATATATATCCAGTGAAATTATTAGTTACCTGAAATTATTCCGTTTTTTGGACGGGGAAACCCTGCATATATCGGTATCGGTTGATATCGGTTGATATCGGTATCGGAAATTAAGAGTTGGACAATATCGGAATATCGGTATCGGTAAAAAAGCCAATATCGAGCATCCCTAGGAATTATGTCTCTATAGAACCCACTACAATATAAATATTATATTTATTAAGAAGGTTATTTATTTATTTGCATTTCAGATATTGATTGAAGAGGTGTGTTTCTATATGGGTGACATGTCCCCATACACAGGGCATTCGCATGCAGTCACCAGGTCTCCACAGTTTGCCTATATGGGAGATTTCCGACGACCTGTTAAGACGGCACTCTCTTACGTTAAGACAGGACTCTCTTACGCCACCATCGCCAAAACACCAAAAGAGCATCAAATCACTGACCTCTAGGACCATCATTCAGGTCATAGTACCAGTTAGATTAGATTACATTGAAATGTATTGTCATCATACAGCATAAGTATATTACAATGAAAATAGGTGGGGCATCCAACCTGAGTGCAAATGTAACAGGAAAGTGCAATAGTAATATTAATATAGTGATTAAGCTGGGTATAAGATATATACATTTGTTCTACTGAGTATAATGCTAATCACATGTATGTACAGAGTTGTAATATATTTAAATGTTTCAAAAATGTTCTTATGTACCCCAGTTGCTATTGCATGCACATATTTGTGTTTTATTACACGTATATGTACATACATACCAACTATTCGCCTGTTTTATTCTCCACCCATCCATAGCAACACTATTATCACCGACATCCACGAAGGGGGATCCCCTTTGAACTGCCCTTCTAAGGTTTCTCTCCTCGCCTGTGGTGCTTTTTTCCTATTGCTATAGGTTTTTCCTTACCTTTGCTGTGGTATGTCTGGGAGTGTTGCATTTATTACTTTATATTTATTTTGGATTTCATGGTGGGTTTTTTGTTCTTGATTTATTGGGATGTTTCATCTTGAATAGTTTAAAGAAGACTTGTCCGGCCCATGGGGACATTAACTTGTGATTTCGGGCTTCACAAATCAATTTGATTTGATTTAATATGCATTTATATGTCTAGTGATACAGGTATAATAAATAATAATAATAGATTGGATTTGTAATGCACTTTTTGTTCGCTGGGATCCCAAAGTGCTACACTACATGGTTAAAACAGTTAAAAAAATAGAATAAAATAGTTATTAGTAAAACAAATAAAATAAAATACAGAATAAAAATAGAACATAGTTAATTAAAAACATAGTATAAACAGACAATTTAAAAACAAAGCGCAATAAAATTTAAATAAAAAGCTAACAGTCAAAGGCCTTTTTGAACAGATAGGTTTTCAGGCCTGCTTTGAAAGAGTCCAGGCTCTGTGGTGCCCTCAGCTGGATGGGGAGGCTGTTCCACAGGCGTGGTGCAGCCGTGCAGAAGGCTCGGTCACCCATGGTGCAGAGCCGGGTATTGGGGACCTGAAGGAGCAGGCTACCTATCTGAGGGTGCGGGTGAAGGATTGTGGAGTGATGAGTTCCTGAAGGTAGAGGGGTGCGTGTCCGTTTATGCAGTTATGGGTGATCGTAAGGATTTTGTAGTTGATCCGGGATGAGACGGGGAGCCAGTGTAGTGAGTGAAGGATGGGGGTTATGTGATCGTGTTTACGGACTCTCATCAGGATCCTGGCAGCGCTGTTCTGGATGTATTGCAGCTTTTGGATGCTCTTGCCAGGAATCCCGATGAAGAGTCCGTTACAGTAGTCCAGTCTTGAGGAGATAAAGGCATGGACAAGCTTCTCTGCATCTGACAGGGTTAGAATGGGACGGAGTTTTGATATGTTTTTTAGGTGATAGAATGAGGTCTTGCAGAGGTGTTTTATGTGGGTGTTGAAGGTCAGGTGGGGGTCAAATCGAACCCCCAGATTTGTGACTGAGGGGGAGAGGGGGATTACCTGGCCGTCAAAGGTGAGATGGGATATGGATGAAGACTGAACCTGGTGGGGGGTGCCAATTAGGAGTGCCTCGGTTTTCTTGCTGTTTAGTTGGCGGAAGTTGCTGTTCATCCATGCCTTTATCTCCCCAAGACAGGTGGTGAGGCATGACAGAGCTGCAGAGGGGTTTGGGGCCGTTTTTATGTAGAGTTGTGTGTCATCGGCATAACAGTGGAAAGACATTCCATGTCTGCCGATGACACGACCGAGGGGGAGCATGTAGGTGATGAATAGAATGGGACCAAGAACCGACCCCTGCGGAACACCACAGGTGACCTCGAGCAGCCTGGACTTGTGTCCTCCCAGTGAGACATATTCTGTCCTGCCTAAGAGGTAGGACTGGAACCACTGTAGTGCATGGCTCGACAGTCCAACAGTGTTGTGGAGGCGCTCCAGGAGGATGGTATAAAGACACTATGGTCAGGCACTCTACTACTGGCCCCTGAGCAGCTAACACTGGAGCGGTTAAAGCTGAGGTGCCTTGCTCAAGGGCACAGCAAGCAAGCACGTGCACACATAGAGCCCAACGGGTGCACAAGCACCTGCCCTTTTGTGCCTCATAAAAAAGTGCCCTTTTTATGCCAATTATTTTTACCATATTTTCTTTTTTACCTCCATATAGATAGAGAGAGTGATCTGCAATCTGCTTGGGTTGGGGGTGCAATTCCTAACAGGCTCAACCATATGGATAAAAGTTCCCATATTATGTGCATTGCACAAACTAAAAACAGATATTACATTACATTACACAAACTAAAAACAGATATAACATTACATTACACAAACTAAAAACAGATATTACATTACATTACACAAACTAAAAACAGATATTACATTACATTACACAAACTAAAAACAGATATTACATCAGGCAAGTTGGAACAGGGGGTGCGGCGGGTGCGGCAGCACCCCCTAGTGGCAGCTTCAGTTACTGCACAAAAGTAAAAACTGTATTTTTATATACTGTAACCAGTGGTGCAGTCGTAATATGGACCAAGGCCAAACGCCACGTGCACGCGCATACATGTTCCCTCGGTTGCGCACAGAACAGATGATACAACTTGTCTCATCCTTCCAGTCGGGAGATCAAGCAACCCCCCACCTACAGGGCTTGTATTTGGTTGTCGGTATCCTATTATTATGCAAAGTCTCTAGGTGATAAGGTAGCAGTGGAGCGCTGCTGACTGATTATTATGTTTCACGTTTTTAACAACCAACGGTAGATTCACTCGTCACTGTACATGTATAAACAAAGCCCATACTGTGTTAGGACTATAAACACTGTTAGGACTATATGGTCTGACTCTTAATAATAAACACTGTTACAGTGTTAGGACTATCTCGATTCACGCGTCACTACTGTAACTAGAAACTCTGGGTGTCACTGTACATCAGTGTGGAACTGTAAGCTGTAACGTTATTTCGCGTTTTTAACGTCAGCGGGGCGATGCGGTGGTTTGTCCCCGGCTTCCGTGCACCGCCGCCGGCTCTACTCGGTCCAGCTCCAGCAGCAGCGACCGTGCTCCGTTGTAGAACGAAGCCCTTCAATGACAGAGCTCTCATATTTTGCGAATGCATAAACTATATCTTAAATTATGGCTATGTGTCTAATATGGCTGTCGCTTATCAATGACTTCGCGACAGCCATATTAGACACATCGCCATAATTTAAGATATAGTTTATGCATTCACAAATATGAGAGCTCTGTCATTGAAGTGGGTGGTGGCAGCATTACTAACAGTAGCGATTTGTATTGTTTTGTCATGACCAAACATAATCCCAACATAGATAGGAGGTGTACTGTATGTCAAATGTCGGTCATGTGGTGGAAGAGTTTAGTACAGTCACACAACAGAACACCGCTGGTTCGACCAGCGCTTCTGCCGCGCGTCTCTCTTGCCGCAAGGGCGTGTGCTAGTGGATTGATTGATTGGCCGTGTGGCCAATCAGAGAAACGCTGAACGAAAAGCTGAACACAAGTTGGTTGCCTTTAATATTCACGCCCCCCCCCCCCAAAATCAAAACATCGCCGCGCTACCAACCAGTTAACCCTTTTCACTGCGACAATACACCGAAGGTTAACCCTTTCACGACCGTCGGTTGTGTGATAGTAAAGGGTTAACCCTCCGTCGTGTGGCAGTGAAAGGGTTAACAGTTATACAGTAAAGTACTGCACCTATCATTTTTACAAGCAAGAACAAGAGCTAAGAATAAATGTAAAATGCACACTAAAGAATTAAAACAAATAAACAACTTAGCTAACACACAATAATAATAATAATAATAATAATAATAATAATAATAATAATAATAATAATAATAATAATAATAATAATAATAATAATAATAATAATAATAATAATAATAATAATAATAATAATAATAATAATAATAATAATAATAATAATAATAATAATAATAATAATAATAATAATAATAATAATAATAATAACAAACAATAAAATAACGTGCAAATTTGCTTTACAAGAAAATTATGTATTGTAAAATATGTTACACATATATAATCAAAATATAATATCGCTGCTGTCGGGACAAAACCTCATAACTCCAAAAACCCAACTTTTCAGCAGATGAAAAAAACTAACACAGATTTGAGGGTGAATAGAGTTAGGAGGTTTAGACAGATGATCGGTTTAATGCTTTACCATTGTTTAAACTTTGTAAAACCCACACACACATATGGAGGATGATCTACGGAGTTGATTTTCTATAATAAAAAAAAAATTTAAAAAAGGAGTTATGAGGTTTTGTCCCGACAGCAGCGATATCCTAAATAAACAAACAAATAAAAAAAAATTACAAATTCACTTTGTCTAAAGAACTATTTACATTCCACTCCCTATCATCACACTTCAAGGTTAGCCTGTAGCTCCTACTGGTTTCCATGTACAGTGCAATCCTTCTGGCCTTCCTCGCTGCAAAGTCATCAATCACATCAAATTGTCCAACTCCTGAGCCAGCTCCTTCCCATCCAAATCAGATTGCCCTCCATGGTTTAATGTGTGTACAAGTGCCTCTGCTTGCTTCATCAGCTCTTGGTGTGGCAGGTCTTGGAAGTTGTACAAAATTGCATACCTTTCACTTTGGCACGTTTCTCGTCTTCTTCTTTTCTTCTCTTTTTAAACTGGATGGCCGGATGGCTTTTGCCTCTTCATAGTTCTCTAACGCTAGTCTTTCTTTCCTCAACGCTCAATTCTATAAACACTTGACCGATACCCATCAATGCACAGCGCTCTCTAGCATGTTTTGACTGTGAACACCTAAAGCTGAGGCTCAGACCGACCGACCGTTTTAGATTTTTGGCTCATTTTCCCTTATGTTAGAATTTTTTTAATGTAAAAATAATGGTTGCAGATCTAGAGCGGGGCGCCAAAACTGCACAGAAAAAAATACAAAAATAAATAAATAAAAAATAAATAAACTTTTTTTTTTTCTTTTTTTTTTGGGGTACCCCCCTCTGGGTGGCGCTCTAGGCGACCGCCTATATCGCCTGTAGGAAGGTCCGCCCTTCTGCCTCAGTGACGAAGCCCAAACGTCGTTTGACCGCGTATGCCCAGCACTGCACCCCTGACTGTAACAATATAAGTTATAAGTTGATCCTGCTCAAAGCACTTGACTTCACCATTACACTGACACACTTGTAAATACGTTAATTCTTGTTAGATTGCCCGACTGTATTATTTTCCTCGCTGTGTGGAATACAGTTGCGTCTGAGGGGAGTGGCCGCTGGCTGACAGTGCTCCCTGCTGTCTCGGGTGTCGGAGAGGAGACGCACAGATGAGAGAGATGAGAATGAATGAATGAAAACTTTATTTAACAGATTGCAGAATGGGTACAATACAGTACGGCTCAATACACACATTTAAGGGGATGCAGACCAGAGAAAGACGTTTGTCTTGTTTACATCAGGGTCCCCCATTTTCAATTCATAGACGCACCAAAATCCATTGCGGGGTGAAAATTTGCCGCAAAACATTAATATCTTTGGAACCGTTTGTGTTCAATTGTATCTGACTCGGGAGATGATCTTCTCTCGTCACAATTGAAATTGTATTTCTCCGTCGAGCAAAAGCTGGCTGGCAGTCTCATTGAATAATATACGCACTCCGAAAGTCTATAAACTTGTGCATAACGGAGCAGAGGTCCCCAACCATCGGGTCGCGGACCGATGTAATATAAAACACTTAATTAGCCGTGCATTGGTAATACAATTGGTATCAGCTGTGTAATGTCTTAATTTAGGCACGACAGTGTCGTTGTAGGAGATGCATTCAATCTAACATTGAAGCTAACCAATATATAGAAATGTGTCATACAGACTTGGAGATGGAGCCAAGTGAGGTATTCAGAAGTTCAAGTGAGGTGTGTTTGTTTTTATTTCTTCAGGCTTGAAAAGTCAAAATAAAACAATTATTATGTTCTTCTCGTTTGCCTCACGTCTCACGTAATTTTCAGTTAAAGGGTCATTAGAAATAACTTATTTCAAAGCCATTCTAAACAACGAACGTTCCTCACACGGCGTTCTGAAAAACAAATCTCAGATAGGCCGCACCCCCTGCCGATTTAAAGTTCCGACGTGCCTGTATTATATTACATTACACAAACTAAAAACAGATATTACATTACATTACATTACACAAACTAAAAACAGATATTACATTACATTACACAAACTAAAAACAGATATTACATTACATTACACAAACTAAAAACAGATATTACATTACATTACACAAACTAAAAACAGATACATTACATTACACAAACTAAAAACAGATATTACATTACATTACACAAACTAAAAACCGATATTGTCTGAATTACTAGAAGAAAGAAATGCACCACCTTTGGCTGATAGTAATTTATTAATTTCTTAGGATTTCTTTTGGTCTAATAAATGTTTAAAGTGGAAATGAAGCAGTGCGATAAATACATATTCATAGCATCACATTAGTATTTAGATAAGCCACAGAAGAAGTCACGTTATAAAAATAAGCAGTTTCTAAGAAAAAACTATTTGTTGTGTACATTTCTGAAGCATTTAGCATTATGGGCGCGGCCATTTTGTTGCTGACGTCATACCGGGGGTTGGGTGTATACACTCTGGTTAGCTGCCTATATTGAATGGGTCAGTCAGCAAATAAAATGTTGCCTACAAAACAACGGGACCGCGGTGGTTCTGTTTGTATTGCTCCTGGCTGTTCAAACTAATTTTACCATGTGAGAGAGAGGAAAGTTGGTTAATTTCCACAAACTACCAGTGAAAAAAACAGTTGTTGACATGTTGGCTCGGGCTGGCTGCACTCAGGCGGCGCGACCAGCCTGTTGGACAGGGAAGGAGGATCTGCAGAGAACACTTCATTGCCTCGGATTATGTTGTTGGGGTGGGATGTTTGTCCAGAAGACCACTAATCAGCTGAAGCCGGACGCGGTTCCCTCGGTCTTCGACAGACAGACCGGCGTTAGCTCTCGGGAGCGATCGCTAGCTAGTTGGCACCAGCCGGGGCCCGGCGTTAGCTCTCGCTAGCTAGCGTTAGCAACCGGAGCGTCGCGGAGCATTCAGCCTTGTGAAGGCACGACAGTGTCGTTGTAGGAGATGCATTCAATCTAACATTGAAGCTAACCAATATATAGAAATGTGTCATACAGACTTGGAGATGGAGCCAAGTGAGGTATTCAGCTTGTGTAGCCAGCAGGCTGAATGCTCCGCGACGCTGGTTGAAGTGGGTCTAGGTAGCCAGCAGGCTGAATGCTCCGCGACGCTCCGGTTGCTAACGCTAGCTAGCGAGAGCTAACGCCGGGCCCCGGCTGGTGCCAACTAGCTAGCGATCGTTCCCGAGAGCTAACGCCGGTCTGTCTGTCGAAGACCGAGGGAACCGCGTCCGGCTTCAGCTGATTAGTGGTCTTCTGGACAAACATCCCACCCCAACAACATAATCCGAGGCAATGAAGTGTTCTCTGCAGATCCTCCTTCCCTGTCCAACAGGCTGGTCGCGCCGCCTGAGTGCAGCCAGCCCGAGCCAACATATCAACAACACTGTTTTTTTCACTGGTAGTTTGTGGAAATTAACCAACTTTCCTCTCTCTCACATGGTAAAATTAGTTTGAACAGCCAGGAGCAATACAAACAGAACCACCGCGGTCCCGTTGTTTTGTAGGCAACATTTTATTTGCTGACTGACCCATTCAATATAGGCAGCTAACCAGAGTGTATACACCCAACCCCCGGTATGACGTCAGCCATGACGTCAGCAACAAAATGGCGGCGCCCATGTTGAAAACAGGGATATTATATTATATTTTTCAGACAAATAAGATAGATTTCACATTTGATTATAGAACCCTGTCTTACACAAGGTACACAACAAACAAACTAGGATCACATTGCTCACTGCTTCATCTCCACTTTAAGGTTCTTAGATGGATCCCCTGCTGCCTCCTCCTCCTCTTCCTCATCCTCTTCCTCATATTCCTCTTCCTCCCCCTCCTCCTCTTCCTCATCTTCCTCATCCTCCTCCTCCTCCTCCTCCTCATCTTCCTCCTCCTCCTCCTCCTCCAACTCTTCCTCATCTTCCCCCTCCTCCTCCTAATCCTCCTCCTCCTCCTCCTCCTACTCTTCCTCCTCCTCCTCCTCCTCCTCCTAATCCTCCTCCTGCTCCTCCTGCTCCTCCTTCTCCTCCTCCTCCTCCTCCTCCTCCTCCTCCTCCACGGGGAGCAGCGTACTGGCTCATGTTAAATGGCAGGCCATGCATTATGCAGCAGCTTACGCCACAGCGCTGGAGCTTAATGTCCTCAGCTGCAGTCCACCTGTCGCTGCTCTGGTCGTAGTGCTCCACCTTGCTGATGTCATTGTAGCCTCCGACCACGAAGAGCAGGTCGTCCAGCACCGCGATGCCAAAGAAGCAGTGGGGGGTGATCATGACGGGCAGGGCGCTCCAGGAGTCAGTCAAGGGGCTGTAGGCCTCCGCACTACGCAGGGCATTTCCAGGGTCCCTGCACCCTCCCACCTGAGGACAGGACACATGAGAGGAATGTTTTAGTGTGTGGCTCAGGCAGGCAGGCAGGTAGGCAGACACTGTATTAATCCACTTAGGGAAATGAGGGCATCACAGAAGCATTGCAAGTCAAATGATACATATTGTAGCTAAGGGGCTACACAACCCTGACTGTATTTAAATGTTAGATTAAACCACTACGAAAGAATATTAATTAGCCAGACATTATAGGTACACAAAATGGCGGACACTCTATTAACTGCGAGGGGACAGTGATACAAGTTGAACAATCACTTTAATAGTAATAGAAAGCATACATATTATATAACACCGATTTCCTTTAATACGTTAATGTCAATGCAACAATGTCAGAGGTAACGATAGTCCTGAACTACGAGTACTCGACCATTGATGCAGCACGGGGAAAGCAAGATGGCGGGTGGAGACGGTAATTCTCTGGAGCTCCTACTCCAGAGAGCTGCAGACAAACTTGGGATAATCCTGTCGTCGCTGGTGAGGAGGGTCTCGTACGGACCAGGTTCCTGTATTCCTAGCGCCCGATGGCAGGATTAATAGCTATTAGTCCAAAAGCCTGTTGGCATGGTTGATAGCTAGTTAGCCCTTGTGTACTTAGGCTAACCCGCATGGAGTCTTCAATAGGTAGTTAAATCCAGAACGCCGCTGGGTTCAACTACTGTATAAGTCTCTCAACGTTACTTCGCTCGCACAAGTCACTATACTTTGCCAATAGTGGCTCGACAATATTATGGGGTATCTAATTAGCTGTACAGCTCTCTGTCAAGATACGTTGCTTGTCGTCCTGTTACTGCTACCAAACGTTTCTTCTATAACACACACTCTGTCTTAGTTACCTGTGGAATGAGTCTGTTCATCCCCACAGATCAATATGCTCTCTCTCTCACTTTGCCCAGGCATGTTTCAAGAACCCTGCGCATGCGCTCACGCTGTCTACGGCGTTAAGAATGGAACATGTACAAATAAGCGAATGATGAATACTGGTAGGTAAACAGATGACGTGAAATATATATCTTATATATATAAACAATATATAAGTTATACAAAATAATAAACGCAGACTCTATGTGTTAATCTGGACCTTCAGAACACATATCTATAGAAATATCTAGTATAAAGCATTTGTCTCTGTGTGCACCTACCGCATAGACTTGTCCTCTATATGCAGCGACTCCCACTGCGCCACGCCTGCTGCTCATGGGGGCGATCAGAGTCCACTGGTCGGTGTCTGGGCTGTAGCACTCAGCTGTGAACAGACACTCCTCCCCGTTGAAGCCACCACAGATGTAAACCTGTAATAAGAAAGAATATTCTAATTTAGTTTATATATTCCATTTGATTTCATTCTACTTTAATTGTCTGTTAATGTTGATGCACCAAAGGACCCAGACACATCTTTTGTATGTGCAAGCTTACTTGGCAATAAAGACATTTATGATTTCTGATCTAACGTTCCTTGTGTTCATCTAGCACCCTGTGTCCCTCAGTTCCACCCACCTTGCCCTGGAGGGCTGCTGCCCCGGCGCCGCTCCTGCGCTCCAGCATGGGTGAGATCAGTGTCCACTGGTCGGTTTCAGGCTCGTAGCGCTCGGCGGTGTTCAGCGCGTGTCCGTCCTCCCCTCCCATGGCATAGATACAGCCGTCCAACGCGACCATGCTGAGGTGACAGCGGCGTGAGTGCATGGGAGCCGCCTGCAGCCAGCTGCGAGTGACAGGGTTGAACCTGCGCACACTGCTGAGATGCTGCCCACCGCCACAGCCGCCGACACAGTAGACCAGACCGTGGAGAAAAGCGGTGGCGTGGGCGGCCCGGGGACTCTCCCCCTCAACGCTCACGTCCATCCATCCACCGGCTCGGATGTTGTAAGCCTCCATGCTACCCCGGCCTCCGATGGCCAATAGGACCTCCTGGGGCCGGCGTGGGCGGGTCAGGGGGTTTGGGAGCCTGTCGGAGCCAGGGGGGTTCAGGACGCTGAGGATGAGGGCCCTGCAGTCGTGGCTGTCCCTCACCACAGGGTTGTTCTGGACGTTGTTCAGCAAGTAGTCAGGCCTCATCAAGCCCATGCGAACCTGGGAAGAGACAAGCAGACAGCGGGTACAACTTAGACATCGGTTGTAGACGGTTTCTGTTGCTAGGGAACAGTTTGGACCCAAATGTTTGAGAACCACTGTACTAGGGAACCTAGTGTTGTTTTAATGTAATGCACACTAATACAATTTTTTTTTTTTTTTTTTATAAATGTTTTTCTTATATTTTATTTTCATACATAAAACAGAACATAACAGTACAATAATAATAATAATAATAATAATAATAATAATAATAATAATAATAATAATAATAATAATAATAATAATAATAATAATAATAATAATAATAATAATAATAATAATAATAATAATAACAATGACAACAGCGACGACAACAATAATAACAGTAACATGAATCATAATGACCTTGACAAGAGACAGACAAACAAGAAAAAGTAAAATAATAAAAATTTAATTAAAAATAATGTGGCTCAGGCACTAGCAACCATGTTTGTGTATCCGTAATACAATTAGTTACCTTGGGCAGCAGCAAAGGGATGTGTGTTTTACGCTCCTCACAGGAGTGGTCGATCCAACGGAGGACGGCCTTGAACACCGTCTCCTCGCACTTCACGTTCAGGTCATCCCTCTCGATGATGTCCACCAGTTGCTGCAGGGACAGCCTCACAAACTCCTGTGAGACATGCAACATCTCCTCAAAGTGGCACACGATGAAGAGATGGGCCTTGCGCCTCAGGTCAGGGCAGTAGTAGATGTCCGCAAACATCCAGATGCCGACACAGTTTTCCAGAGACAGCTGGCCTTCTAGGAAGTCAGAGCACGCTCCTACTATGCCAGTGACAAGAAGCTGGTCTGCAGCCGCCAGAAGCTCTTCCACGTTCTCTGCTGTCACCAGCACAAAGCGTGTGTAGGCGTACTCTATGATGAGCTGCATCATACCCGGGGACACCCCAGGGATAGTGTAGACTGCTTTCTCTGAGTCGCTCCAGCGAGTGAAGAGGGCTCTGTGGGATGCAGAGTATAGAGATATCTGATGAGTAAACAGTAAGCAACATTCTGTCCTGTGTAGTAATCAGAGCATGTGAGCGGAGCCGAGCGGTGGATTTTGAAGTGAGCATGGAGTGGGCTTTAAAATGGGTCAGAGCGACTCCGGAGTGAGAGCTCTCCTCCGCTCCGAGCCGCTCCCAGCCGCTCAGTGCACACGATCACACAGAAACTGATGTAATATACATGTAGTACAATGCCAAAGCAATAGGTGGCGATGTACAAGCATGAAGGCCATTTTCAACCAATGAGAAGGGTGAACCGTCACTACACATCCTGCTAAGTCCAAAGTAGATTCCGCCATCTTTAAATCACCTCGGGACCTCGGGCGAACGCAACATTTATTTTCAGTGAGAAACAAACAAAGTGCAATAAAAAAAAGGATACATTCACTGTGTTCTGCCTCATTTATTGATGAAACGAAACCAACATCAACACAATGTACCACCAAGAGCAGAGAGTTTAGTCTCTCAAGAAAGCGAGAGACCTAAGCTAACGCTGTTGTTGTTAGCTTACATGCTAACGTGAATGGGATCGGCCATAGCATTGCGGCTAGGCTAGCTACCATAGCATAGTACAGCTAGTTGAATGGATAAACGTTATTTAACATTGCAGAATGGGTACGATACAATACGGCTCAATACAAACAGTTGTTAAGGGGCCCAGGGGGTGCAGAGTCATCAACACAATGTACCACCAAGAGCGGAGTTTAGTCTCACAAAAAGCGAGAGACTAAAGCTAACGCTGTTGTTGTTAGCTTACATGCTAACGTGAATGGGATACAAGACAATACAGTTCAATACAAACAATTGTTAAGGGGCCCAGGGGGTGCAGACTATTGTAGTTTTGTCAAATCAAGGTAATTTACATCATGCTCCAAAAAAATTATGCTGAGCGGGCTGTGGAGCGGGGAACGCTTGATGCGCAAATGAAGGTGAGCGGTGAGCGAGCGGAGAGCGACTTGGGGGGGGGGGGCAACATGAGCAAATGAGAGCGGAACCAGACGTCTAGAGTGAAGAGCGGTAGTAATTAGGGCTGACCCCTATTAGTCGAATAGTCGACTAATCGGTCGAAAGGAGCCGTAGTCGACTGCCAACCTCTTAGAAGCGTGGCTAACGCTAATGGCACGCACACCAGAGGCCAACTGCCTAAGAAAACAGGCACAGAGGCACTGAAAGAGGATTTCACCCATCTAATGAACACACTAGACTAGACAAATATCAAGATGTGTCCATCAGTGGACCAATTGCATGCTTTTGCAGAGGACAAGAAGCCTTCAGTCGACTCCTTCAGACATTAAGCACCCCCCCACAGCCCAAATGGAATGATACAAAAATATATTATACTTTTTTTTTTTTTAGATAGCCGACTAATAGTCGACTAATGGCACATTTTGGCCAATCATAGTTGACTATCCAAATCCTTAGTCGGGGACAGCCCTAGTAGTAATATATTTTCACTGTAGAAGATAGGGTCTTAGCACAGTAGAAGTATAGTATCTTTTTACAGTAGAAGTACAGTATAGTATCTGTTTACAGTAGAAGTACAGTATAGTATCTGTTTACAGTAGAAGTACAGTATATTATCTGTTTACAGTAGAAGTGCATTATAGTATCTTTTTACAGTATAAGTACAGTATATTATCTGTTTACAGTAGAAGTACAGTATAGTATATGTTTACAGTAGAAGTACAGTATAATATCGGTTTACAGTAGAAGTACAGTATCTGTTTACAGTAGAAGTACAGTATAGTATCTGTTTACAGTAAAAGTACAGTATGGTACTGCCCAATTTGACAACCTAGGATGGCTTAGAGTAGAGTACAGCAACTTGCAATGGGCCTGGTCTACAAGATACACTACACGACCAAGGTACCCATGTACATGTCAAAATACTTCCCAAAGGTCAGTGAATACCACGATCACAACACCAGAATCATGTTAAACCCAGATGCGGCTCAAATAAGGGACTAAACACATTTCGCAATTATGCCACATAAATGTGGAACGCCCTACCCAAAGCTGTAAAGGAATGTGGATCACTACCCACTTTCAAAACCACTCTCAAGGGACACCTACGGGAGACTGCAATTCAAAACTGGCCCCTGTAAATATCCTAACCCAACCCCCTCCAATGTACAGTCATTTACCTAGTATGGTTTTGTCAATAGTCCAATGTACAATTTTGCTTGTTTGTACAGTGTCTCCCCCCCCCCCCCTCAATGTACAGTTTTGCTTGTTTATACAGTGTTTCTCCCCCCCACCCCAACCACCTCCAATGTAAATGACCCAGTATGGTTGTCAATATCCCAATGTACCCAACCCCCCCCACACAACCCCACCCAACCTCCTCCAATGTACAGTTTCTACATCAAATGTATATACTCCCTTTTCTTGACTCCTTCTGTATCACAAACAGTACTGTATTTGCAAATATGGTATGTCATAAATGTATAGATGTAGCAGTACTGACTTTCTGTATGTCATGTATGTCATATATGTCCTGATGAATTGAAAATGGGGGACCCTGATGTAAACAAGATGAAAGTCTTTCTCTGGCCTGCATCCCCTTAACAATTGTGTGTATTGAGCTGTACTGTATTGTACCCATTCTGCAATCTGTTAATAAAGTTTTCAATCAATCAATCAATTCAATCAATGGTATCTGTTTACTAACCAAGTTAACCTGAACCAAGCTAACCTGAACCAAGCCAAACTTACCTGAAATAGTAACTGCAGTCACCCAGGAGGGCCTTGTGGGCATTCAACTCAGTGCTGTTGACTTTAATAACCACATCACATAACCTTCCCTCCAGATGCAGCTCATTAAGGATTGTACAGGACATTGTTTCCTTTTCCATATGGGGATTTTAAATTGTATCTACAGAATATATTCAAGCTTACAAACAAGTAGCCGGAAACAACAAGTGATATCTTCACTTGGTCTTCTGAGATCTGAGACCTTCTGAGAGAATTTTTAATATACTGTACACAAATGTTCTAGAATGTTCTATTATGACATCATACTGTGACATCACAAATGTTCTAGAATGTTTGATTATGACATCATACTGTGACATCACAAATGTTCTAGAATGTTTGATTATGACATCATACTGTGACATCACAAATGTTCTAGAATGTTTGATTATCATACTGTGACGTCACAAATGTTCTAGAATGTTTGATTATGACATCATACTGTGACATCACAAATGTTCTAGAATGTTTGATTATGATCATACTGTGACATCACAAATGTTCTAGATTGTTTGATTATGACATCATACTGTGATATCACAAATGTTCTAGAATGTTTGATTATGACATCATACTGTGACATCACCCATGTTCTAGAATGTTTGATTATGACATCATACTGTGACATCACAACGGAACATGTTTGAGGTCATTTGAATAATATAAATAATATGTTGACATTAAAAAAGAACAAATAAAATGATAAAAAAAACTACATAAAACAATGATACAAATTATAATAAAATATTTAAGTAAAATGAATAGAAATAAAGAAAAATAAGACAATGAAATAAAGATAATAATTCATTTAAAAGCTATTTTAAAAATGTAAGTTTTGAGCAGTGCCAACCGAGTCTGCTGTCCTAACAGACTTGGGGTCTGTAGGGTAAGCACTTATTCCCTCCGCCCTGAACATTTATGGAGATGTATGGGCCTTTTAAGTCAGTGATAAAAGTGTCTTTCAAGGATAAGTGAGCTCCTGCACTGATTATTATAGTTCAATATTCAATATTTGATCACCAAAAAACCCAAAAAAGCATAAAAAGGACCCTCCTCGCCCAAAAAGGGCCCCCAAAAATAGCACAGGCCCAGTGCCCTTTTCAGCATTTGAGCACCTGCCCCTCTAAAGTCCTGTGCACGTCCCTGACTGGGGACACGAGCGTCTCGTCTTCTCTGAGCCGGGTGCATCGAGAGTTGAATCCATGGCGTCGACAGGACTCGTTCTGCCGGCGATGAATTAGTGAACGACTACAATTTCACTTTATACACGAGGGAGTTGTATTTGCGTCGAAGGGCTTACGGCTCTGAATCAGAACATGTACCTGGAGTACTATACACTGCCCTGCAGAAGCTTAATATCCAAAGTTATGAGTGAAATTGAACTTCTCTATATTAGTCTTATCTTGTGACAAAGTTTCAGAAATCAATATAGCTCTGTTTTTAGAGAAAAGGGTCTGTAAAGAATCGCAGTAGCTATACGAAATCACTGGATTAGTCAATGAAATTGAAAGCCATTTTTCTCACTTTCACTGTTAGCGTAGTTACTGTAGTTAGTTACTGTAGTTAGCAGGGCGGTGTGTATCCCAGTAAGACCACGCTGGTGCGGCCACACTGTCCAGATAAATCACACTGGTGCGGCCACGCTGTCCAGAGAAATCACACTGGTGCGGCCACGCTGTCCAGAGAAATCACACTGGTGCGGCCACGCTGTCCAGAGAAATCACACTGGTGCGGCCACGCTGTCCAGAGAAATCACACTGGTGCTGTTTACTAACCAAGTTAACCTGAACCAAGCTAACCTGAACCAAGCCAAACTTACCTGAAATAGTAACTGCAGTCACCCAGGAGGGCCTTGTGGGCATTCAACTCAGTGCTGTTGACTTTAATAACCACATCACATAACCTTCCCTCCAGATGCAGCTCATTAAGGATTGTACAGGACATTGTTTCCTTTTCCATATGGGGATTTTAAATTGTATCTACAGAATATATTCAAGCTTACAAACAAGTAGCCGGAAACAACAAGTGATATCTTCACTTGGTCTTCTGAGATCTGAGACCTTCTGAGAGAATTTTTAATATACTGTACACAAATGTTCTAGAATGTTCTATTATGACATCATACTGTGACATCACAAATGTTCTAGAATGTTTGATTATGACATCATACTGTGACATCACAAATGTTCTAGAATGTTTGATTATGACATCATACTGTGACATCACAACGGAACATGTTTGAGGTCATTTGAATAATATAAATAATATGTTGACATTAAAAAAGAACAAATAAAATGATAAAAAAAACTACATAAAACAATGATACAAATTATAATAAAATATTTAAGTAAAATGAATAGAAATAAAGAAAAATAAGACAATGAAATAAAGATAATAATTCATTTAAAAGCTATTTTAAAAAGGTAAGTTTTGAGCAGTGCCAACCGAGTCTGCTGTCCTAACAGACTTGGGGTCTGTAGGGTAAGCACTTATTCCCTCCGCCCTGAACATTTATGGAGATGTATGGGCCTTTTAAGTCAGTGATAAAAGTGTCTTTCAAGGATAAGTGAGCTCCTGCACTGATTATTATAGTTCAATATTCAATATTTGATCACCAAAAAACCCAAAAAAGCATAAAAAGGCCCCTCCCCGCCCAAAAAGGGCCCCCAAAAATAGCACAGGCCCAGTGCCCTTTTCAGCATTTGAGCACCTGCCCCTCTAAAGTCCTGTGCACGTCCCTGCACAGCCCTATATGTTCCCACAGCCCAATGGTCCCACAGCCCTATGTTCCCACATCTCTAAGATGTATCTCAAAATGAGGCCCTATGTTCCCACAGCCCAATGGTCCAACAGCCCTATGTTCCCACATTTCTTAGATAAAAAGAAGAAAATGGGGCCCTAGGTTCCATACGCGGCGCGTGAACCGGACATTAGGGTAGGCAACATTTTTCCTCATTTAATATATAGTGCAAATGAAGTGTTCAAATGAAGGCATTGTCTTACCTTAATGCAGCAAAATGCGACGTTTCGTCTTGGCATCAATGATCTTTGTCTCACTTTCAATATGAAGCAGACTGGCGCATTGTTGTTCTTAGTCAGTTTTGGATGTGATGTCATTGCTGAGAAAGACCGTTCACAACTTGAATCACAAGTTGCAGTGCTGACAGCAATGAAGGGAAAGTTTTTCGTAATTTAGATCTCATCATGCTTTGAAAACAATGTACATACAGTAGCTCTAAAAAGTGTCCACGATTTAATGAACTCAGACTCTCATCATGTCCTCTTAGAGCGAGCCCTTGTTTGCCAAGTTAACGCAACATATAGCCTCAGGTGATCCGTGTAGTTATGCCCAGGGGCAGCCCAGTGCAGCTTCTAAATGACTTTGTTTATATGCCTTGGGAAAATACTGTATATCCATTTAGCTTTTTGAAATTTTACTCAAAATAGTGCGCTGGTGTTCGCTACAAAGCGATCGGCGGGCGGAGATTCAGAACGCAGATGTTTGCTTTACTCGGCCTGCGGGATCAGGATGATCATGTGAATGATGTGATTGGCTACATTATTTAACCTGAGCCTAAGTGTGTTACCCTCAAAGTCTTGTCTTATCCTAAAACGTTCGTTCAACGTATCGTTCGTTCCTTACTAGTAAAGCCTTCATCACGAGTCAACGACCAAGTGAAGTGAGCAACCGTGCATCTAAATAGAGCACTTATAACCGCGTGCGAATAGGACAGTAAAAGTGTCAGAGCTTAGTGGAATAACGTCAAGTTCGACCTAGTTAATGTGAAGTACCGCGCACCGGAGAATCTACACCGGTGAATGCAGAGCCTTTTTCCGGCTGGATTATTGCTTTGGTCCTGTGGCTGTTGGAGCGGAGGAGAATCGTCTACACCCACTACTGTGTGGGATTTACCCGTGAGGAACATCACTCGAGCCCGTCTCTAGGAGAGGCTGGCTGGCTTTCACCTATGCTGCACGCATACTTGGATTATAGCTGCTGCTTTTGTCTGCCGATCAAGGGAGTAATGTACCGCCTCCCGTAGCTGGAGCTTATTGATTCCCCGTTGATCCAGAGTTTGCATTCGAACATTCCTCCCCCCTGCTGGCTTACAACCGGTGGGAACCCTTTTAGTATCTCCAGCTGCCCTACTAGTGTACTATATATAATTCTTATGATACAGGTGGTATTAATTATCCCCTGCGTAATATTCTAATGGACTTACGCTCTTGACCTATTCATGCACATTTTTCGCCTTACAAGCGCAACTCTCAATCTTGATAAGTAAAGTAATGTAAGATAATCTTCGTGCTGCTAATAAATATTATTCTAACCCATATTTGTTGTGGAACCGTGTCATTGTGGAGGTGTTCATCTCATATACCTGTGTACTGTATGGCCAGTAGTAATGTACATAAGACAGTAGTGGTTTAATGATACCATACTTATTAATACAGTCAGGGAATTGTACCCCTCAGTTACACTATGCGTGATTGGTTACTGCCTGTACCTGGAATGTTAAACGCTGCCACCTAGTCGTAGACACCTCGGCCAGCGGGCTGCAGCACAAATTCAAGTTTCTTTATTAGTTGTCATACAGAAGTACAGAATACTTTTATACAAAATGCTTCTTTCTGTTACGCTCCAGAGACTGTGCTCGACAAAATAGATAAGTACAAAATAAGTATAGCAAGTATAAAATAGAAGTCAAGTACGTAGACAAAAGTGTTCAGTATATATACAATGTACAATGCAGAGTAGAAGTACCTGAGTTACAATACAATATACTATACAGTACAAAGCAGAAATGGGATGAGGTACAATTTAGGTACAATTTACAGTAAGGTGTAATGAGGTATGGGTTGTAGTGCAAATTCTTTACCAATAAATATAAAGTGTGTTTAGGTGTTCTAAAGTGGGTAAAGTGGGTGCTGCAGTGAGTTGTATGTTTAAAGTGAGTGTGTGCGTGTGGATGTGTGTGCCGTGAGTGCATTTGATGGTTGTTACATAGTGTTATTGTCATTTAGCATTCTGATGGCCTGAGGATAGAAGCTTCTTCTGAGTCTCTCTGTGTTTGCCATGAGATTCCGGTATCGACTCCGGTATCGCAGACACAATAGCCAGCAGCCTGCGCACATATATTATATATACATTTCAAAATTCCCAGCATAATATTTTGGGTAGGCATAGCCTAGCCTGGCCTTATATACCCACTGCCTATGCTAGGTTCCCACAGCCCAATGGTCCCACAGCCCTATGTTCCCAGAGGAACCCTCTACTACCGGAGGACAATTGGATAATAGGTTGGGTGTAATTGGCTACCAAATTAAGAGAAAGGGGGATAAAATCAGATACAAAATCATGAAAAATGGGGCTGTGGGAACATGGGGCTGTGGGAACATAGGTCTGTGGTAACATAGGGCCACGGGAACATAGGTCTGTGGGAACATAGGGCCGCGGGAACATAGGGCTGTGGGAACATAGGGCCGTGGGAACATAGGGCTATGGGAACATAGGGCCGTGGGAACATAGGGCTGTGGGAACATAGGGCTGTGGGAACATAGGTCTGTGGTAACATAGGGCCGTGGGAACATAGGTCTGTGGGAACATAGGGCCGTGGGAACATAGGGCTATGGGAACATAGGGCTGTGGGAACATAGGGCTATGGGAACATAGGGCTGTGGGAACATAGGACTATGGGAACATAGGCACACTCCCGCTGCTCCAACCTGCTCCCACTCACTTTTCAGGAAGCTCTCTAGCTCCAAACAGTGTTTACAGGGATTTTCCTCTGAGGACAGTTTGTTTATTCTGTTATGAAAATATACCTTACAAATCCTTGACTTCTCTGACTCTCCGACTTAAATTACTATGCGAAGGTTTCCTTCACAAGTTCTTGAGAGAAACTCTGACAGTCGACTGATGGGCTCTCACACAGTTCTATAGCTTAAAATAAGAGCCTGCTGTCAAGAAGATCTGAAGGAGAGTGAAATATTTTCTTATCCGCTTAGACCACTTTCTCCGTTCAAAAACAGACACAACGCGAGAAAAATACACGCTTTAAATTTTTTATTTTTTGTATCTACTTTTTCTCCCCATTTTTCTATTTTTCTCCCGTCCCCAATTTCGCATTGTCCAATTCTACCCTCCCATGTCTCGAACGTTGTTAGGCCATGCCTCCCACAAGCCGGCTGCAATGTGGACGAAGCCTTAATTGCATCACGTGTCCTCTCCGGTACTCGAGGAGGCAGCCGTTGCATCTTTTCACCTGCACAGCGCGATCTCTCAGCGGCGAGGGTCTGCGTGGGAGGGACACGCAGCCCTCGTCGCTTCCTGATTCTACTGGGCAGGCACACCAACCGACCTGTAGGAGTCGCTGTCCACAACATCCGATCCCCACCCACCAGCTTCCCACCCCTTAATACTGCCAATTGTATTAGTATGAACGACCAGCCAAGCTGGTAGCAACGCCGAGAGCTGGGCTCGAACCCAGCATCTCCTGCGTTGGTGGCGAGCGCCTTGCCCACTGCGCCACCTAGCCGCCCTACACTTAAAATCTTAATGGTCCCATATGCTTTATCCTTTCAAACTATTTGAAATGATGCCCATGCAGTCTATGGGACATGTTTATTCATATGTATTTATTTCTAAAAACTAGTCTAAACCTAACTTTGATGAATGTGTTTTCCATCTCCTCTCTTGCCCCTTCAGCTCATGCCAAGTTTCTAAATCTAAAGAGTCAGTCCCTGTCAGAGTTTCCTTATTCTTCCTCTTATATATGTTCTTTGCACAAAGCAATACGAGGGAAATGATCAAATCCTATGTGGGCTTCATGAAACGTGCCCCGACGGCCAAATCTCTCCTTTACCCACCTGAGTATGTTGATGAATTGCGTTTGATCTTAAATTGGATGCCCACATCAGGCAATTTGCAGTTAGCATAAGGAAACTGCCCCATAAACCTATGCACGGGCGGCAGACTTAAAGGGGCATTTCACCGGGTGGATAAAACCCCCTGCAGATTTACTTTGCACGTAATCTCAAGGCTCTGAACTGTTTAGCACACATTCATTTAGTTTGACAGTTGTTGAGACGTAATTTGAACATGGCGTTGCTAATAAACATTTAAAATATTTTTGATAAACGTGTAAACAGCGAAGAACGTATGGCTGCTCTCCCCCGAACACCGCAATGAGGAGTAGGGTATATCTGCAGAGACGCACTGCCGTCTCGGTGATGTTTACACGTTTACATTTCTTTTTTAAATGTTTATTATCAACGCCGAGCTTTCAAACCATTGCATTTCTCTGTCCAAGACCCCCGTGCAACTGTGAGTACCTTTGAAATTTCTCTGCGATACTTGTATAATGAACGTTTCGCGTCGGACCAGTTCTTCAGAGTTAAAATAGGGTGGTTTCCTATGGGGGAGGAAGGGACTGTGGATTCACTAGGCCAAACCTTATTGGCGTGCATCACAGTCACGAAAGGGGCTACCCCGGACAGTGACCTGCCATAGCCAGGAAACATCCTGTCACCACTCAACTAGCAAGATCTGAAGACAATGGTACGCATTGATCCCAAACGTTTTATCTTCAAAGGGAATTAATTCCACATTAAACGTATTTAAAACATTTAAATAATATGCCCATATGCCCATTTTTTTATTTTTTTATATATGTTCCTACAGCCCTATGGGCCGAACAACATGGGCCGTGGGAACATAGGGCTGTAGGAACATAGGACTGTAGGAACATAGGGCTGTAGGAACATAGGGCTGTAGGAACATAGGGCTGTAGGAACATAGGGCTGTAGGAACATGAGACACTCCCGTCTCTACACCAGAGCATGCTCAGCACTCCATTGTAGACGCACTCCATTGTTCAGTTTACATCGACCACAGGCTTAACGTTTACAATGCAGCCACAAAGGTCAGCGGGATGACAAGTCACAGACAGCTCTATTTCCTGCGTCGAGCGCCTCATACCCGTGGCAGAGCGGGGTCGTCGTTGTCGTGGGTCTTTCTTAAGCTTCAGTGCGTGGCGGTGACAGCTCGTTAACACTGCCCCCGTTCACACGCCATGCTGGATTTAGTCAGACCTCGAGGGGAGGACGGTCTTAATGATGGGCATAAAGTACGCAATGACTTTTATAATAAGCCTCTTATTTTACTGATTACCTCCGCCCTCGAGATCTCTCTTTTTTCTCTCTACACAGACATGTGTCTGTACATAGTACCTGCATATAATCCATTTTACATATCTTTATCTGTACATATCCCTTACCTACTCTTACTAGTTAGTTACACTGCTGTTACGAGTTGGGTAGGTGTGTAGGACCCAGGTGCAGTGTAGAACGAGGGAGGTGTTGATTTTCAAACAAAATTATACTCTTTTATTTAGAGTCAGCAAAAAGGAAACACGCAGACAAAGGCGTATACACAAAAGAGGAGGTACACTGTCTCCCAAACACGTCAGAGCAAATAACTACAAACTCTAATACATGAAAAATGGGGAAAGCAAAGGGGAGAAAGCAATGTCTCCAAAACACGTAATGAAAGGAAACACGTCGGGCGACGGCGCTACATAAACACACAATAAAGATATACACTTGATAAGGCAACGACACAGCAATCAATATACATGGCAAACAAACTTCTCTCTGCGGGATCCACTAAGAATGGATTGCGAGGTGGGAATTGCACCCTTACCTGCGAGGGGTTGAGAGTGAATGGCAGGAGGCATAGGGTAAAGATAGCGATGTTCAGGTGGTGATGAGGTGTGTGGAGAGAAGAAGGCACCCTACGTTGGAGGAAAGGAGGAGCTGGCCCCGGGGGATAATATGATCATCATTATCAATTACGACATATTTTATACGTCGTATTTTTCACCATTAGTATTCTGTTCATTTCGTATTGTATTTTGTTTACTTCGTAATGTATAGAGCTTACTTAATTTGTATTTTCATGACACATTGCGTCCTGTGTTTTTGTCACTATCTTTCCTCATTGCATATGTTTGTAATGTCATATTCCAATTACATTTGTCACTTATAATTGTATTCTATTGTGCTATATTTAATTTAGTTTATATCCCATTTAATTGTATTCAATCTCTTTATTAAGTTGTAAAGCCCTGGCCTATATTTGATTTCATAATTATATTATATTTATACGCCACTTTGTGAAGGCTATCTCGGCCTGTGGCTTTATATTTCTTGAACAAATCATATACTGTTTATAAGATCTATTTTCTAGTTTTCCAGCGAAACCTCAATCAACAAAATCTGTCCATAGATTCTGGCTGTACAGGACGAAATGTAAGGTGGCATAGTCAGTCACTTATATAGCCATATTTTTCATAGCCAGACTTGGAGCAAATCACGCCACGTTGCGAAGGCTATCTCAGCCTGTGGCTTTATATTTCTCGAACAAATCATATACTGTTTATAAGATCTATTTTATAGTGTTCCACTGAAACCTCCATCAACAAAATCCGTCCATAGATTCTGGCTATACAGGACGAAATGTAAGGGAGTGTCCTTATTGCATAATTACTGTACTACTGTAACTTTTCCCATGACAACACACCCCTCTTGACAATTTAGGCACTGTGCCAGTGAAGATATTTTATAATTGACAAATATTTTGAGGGAGCAAGTTGTATTTAATGTTTAGTTAGTTTAATAGAACCTCAGCATTATCCTCCAGAATAAACGTTTCATTGGCCTGCTTCCAGCGTCATAGATCAAGGATTGATTGAGCTGGCAACCTGTGTCTCCGGATGATTTCGGTCTCAATTAAATAAAAGGTGATATTATCTTTAGAAATATTCTTTCACAGGCACGCCGGGCATTACGATGCCTGCATCTGGCAACAATTACTGCTGCCATTATCACCTGTGATGCTGGCATGATGCCTCTTTATAGCGCTTAGGGATCTGCGCTTATTTACCACCATGTCTGTGAAGACGGCAGGTGCGTCGCGTTAACTGGTCGGTGCAATTGGCGGCGGCCTTTCTGGATAGCGAGCAGATTTCGACAAGGCTCATTTGCATAGAAAGGGGACATGTTCCGCCCATATTACATCATTTAAATACTGCGCCAATTGCACAGGAGGCAATGCTGACGGAACACATGTGCCACCTCATTTCACCCGTTGCGCGTCCTCTGTCGAAACCAAACAGAGTTTCAGAACGATATGCACTGGCTTTCTGTGGGAAAAAGCCATGCAAACCGTTTGTGGATCCCGCCCATAGTATCTTTATACCTGTATCAATGTACATAGTATGCACTTTACTATTACATTTGCACTCTGGTTGTATATAATATGGGCAAGCTACTTGGAAAATGTAGTAAGCTACACTACAAGTTACTCTCGATTAAATATAGCTCAACTACAACGGAAGCTATCCCCAGAAAAATTTAGCAAGCTACACTACAAGAACATGGAGAAAATAGCTAGCTACATCGGCACTACTTTTTTTTATTTTTATTTTTTTTATAGAATCAAGTTTCCACCAAACAAATAGGCAGGCAAAAAATTCTCAGTTTGATTGTTTATTATAAAACTGGAAACAAGCCCTCTGTCTGGCGCTACAGGGATAAAATTGAACTCCAGTTTGAACAAGCTGACTCTAGAGCTATGTGGCAGGGGCTCAAAACGATGACAGACTACAAAGGCGCCTCCCTCAAACTGAACAGTGACATCTCCTTAGCAAATGACCTCAATACCTTCTATGCGAGGGGGGGGGGTCGGCTGCTGATGGATGCGCAGTGTTCAGGGTAACAGAGCATGAGGTGAGGCGGACCTTTAAAAAAGTGAATATCAGGAAGGCAGCAGGACGGCATCCCCGGCCGCGTCCTAAAAGTCTGTGCCGACCAACTGGCCCCAGTATTCACTGACATCTTCAACCTGTCCTTAGAACAGGCTGTCATCCCCACCTGCCTGAAGAAGTCCACTATTATCCCTGTACCCAAAAAAGCCTGCTTGCCTCAACGACTACCGCCCTGTAGCTCTCACCTCCATAGCCATGAAGTGCTTTGATAAGCTAGTAAAGGGCTACATCTGCTCCTCCCTCCCCATCAACATGGACCCCCTGCAATTTGCATACCGCCCCAACAGGTCCACGGAGGACGCCATAGCCCATGTGCTGCACACAGCAGCATCACACCTGGACAAGAGGCAGGGGAACTATGTGAGAATGCTATTCATCGACTACAGCTCGGCATTCAATACCATAGTCCCCTCCATACTCATAGCCAAGCTCAGGGACCTGGGCTTGAACTATGACCTCTGCCAGTGGGTCTTGGACTTCCTGACTGGCAGACCCCAGGTGGTGAGAGCAGGCAACTGCACCTCCTCATCCATCACCCTCAACATAGGGGCCCCCCAGGGCTGTGTTCTGAGTCCCCTCCTCTACTCCCTGTACACACACGACTGTGTGGCTCAGCGGAGTAGCAATACAATCATCAAATTTGCTGACAACACAGTGGTGGTGGGCCTGATCTCTGCCAACGACGAGAGGGCCTACCTGGAAGAGGTCAAGGTCCTGGCGGGATGGTGCCAGGAAAACAGCCTCTCCCTGAACGTCAGCAAAACAAAGGAGATGATTGTGGACTTCAGGAGGTCGGGGGTCAAGGACTACAGCCCCCTCAGCATCGACGGGGCACCGGTTGAGAGAGTCAACAGCTTTAAGTACCTCGGAGCCCACATATCCGAGGACTTGACATGGACCACACACATTGACAGTGTTGTGAAGAAGGCACGACAACGCCTCTACTTCCTCAGGCGCCTAAGGAAGTTCCAAGTCAGTCAGAAGATCCTTAAGAACTTCTACTCATGTACAATAGAGAGCATCTTGACCGGCAACATCACCTCCTGGTTTGGGAATAGCACTGCACAAGACCGAAGCAGACTACAAAGAGTGACACGTTCAGCCGAACGCACAATTGGAGGGGGGCTCCCCACCCTCCAGAACATTTACAACAAGCGTTGCAAGGGCAAGGCTAAGAGAATCATTAAAGACTCCAGTCACCCGAACAACTGCCTCTTTGAACTGCTGCGGTCAGGCAAGCGATACCGGAGTCTCAAGGCGAGCACAGAAAGACTCAGAAGAAGCTTCTATCCCCAGGCAATCAGCCTGCTAAACGAACAATGAATGAACACTACACAACAACAACCACCATAGATCCTCCCCTACACAACAACAACCACCAAACACACATAGCACACACATCCACACGCACACACTCACTTTAAACAAACACACTGTAGCACCCACTCCACACACTTTATAGCACACACCCACTTTAAACAAACACACTGTAGCACCCACTCCCCACACTTTATATTTATTGATGAAGGATTGCACTACAACTCGTACACCTTACTGTAAATTGTACCTAAATTGTACCTCATCCCATTTCTGCTTTGCACTATATAGTACTGTACATTAGTACACTGCATAGTATTGTATATTATATGGTAACTCAGAACATTGTACATATGTCTATACCGAACACTGTGACCTCATTTTCTTCTTCTAAACTACATTGTAACTGAGGGGTACAATTCCCTGACTGTATTGATAAGTATGGTATCATTAAACCACTACCGCTTTATGTACTTTAATTACTGGCCATACAGTACATGATATATAAATATGATGAACACTTCCCACAATAAATCGGTTCCACACAAAGGTATAATCAAGTATTTATTGCAGCAAAAGGTACATAATATACTTTCTATTATACTTTGGATGCGCTTATAAGGCAAAGGAATATGCGTAGGCAAATCAATAATGAATGTCCATTCTCTGGTTACGCAGGAGGTAATTATACAACCTGAATCTTAGGAAATTATATCTATGGTACACTAGTAATATATAGCGGGAGATACTGAAGGGTCCCCCCGGTTGTAAGCCAGCAGGGGTAGAGGATCTGTCGGTAGTAGAGAGTCTGGTCAACGATGACTAAGGAGACTCCAAGTACAGGAGACGGTGCAATAGCCTCTTGATCCACAGACGAATACAGCTGTTCTCCGTAGACTGTAGCTCCACAGTGAAGAAAGCTAGCCGGCCTCAGGCTCTCTGAGGCGCAGACTCGACGTGGCTCTTCAGGGTAAATCCAACACGTGTAGGCGTCGGCGATTCTCCGCTCCATAAATCACAAGACCAAAACAAATATAATCCAGCCGCAAAGGGCTATGTAGTCGTCGGGTAGATTAATCCAGTGTACATGTCCACACGGTTCTCGTCTAGGTCTCCTCGGGTGAAAGCGCCATGAAAGCAGCCCAGCCTGGATAAGCACTCTAGCTGATACGAGGAAGCGTTGGTGATACTGGTCACTGTAGAACTTTAGCCGCACGATACACTATACACAAATAGACTATTACTGACTTAATAGAAATATGTCGCACTCGACGGTATAGCGCCAAACTCTGACAATTCAGTTATTAATTCGCACGCGGTCTCAATGCTCTATTTTGGGGCCAAACAGGCCATACTTCACCGCACGGAGTATCGTGGGTGAGGCTTCAACTTATTGGTAACTCTAAGACTTCTGACTAAGTGCTTCTGTATTCACCTGCGCCATATTTATATGCACGGCGAACAAACTAGTGCCAACCTCATTTCTGTCTCGTAGCCCTGGGCAAGGCCGGGCATGCACAGACATGTCTTGACGGTAGCCTTGAACCTGACTCTGGAGGCATGGCTCTGGCGCCTGTGGACCGCTGTCCAATAGGAGAATGAAATATTATGGTCTGGGCTAAAGGGATATTCCGTGTATATGTACAAGGAATATACAAGGGATATCAAACGATATACAAATACTATGCAATATATATCAATCAATAAATATATATATTCGGTTTAATCTGATCCTTTGTTACATACATGCTATACTATGTTATTTGATACTATCTTGTCTAGCACAGTCTCTGGAGCGTAACAGTAAGAAGCATTTTGTATGAAAGTATTCTGTACTTCTGTATGACAACTATTAAAGAAACTTGAAACTTTTTGTGTCATCCTTTTAACATGAACTTGTATTAATGTACCTTGCGGTACCATGTACAAAATGTTAATAAAGTATGAGGAAAAAACTGGAAACGTAATAAATAAAAGGCAGTGAAACAATAATCAAATAAACACCAAAATATATACTATCTCTATTGGAATGGATACTTTTCAGCACAGGATAAACTACTGTTTCAACTCAAACCACAGTAGCAAAATGACAACCTGGCCAAAGAAAAAGTGCAAGAAACATTTGTCTCACAAAACAGACATTAACGAAATCCATCTTTACATGAATGGACATCAATAGAACAGAACAAACACATTTTTGTGGCATGACTTGAATCCATTTTGATGCAGTAATGGTCTTTTTCTTTTCTATTCTATCTTTATTTATTATTTATCTCTAACTCTGCATCTTCTGGCTGCCTGATACCCTCTCCTAGCTGAAACCTGCCCACTTTTCATCAACCAAAAACACACTCCTACAATATCTCAATTTTAACTAATAATAACTTTCTTACTGCATTTTACTATTAGGCTACCATGTCTATACTACTACCAACTATGCTAATATGTCTATACTACAGTATGTACTCAGAGTATAACACTCAAGCTCGACACTGCTAGACAAACAATACTACTTATCCTTGGCTGCTAGATATGTACCTCTCCTGCTGACTTGTTGTACACAATCTGTAAGTTGCTTTGAATAAAAGCGTCAGCTAAATGACCAAATGTATTTAAATATGTAACTCACAAAACATTCCATGGCCTCACAAAAAAGGCCTTAAATGGTCACTTCACTGTCATCTGGGGACCCCCCCTGGGGGTCCTGACCCACAGGTTGAGAACCACTGCTCTAGATGATCTTTTCCCTCTTAGTGTGTGTATGTATGTTAGTTTGCCTTTTCTTTTCCCCACCCCCATAATATTGTTAATTTTCTGCCTACAGTGAAAAATAATAGCAGCTATCTCTATCTGTTAGTTAAATCTGTTGACAAAAAAGTGCACTGACTTGTGTGCTGTTTGGGAACAGTTGACAATGGTTATGTAAAGCTTAATCAGCTCACCTGAATGTGTGTTCTCAAATTAGTGCTGGTCGTGTCGGAAGTTGAGAGCAGATACGGCCATGGAGACGGGGCAGGTCCTGGACTTCAACTTCATCGTGTTAGGGTTTGAAACCGACCTCAAACGCACGGCACAGACAGGTAGTTCAGAGTTAGCCAAATACTAGGGCGTATTTATTTTCAGAGTCAAAAAGGAGCAAGTAACAATCTTGAAACAAAGGGAGACTGCCTTCAGCAGAGTTATCTGCGGCTCTGCAGATCCTCTTGGTGTTCGAGGTGGGGAAACGGTGTTGACGCCGAAACGGCTCTGCAGATACTCCCAGCTTCAACTCGAGGTGGAAAATAGAGAGAGAGAGAGAGGTCAATAACAGTCCACATCACACAGAGGCAGTGCGGTCTCCTCCTCCCTTAGCTGAGTCCAGAACAAACAAAACGATATCTTCAGTGTTCACCACAACACACAATTTAGCTGAGGGTCAGTGCAAAACAAAAACGATAACTTCAGTGTCTCTTCTAAACACACACCCCAGCTGAGTCCAGTGCAAGCAAAAATAGAACTCTTCAGTGTTCTTCAAAACACACAAAACAGAATAGTCCAAAAAGGGGTTTGGTTCAAACTCACCAAAGCGCAAGAGTAAAGCGGGTAAATGAGGCGCAGCTCAAAACGGGGGACAAGGTCTTCACCAGCGGCAATCCACAGATGTCCTGGAGGGAGAGTAGACGAGGCACAGCAACGGGGAACAACAGGCAGAAACAGAAGTATTCAAAGCAGTAATACTCAAAACGACCCGACCTCGATTGAAGGGAAGTCCCAGTATAAAAAGCCTCTGGGGTGCTAATCAAAAACTATGACAGGTGCGCGCTGGAATTGATACTTGCTCCAAAAGCGTGTGGCGGGGAATGCACCAATCAACACAGCACCTTAAAGGAGCGGAGCGTGTGGCGGGGAATGCACCAATCAACACAGTACCTTAAAGGAGCGGAGCGTGTGGCGGGGAATGAACCAATCCTTACAGAATCCTCACACATCGATGCCATCAGTTTCACTGGAAACAATGAATCCCTCTGCCTCTGCCATTTCGCACGGACTGGTCACTTCATGCCGCTGTGTCTGTCTTGGAGCGGCATGACCCGCCCTATCCTGCCTCTGATTGGCCTACCCGTAATGTTTTGCCCTAAGCCCCTAACCTTACCCAATCGTGAGTCGTCATACTCATATCTAAACCAACCAACCAATCACATTGGGTTTTCTCCAGGGATTTTTTTGTTTCCACAAATCTTTGTTTAGCAGTCCAGGCTGTTTCTCCGGACAGTAGCGTGTAGCGTTTGCTCACGCTACGTCACTACTTGGGTCTAAAAATAGCTACACTACAAATAACGCTATTTGGTTCAAAAGTAGCGACGTTACCATCACGCTACTAAGAAATGTAGTTAAGCTATGTAGCGTCGCTACTTGTAGCTAGCTACTGCCCAACACTGCCACATGGCATCTAGACCACATGGTGTTAGGATTAGGGTGACAAGGGAAGGAGAGGAGAACCCAATATGCGGACAGGAATGGAAGGAGGAGGCGGAGACGGAGGTTTGCTCTTCTCAATCACAGTGCTCTATTTATTTAAGAACCACGAGAGCAAGGATACTGTACAAGCACAAAACAAAAGCGAAAGGCGCAGCTGAGCTGGCACAGAGAGCAAACGAACTGGTTACACGAAAAACAAAGTGCACAAAACCGAATACTAACAACACTTACTTTGACTCAAAACAACAAAAGGGCAAGGACAACGAAAGCAATGACACGACAGGTACAGGGGTTACGGAGGTATGATGCCACAAGGAAGTGAGGACAGACCCACACTTAAATACAAGACTAATTATAATTAGCAACACCTGGCAAGCCAGTCCAAAACACAGAATCAAACTAGACACAAAAAGCAATATCACACACAACAACCAGGCAGGAGGATGACATTTAAACAAGGGAAGGAAGAGCCCAGGACAACATAAACGAGGAAATCAAATCAATTACATTTAAGCAACACAAAATAATGGCCTGCACCATCTGGCGGTGCCCGCTAGATGGCGGCAGGAGACTACTGTTCACATTGTCCTCACAGCCCCAGGCGGAGCTCAGCCTGGGACCGTGACACATCTAGACCACCCGGCATCTAGACCACATGGCATCAGTGGCGGCTCGCCACTAGGGGCGCTCGGGCGCCGCCCCCCCCTCAGGCCCTGCCCTGGTTATATGAGAGAACAAGAAAAATTCTTTTTTAGTTTTTTGTTTTATAGCCCTATAAATAATATAAACATGTTTAAAATGAATAATATTTACTCATTTTAAGTATGTTTGTGTTTCCAATGCACAATATAACGTTATTATATAAAATAAAAAATACTCGTTTTCTTGAACAGGAAGTGACTCACTTTTTTTTTTTTTTTATTTCTCGGCCCGGGCTAGACGCGATAGCGCTCTGAGTGCGCGTCACGGTTTGATCGCTGTATCCGTCGCAGCCAATCAGTGCGTAACGCGTTGTGCGTTGAAATATGACTATTATGTTGGAATCCGGGCGCGATTTGAAGCGGTCTAGGCAGCAGCGTCAAGAATTTCTGTAGCCGCATTTCGCGGAGACGCTCTCTGATTGGCCGACGCCAGTATTTTTTTCCGTAGCAGAATTTCGCGGAGACGATCTCTGATTGGCCGAATCCAATTTCTAATGTTCCAATTCTAGCTTATTCCTAGGTTGGTGGTAGTAGAGATAGTTGTGTTGTTGTGAGATGCAGCTGTTTGTCTTAGAGCGTGACTGCAAGTTCTTTAGACGGTTAAGCTTAGGCACTCTTTCAAAGTTGGTTAAGGTTAGAGTTTGTCTTAGAGCATGGCGATAGAACGCCAGGTAGTTTGCAGTCTGTTCGACGCGGAAATGGACAAAGGAATGAAGTACTTGTGTTGTGTGGTGCTAACTGCTAACAAGCTAACACTTGGCTAACAAGCTATATGGCGGATGCAGTCTGGACACAGTGGACAGTGGTCTGGAATACATCAACAGTGGATTATACACTTTATCAAGCCCTCCTGCCCTGGACGTTTCAACTAAACAGTGAGTCTCTCTCTCTCTCTCTCTCTCTCTCTCTCTCGCTCTCTCTCTCTCGCTATACACAGCTGTCTCCGCGAAATGCGGCTACGGAAAAAAGTATTGACTGTGCTTGCTGAGACGATAATAGGCTAGCGATTCAAAACGCGCTGCTGTTGTGAACTATAACATTAATTTAGCTGCTGCTGATGCATAATGAATGAATGGTGAGTTGTTTAAAATGACAACATACATGTGTTAATTATTTGATTTGATTGATCCGAGAGACAGAGAGAGAGATTGCTCCAGAGCATCTCAGAGCATTACATTTTCAACTCGCCTCAGAGTATGATATCTTCAAACATTCTAGAACATTTGTCGTCACAGATCATGTCCTAATAGAACATAGGCTATGGCATGGATCGTGATATTGTGTGGACTGTAAATTACTGTACCGGTACCACCCATTGTGACAACAGCCTTGTGAGTCCCGCACACAAACATGATGGAATTCAAGTTCATGTATTGAAAGGCAGGCTACATCATACATGCAGTGAGATGCATTGTTCTTGTATATGATCTCTATTATTGTTTATATAGGCTACCCAATACTGACATCAAAATAGATTGTAGTATGCCTCTAGAAATCATATGCAGCAGGTAGAAAATTGACGGGAGATCCATCGCGATTTGGAATAAAATTGAGGAGAACTTTAATCCCTGGCCCTGGGTATTAATCAAACAACACGGGAAAAGGCAGTCATATTCCAGCGCGGTCTTTATTAGCCGACAACAAAATAGATGCCTCTAAAAATCATATAGCCAATCGAACACAACTAATAAAGGCATTCATATTACAGCACGGTTATAATGACACACAACCAACGCCAAACAGTGGTCAACGAACGGTCTTTATTAGTATTTTGAGCTGTCCAGGCAGAATTGCAGCAATGGTCTTAGGGAGCCGTTGATATCTGACATCACCGTTTACGAGTCCGCCTTTTATTTATCCCAAAATACGCGATAGTGTCTTCTTGGTTCGACAGCAGTGAACAATCTTCGTGGAGTTTCTCAGAGTCCCGCTCGGGTCGGTCCATTATTTCACATCCCATGGGGGGTGTTTCCTCATTTTCATGACCATATATGGATAATCATGCACGAGCATTGACGGTAGAACAAAGTGGTATTCATCAACACGGAGGAGCGTAGAGCCTGCGTACGCACCGTGTGATGAATCCCGACTTCCCTGTGCGTACACTAGTTCTACATTCCGTGCTTACGTGTGGAAATAGAAATGTTCTACGCACACTATTGATGAATGAGGGCCCTGGAAGATGCTAACTGTCACTCTGTGCTCAGTGATGCAGTGAGGCACAGTGATGCATTGTATAGTCTGATGGCTGTTGGAATGAAGGACTTCCTGTGCCATTCAGTGCTGCATTTAGGTAATGTGAGCCTAGCACTGAACATGCTCCTCCTGTCAGCCAAGTCTGTGTATAGTGGGTGGGAGGGGTTTTGCCTGATGGCCTGGAGCTTAGCAAGGCTCCTCCTCTCCGCCACCCTCGCTAGGGAGTCCAGCTCAGTCTGCTGCACCAGCAGATCACAGCGTACAAGAAGGCGCCTGCCACCACAGACTCATAGAACATCCTCAACATCCTTGTACAGACATTGAAGGATCTCAGCCTTCTGAGGAAGTAGAGTCGGCTCTGGCCCTTCTTGTACAGAGCATATGCGTGTTTTGACCCGTTCAGTTTGTTGTCGATGTGCACACCGAGGTATTTGTACTCCTCAACCATGTCCACATCGACTCCCTTGGTGGAAACGGGGGTCACAGGTGCACTCCTCCTCCTCCCCAGCTACAGCACCAGTTCCCTGGTCTTCGCCAGATTTAGCTGCAGGTGGTTTTTATCGCACCATGTGACGAAGTCCACTACCAGTTCCCGGTATTCCCTCTCGTCACCGTCCTTTATACATGCCACTATCGCAGAGTCATCAGAAAACTTTTGAAGGTGGCAGGACTCTGACCGATAGTAGAAGTCATTGGTGTAGACTGTGAAGAGGAAGGGAGAGAGGACTGTCCCCTGCGGGGCCCCGGTGTTGCTGACCAGTCTGTCTGACACACAGCTCCGTAGGCGCACGTACAGGGGTCTGCCCATCAGATAGTCAACAACCCAGGACACCAGGGGGTGAGCCTCCTACACGTTACTCCTCGCCAATGAGAGTCCGCGCTGGCAGGTGAAAAGAAGTGACTGGCTGCCTCCACATGTATCGGAGGGGACATGTGATGGGCTTCTATCCTCCCGATGACCGGCCAGTGGGGGGCACATGCGAGCAACGATCAGGACAGGGGAGGGAGAATTGGCACGAGAGGAAATTGGGATGGGAGAGAAAACAATATCACAGAAAAAGGGGGAGAAAAAGTAGATAAAAAAAAAATAATGAACATGAACTACTAGTTTAATATAATGAATGAACATGAACTACTAGTTTAATTTATATATGAATGAAAATGAACTTCTACTTTATTATATGAATGAACATGAACTACTATAGTAGTTAAACTAGCGAGTATTGGGGAGGGAGTGCTGGCCTAGCATGGTGTGTGGGGGGGGGGAAGCAAGACTGTCTGTTGTTTACCGGCTGCTCCCTTCTCTGTCGGGCCCCAGGAGACGACAACCACCAAGTGCTTCTTTGGTTAATCAGGTTGCTAGCGTCCTCCTTCCTCAGACCGACAGAAGGTCTTCCACAACGGAGCAAGCATTGCTGGGGGGTGGGGGGGGGGGGGGGGGGGGGGGTAATGTAGGGGACTGTGGGTGGGGTTGGTTCATCTCTCGGGGCGAGATACTTAGTTGTGGGGGGGTAATGTACCGACCCTGAGTTTGGGGGTCATTGGTCAGCCGGGCTGTCACTCAGCTCTCCGCCATTCCGGGCTAGCACTGACGCTATTGGTCGCTTAAGCCGCAGGGTGACAGAGGCTGGAGTGCAGGGGCTGGCCTCGGCCAAAGGTATAAGAGGGTGTGGCAGCCAGCGTCCTCGCTCTCTGGTTAGTTAACAGCACTATGGGAAGTTCAGAGGCAGTTGTTGAACATGATGAGAGGTGATGCACCCAGGTTATGCGCTGTAACCCAGAGACTGTAATAAAGTACAAGTGAGAACTAACCCCCCTGAGTCAGTGAGTCGTCAATAACGTCAAACGTTACAATATCAATACAAATACTGTACAGTATCTGCACTTGTTAATCAGATGTCTATAAATTCCACATAGAAGTGCTTCTTGTGCTGTTCTTGACGTTGTTTTATTACTGGATCAGTCATAGGTATTGGTGTCATGATATGGAAATATCTCAAATGACAATATAATCATGACATTTGAGACAATCTCTACAATTGATTACTGTGACTGTTTGGTGTGCCTGCTTTTGAATGAATGAATGAATGAATGAATGAATGAATGAATGAATGAATGAATGAATGAATGAATGAATGAATGAATGAATGAATGAATGAATGAATGAATGAATGAATGAATGAATGAATGAATGATCCTTGCATTTATATTGTGCTTTTCTAGAGACTCAAAGCACTTTCTAGGGTGGAAATGCTGAAAGGCTCAGTAGATGGGGATTGATATCAGCCAATTAAGGGGAGGGATAATTAGGCGGCCTTGATGTCAGAGACCTGATTGGGAATTTGTACAGGAACATCAGGGAACCCCCTACTGTTTGCGATAGGCGCTCTGGGTACTTGAATTTATCACCTCATCCGAAGGACGGCAGTCGCAACTGTACGGTGTCCCTATTACTGCCATTACATGACCATTACTGCCAAGTCCAGAGAACAGAGTGCTCCCTGCTGGAAGACCACTTTCCTACAATGGCCTTGGCCGGGGCCATAGTGTCTTCTTATCATGGGCCTGGAGCTCTACTCATGTAGTGGTTTCTGGTGTGCCTTGGGGACAGAAAGGTTTGAGAAACACTGGTGTAGGCCAGAGTGGCATTCACTATCTCCACAGTGTCCATTCAGTCACGAAAAGCATACCTTAGAATTGTTCTCACTTTCTCCAAAAATGGCATACTGCACCTTTAAGCCTGGGATCCGTGTATGATCCATCATTCCTCGCCTCATCACCTATTGTGTCAGCGCAACTTTCCTACGTGCCACATGATGTTAGACACCATGGACAACCTTGTGGCTATTCAAAGTTATGTCAGGGAGGACACAGAGTTTTAAAGGGACATTCCAACACAGACTTAACACTCGACAGATATTCTAAAACATGTTAATTGTTGCTCTAAAAGGAAAGACATTCCTCGACAGCTCGTGCACAGAGGTGAAAGGTGAAATGTCCCTCCTCCTTCGATAAAGGGGGAATCTCGATTCGGGTTCACGGTAACCCTCGTCCCCGAAGCTGGATGTAGCGAAGACGAGAATCCTGCAAGCAAACCGCTCTGACCAGGCAGCCACATTGACGCATTTGTACAGTCTAATCACATTTACGAGCCAAATGTCGTTCCACTTTCTTACAAGGTGCATCGCGGGCGATCAGGTAGTTTTTCGGAGATCTGAGGACAAAACACACATAATTGAATCCCATCCATTCTGTTTCCTTACTATACATCTTAATTCCTCTCTCATCTTTTGAAAAAGAGTCTACGCTAAAGGGAAGCATAATTGTGTGCAGGTCAAGAAGAGAGGGATTGGAAGCAATCAAGGGAAGACTATTAAAACTGAACCCTATTGTCTTCTGTCACCGTGAAGCAAACACGGTGTGTATTGTATGTAATTAGGGCAGCCAGAGCCGCTCACTACATTTCCCAGAGGGTCGTTTCTCAGCCCAGCATTCCAGAGGTGAATCGCATGCACACACACACACACACACACACACACAACACGTATTGACTTGTAAAGAGATTTGCACTACAACTCAAACCTCATTGCACCTTACCCTAAATTGTACCTCATCCCATTTCTGCATTGTACTGTATATTGTATTGTAACTGAGTTACTTTTTCTACTCTGCATTGTATACTGTATGTATATTGAACACTTTTGTTTACACTTGTTTATGTACTTTTGACTTTCTATTTTATACTTATTTTATACTTTTTTTTTATCCACTTTTTCTCCCATTTTTTTATTTTTCTCCCATCCCAATTTCGTATCATCCAATTCTACCCTCCCCTGTCTCGAACGCTGTTTCATGCCTCCCACAAGCCGGCTGTAATGTGGATGAAGCCATACATTGCACGAGTCCCCTCCGGTACTCGAGGTAGCAGCCGTCGCATCTTTTCACCTGCGCAGCGCGATCTTTCAGCGTCAGGGGTCTGCGCTTTGGAGGGACGCCGCCCCCGTCGCTTCCTGATTCTACTGCGCAGGCGCACCAACCGACCTGTAGGAGTCGCTGTCCACAACGTCCGATCCCCACCCATCAGTTTTCCCACCCTCTAATACTGTCAATTGTATTAGTACGGACGACCAGCCAAACTGAAAACAATGTGGAGAGCTGGGCTCGAACCCAGCGTCTCCAGCATTGGTGGTGAGTGCCTTGCCCACTGCACCACCTAGCCGCCCCTACTTATTTTATACTTATCTATTTTTATCCAGCACACTCTCAGGAGCAAGACAGAAAGAAGCATTTGATATAAAAGTATTCTGTATTTTTGTATGACAACTAATAAAGAAACTTGAACTTGAACTTGACTTATCCTATTATATGTCTGAATGTGGAATAACACCGTCCTTCATAACTGAGCACGAGCAAGGTTTTCTTGTGGTTCTATATCCTTCTTGTGTGGCTACGGCTTCTATCCTTGTTTGTGGTACTGAATCTCTTTCTTAATTCCATGTTGTACTATGATAAACATCCCATATTTGTTTCTGTTTTAAGTGGAGATCAAGAAGGAAAACATGCTCAATCTAACATCGTCACCGGCGGTGGGGGGCAGACGGCACGGCAGGCCCCCTCCCGCTCAATTATTAATGCACAGCATTACTGCATAAGTGTCTTTTCAAACAGTTATGTTACCCCTGTCCGGCGTAATACTATTATTACAGCTAATGGAAGCAAATGGAATGACTTGCATGTGATTTACGAGAGAGATATTTCCATTCCCCCATTTATTGGTAACAAGGGCTGGAATTAGAATATAGATAATGTTATGTAAGATAAGATAACATACTCTGTTATTGATCCCCTTGGGTAAATTCGGGTGGCAGAGCAGCATGGGGGGGGGGGGGGGGGGGGGGGGGTGGGGAGGGGAGGTACAGGTATGGGCAGGGTGATAGTAGAAAGACGATAAGGTTTGATCTGAATATAAAAATATGAATATAAAAAATAAACAGTGTAAACATAAGGTGTAGATGAGGGTCTGTATGCCCTATTGGTTATATTTTCATTACTGGCATCGCGTCTCGCTCTGCCTTCTGAGATATCATTATCTCCAGCACCTACTGTGCCACGAAAACCAAACACATTCACCCACTTGTCACGCCCTCACCCTTCCTCATTCTTTTCCAAACGCGGAAGCTGCTCATAAGCACTTGCGAACAGGTGGAATTTTGTTATGAAGTGTAGGGAGAAATTACGCAATGTTGGGCTTTCGCAAGAAGTACGCCAGCCCCCGGCACCTTCTCGGCACGTCCAGACAGCACGGCGGTCCTATCCTGGGTTTTCCTCGTCGTTTGACAGCGGACCGATGGACTTCGTGCGCCGCTTGGCAGTCGAGCCACGTCGCGCCCAGGTAGGACCTGCGCTGGCAGGCATTGGTACTGGCATGTTTAATACTGCTCGTTGTCTCGTGAGACGACCGGGCAATGTATTGGCGCGGGGGGCGCGATATTTGGATAAGCGTGGTCATCATGACTCACTGTTGGATGTTTTTCCAAGTATCCTAGCGCGCAGCTGATGCTAATGTTAGGATATTTGGGGCGCCGTTCCCATGTGCCCCGCCGGAGTTGTCGCCACTCTTCCCTCCTCTTAACCGTTTCATTGCTGAAGGTCAATCGGTGTCTGATGTTGGGGGTTTAGCTGAGGCTTATTTACCCTTTACACGGGTGGATGGGCTGATGACGGGGCCCAGGACAGGTGTGCCATGCTTAGAGGAGCAGGTAGCATCGGTCCTTTGCCCTGGCATGGTTGAACGGTGTCCCACCCGGAAGCCGACGCTGGAGGGCGAGTCGGCCCGGCAGGTGGCTGAGTGGGCTGATGAAGCCTATACCACCGCGGGACAGAATTTTGCAGCAACCAATAACATTGCTCAATTGGCTGCTTTTCTGTCCAAAATGGTGTCGGGTGGTGGGGCCTTAGGGCCAGCCGACGTCAAAAACATCGCACAGGTTTTTGAGGTTATTCAGCTTTTGACCCAGCCGCAAGCTATAACCGCAGGGAGGGCTAGGATGCTGTCAGCGCTTGTTAACAGGCATCTTTGGTTGGAGCAATCTCCCCTTGAGGAGGAGAGGAGACTTCCCCTCCTCAGGGCTCCCCTTTCCACAGATGGACTCTTTGGTCTGTCCGCAGGGGCGCGGGCGGTATTTGACCTGGGCTCCACACCGCGGAGCCAGAGGTGAGAGCACGGCCTCGCCAGTGGCCATGTTTCCCCCGCCTGAGATACCCTGGGCACAAGGAAAACAGGTGATCACAAGGCCGACAGCCTCGGCAGCCGAGGGATCGGCTACATTAGATGGGCACGCCCTAAAAAAACGTTGCCATCTAGCTGTGTCTAGCACGCTCTCCGGTTACTCCCCCCCGCTACACTACGGGACACAGGGCTCTGATTTGTCCCCTTTGGCTGCGGGGCCGCGTTCTTCCAGTGAAGCGCAAGCGGCCCCACATCTCGCTTCTCATGGAGGCAGGGGCTGACACCCAGTTGCTAGCTAGGCCTGGGTCTGTCTATGAGAATGCTGTGCTGTCAAGCGGCTCCCACACCACACGTCCTGCGTCTGTGTTTGGTGAGCCTGGTGTTGTGTCTCTAAAACATTTTGTCAGAGGGGGGACTCTAGGCCCAGGAGGTCGCAGCGTGGGTTCCCCCAGCCCCGCCCTCGCCAGGCCGAGTATTACGTTAGTGCCTCCCTCGACCGGAAGACCGGCGGTGGTCAGTCAGGCACGCGTGATGTGGGTGGTAGTAATATCACTACAGGGCTACGGTGTGTAGGAACTCACCCTATCAGGCAGCGTGGGGACCACACACCTTGCATGTCCAGCTGCAGAGCAGGCTGTCCTCAGCAGTTTATGCCGGGAAGCTGCTCAGCGGGGGAGCCTATGTCACCAGGGGTGATGGCCGCTCTCCCCGTATCAGGCCGGCCCTTTCTGTTGGGGTTCCCCCTTGGGTGCGATTGCCTCGTTGGTAGAGTCAGGGTGCGATATCCCGGCTCAGCGAGACACCCTGCTTGCGCGGTTGGCGAGTCCAGGGTTGGCAACGCACAGTGGGAGGGACCGGGCCACCTATCTATGGTTCCTGGCGGACCAGCGCCAGTTGGCTGCGGGTGCGCTTTGGGATTATCGTCACGTATGGTTACAGGAGTGCCATATGTCGAGGTGGATGGAGAGAACGCTGAGGATGGGGCTTGTGTTTCAGTTTGCACAACCCCACCCTCCGTTTTTGGGTTTGGTACAGACCCTTTTGTCAGGGTCCGCAGCAGTGACAGCCCTGGCCGACGAGATCCAATCTCTGTTGGCGAAGCAGGCCATCGTCGTGGTCCCAAGGGAGGACGCGATGTGTGACGTTTACTCCCGGTATTTTCTGGTGCCCAAGAAATCGGGAGGTGTCAGACCTATACTGGACCTGTCTGCGTTCAATCGGCTGATTGTGGGGAGAAGGTTCAGAATGTTGACCGTCAAACACCTGTTAAAGTGCTGTCAGAGTGGGAGACTGGTTCACCTCCATAGACCTGAAGGATGTGTATTTTCACATCCCGATCTTCCCTCCTCACAGGAAATTCCTACGCTTCCTGTTTCAGGGCATAGCGTACGAGTACCAGAGGCTGCCGTTCGGCTACTCTCTGGCTCCTCGCACATTCACCAAGTGTGTCGAGGGAATACGAATTTTATTCTACCTCGACGACATTCTGGTCCTCAGCCGGTCAGAGGAGATCGCCAGGACTCATACCAGGCTGGTGGTGGAATTCCTCACCAGTCTGCGTTTTGCTGTGAACTGGAAGAAGAGTATTCCTCTTCCCAGTCAACGAGTGGAGTACTTGGGCTTGGTTCTAAGCTCAAGGCCCATGAGGGCAACCCTCTCAGAGCGGCGGCGAGAGGATATTCTCTGTGCACTCAGGAGGTTCCGTCCTGGCAGGACGGTTACGGTGCTGTCCGTGATGCGCCTGCTCGGTATGATGGCATCTGCTCACTCTGTGGTCCCTCTTGGCCTCCTCTTCATGAGGAGGATACAGAGGTGGTTTTTCAGCATGAAAATAGACCCGGTGAGAGACAAGTGGAAGCGGCTGAAGGTTCCCGTGTATGTACTGGGGGATCTCGACCACTGGGGGGGGCCTCGGGCCCTCTCCAGCGGGGTCCCCATGGGCAGCAGGCTATCACACATCACAGTCTTCACCGACGCCTCCCTCACGGTATGGGGGGGGGCAGTAGGGGGCAGCTGGCAGGACCATGCTGCCCGGTCTGCACTACATATCAATGTGTTGGAATTGAAGGCAGTCCTTCTGGTCCTCAAGCGGCTCGGCCACCTTGTGGTGGGTGAATATGTTTTGATCAGGACGGACAGCACAACGTCAGCGTCGTATATCAACAGACAGGGAGGAGTACGCTCCCCCCGTCTGCACCGGGCAGCGGTCGAGCTCTGGCTATGGGCGTCTCTCAATCTGCGCAGCCTGTGGGCTCTCCACATCCCCGGCAGGGAGAATGTGGGTGCAGATGTGATGTCGCGGGGCGGTCCTTACCCCGACAAATGGGGTTTATGTCCAGACATAGTCAGACAGGTCTGGGACTGATTCGGGGAGGCCATGGTGGACCTGTTTGCGAGCAGACAGTCCCACCAGTGCCCCTTGTGGTTCTCGGTCAGTCGGAAAAACAACCCCTCTCTGGGGGTGGATGCCTTCTCGATGTATCCGTGGCCGCCCGGGATTCTGTACGCGTTCCCCCCCATACACCTGATAGCTCAGCTGTTGGAGCGGGGTACGTCGGGAGCGCAGGACTGTGATCCTGATCGCGCCGGACCGGGACACGGCTGTGTGGTTCCCGGTCCTGATTCAGCTCTTGGTGGCCCCGCCGTGGCCTGTTCCGTGGTCACCGTGGGCCCTCTCTCAGGCACACGGGACGCTGTTTCTGCGTCCTGTTCTGGGGCAGCCATTGATGGTTTGACTGCTGAAAGGGTGAATCTGGAGGGGATGTGTCTTAACCCTACTGTGGTTAACACCATCCGGAACGTGCACGCTCCGTCCACTACCGCGGTTTACGCTGGGAAGTGGCATATGTTTCAGGAGTGGTGTGAGGTTGGGGGCCTGGACTCAGTGTCTTGCCATGGACTCGGTTCTTTCCTTCCTCCAGTCTATCCTGAATAGGATGTCGGCCACGACAGTGAAGGTATACGCCGCGGCTATAACCTCTTGTCATGTGGGCTTTGAGGGCGGTACGCTGTTCAGCCACTCTCTCATGAAACGTTTCCTGCTTGGCACTCTGCGTCTCAAGCCTGTGGAACGTCTCTCTGTCTCCGAGTTGGGACCTCCAACTGGTCCTGGGCGGGTTGTCGGAGGCCCTGATAGAGCCTCTTGAGCAGGCGCCATTGGATCGGCAGTCTTTTAAGACCGCGTTCCTTTTGGCCATCACCTCCACTAAGCGCGTGGGTGAGCTGTGTGCTCTCTCGGTGCGGCCTGAGTGCCTGTCTATTCGGGCCAATAGCGGTGCGACTCTGAGGCATAATCCGGTCTTCGTGCCAAAGAATATGCAGAGCTCTTTTCGCTTCAGGGATATTGTTATTCAGGCGTTTCATCCTCCTCCTCACGCTAGTGGGTTGGAGGCGAACCTTCACCTCCTGTCCTGTCCGTGCACTGAGGGTTTACCTTAGTCGCACGCAGGATCTCAGGGCTTCCGATCAACTGTTTGTTTGTTACGGTGGCCCTCGCGCGGGTAAGGCGCTGTCCAAGCAGCGCCTGTCACATTGGTTGTGCGAGGGCATTGCCTGGACAGGTTCCCCCCGGGGGCGTCAGGGCGCACTCCACTCGTGGTGTGGCGGCCTCTGCTGCCCTGTGGGGGGGGGGGCCTCGGTGGAGGACATCTGTGCTGCAGCCTCCTGGTCCTCCCCGAGTCCCTACGTTAGGTTTTACCTCAGGGACATGACTGGGGGTTCTGTCTCCCAGGCAGTCCTGAGGTCCGGGACCTCTCCTGCATCCCACCATCAGGTGGGCTAGCAGGAGTGTGTGGGTGTGGACCACGGAGTGCTGTGTCACACGTGGTCCCGCTTGCGTTGTGCGTTCAGTGGTGCCTGGTTCCCCTTTTTTTTTGCACTTTGGTTGTAGTTGACTGCCTCCCCCCCCCCCCCCCCTTCGTTAGGATGGGCGGGTGGACGGGACTCCTCTCCTCCCTGGCTGGGGCTTAAGGGCCCTCAGGGGGTGCATTTGTTGTGGCCACGCCTCCACTCTGCCCTTTATCTCAGAAGGCAGAGCGAGACGTGATGCCAGTAATGAAATATAACATAAGGTTATCATATAAGCCTAGTTATATGAATACTGGCTGAGCGTCTCGCTCTTCAGCGCCCTGAGGTCCCTTGGATGTTTTCTGCATATGGATTTTCCTGCCTGTTGTATGGGCACGCAGGGGAGTGGCAAGTGGGTGCATGTGTTTGGTTTCCGTGGCACAGTAGGTTCTGGAGATAATAATATCTCAGAAGGCAGAGCAAGACGCTCAGCCAGTATTCATATAACTAGGGTTATAGGATAACCTTATGTTATATTGTATGTTACAATAAATATAGGCAATACACATTTTTTATCTGCATATATATTATGAGTAAGTGTAAAAATAAAAAGTATACACAAGGTACCCTAACTGGCATGATATACGTCATACGTCATAGTCCGTGCAGTTTTTTGTGATTAAGAGTCAGACACACTTAGTGGTCAGACATTCCTAATAGTTCTTGAGTATATAGTACATGTATGTTAACATTTCTATAATTGTACTTCAGATCAATTAGCAGTTATAGCCTGTAGCCTATATATATTTGGAATATGGTTATTCTGTTCTGTAAATTAATTGATTTCAGCAGCTATCATACCTCTCAATGTCAATACACCTTGCATGGTCGCCGTGTGAATGAATGGGTGAATATGAGGAATGAGTTGTAAAGCACTTTGGGTAAACATGCTATATAAATGCAGTCCATTTATTATGGGAATAAAATAAATAAATCCTGTCAGAACCCTAACAACGCTGGTGCGAAAGTGTCTCGAATGTCCTAAGAAGTGTTTTGGTTATTGGTTAATAGGATAGAATAAACTCCTCCTGATAATCATGATTAAATAACTACTGCCTGTTAATTGTTAACTTCCGCCAAAAAGGTTATTCAGTTATCGCTGAAAGAATCTTCCTCATTGTACCTTGAGTGAATAAAATCAAACACGCTTGATCAGATCAGATTGCGGTGCCGCGCATCTCACAGCATACAACAGCCCATATAGTCCAACAATAAGTCATGACTAATGAGCCAATTTCCTCTTTAAGTATGAACAGTTTGGGGTCATGATGAATGTGTTGGCGACAGGGCAGAGTGACCTTGGCAACAGATGGTGATTATACTTTCACACCTCTCTCTCTCTCTCTCTCTCTCTCTCTCTCTCTCTCTCTCTCTCTCTCTCTCTCTCTCTCTCTCTCTCTCTCTCTCTCTCTCTCTCTCTCTCTCTCTCTCTCTCTCTCTCTCTCTCTCTCTCTCTCTCTCTCTCTCTCTCTCTCTCTCTCTCTCTCTCTCTCTCTCTCTATCTCTCTCTATCTCTCTCTCTCTCTCTCACCCCCCCCCCCCCACACACACAATGCAATGCAACGCAAAGCAATTAGCAGAAATACAAAGCAGGCTTTGGGGAGACATCACCATGCATAATCCATGGTACAGGTATAAAATGCTTTCAGCTACCGTTAGCTTGCAGAGGCTCCAGCACACCGACAAGCTGTGTAGCCAGCTACCGTTAGCTTGCAGAGGCTATTAGCACACCGACAAGCTGTGTAGCCAGCAGGCTGAATGCTCCGCGACGCTGGTTGAAGTGGATCTAGGTAGCCAGCAGGCTGAATGCTCAACGACGCTCCCGGTTGCTAACGCCGGCCCCGGCTGGTGCTAAGTAGCTAGCGATCGCTCCCGAGTCCCGAGAGCTAACGCCGGTCTGTCTGTCGAAGACCGAGGGAACCGCATCAGGCTTCAGCTGATTAGTGATCTTCTGGACAAACCTTCCACCCTGCAGGTAGCAAGAATGGAGGCGGGCATTACTAAAACCACAGAGCCAATCACATCACCGTGCGCTATAAACAGCGCCCTGTGACGTGCACCAGGTCGTCAAATCAACATGACCTGATTTACTAGAGGCAAAGAGGGGATGGGCTGTAGCTGAGGAATTCGCCAATATAGTATTTAGGCCCAAAAACACATTGATACGAACTCCTATTACTATAATACAATGCTAGAGACTGAAAAATGACATTTCTAATGCATAGCACCTTTAATTAAACCCTCTGAGGGTCTAAAAAAATTTTTTCACTCTCCTATTTTTGGGTCATCTGGTCTGGTGTCCCTGTGTAGTAATGCGTGGATAACCTCGAAGCTGTGACGCACAATCCTCTTATATACAACTGGGCCATAAGAATATGTACAGTATGCTGCCGTGATGTTGCTTGAATGTATAAATAGTTATATGTACCATAAAACAATAGTATGGAAATCACCCATAGAGATTTTTTTAATAATGAATTGTTTAAATTGTCTTTGGATTGAAATTTCTACGTCTTTTTGTCAAAAAAGTAAATTTTTCCATAGGCAGGACAAGAGGGACAAAATCAGTGTGCCTCAAGGTCAATGTCAGTGCTTGTCTTGGGTCGATTGGCAAATCGAGGGAGGGATCCCAGAATGCACCTTTAACATCCTTCAACGTGTGCAATAAGCTGTTGCAGTCATTTTACCAGTCTGTGGCCATCGTCCTCTTCTTCGCCGTGGTATGCTGGCGGGGAGGGGGGGGGGGTAACATCAAGAGACACTAACAAATTGAAGCAGCTGGTGAGGAAGGCTCCATGGTGGGAGTCAAACTGGACAATCTAGAGGTGGCTGCGGAGAGGAGGATGAGAAAGAGGCCTGGATAACTCCTCCCACCCCCTCTGTGAGGAGCTAGCTAAGATGAGGAGCATGTTCAGGTCAAACTCATTCCCCCGACACACCACAAATAGCCGTGATCAGTCCTTTGTCAGTATCCATCAGGCTCTACAACCGTGGACAAGGACTGACCTGGCCAATGGCTGGAGAACTCGAGAACTGTTAGACTCTTAAATACTGGACCCTGCACTGCACTGGCTCTGTCACAGTGTGTTTTTATAATTATCGTTATTATCGAGTAACATACTGTACGTCTCACCTGCCCAGCTGACCAAACCCTCAACTTTATTTATATCATTTTTATTCATAGTTTATCTTGTTCTTTACCTTATATCTGATGTTTTTATTCTTTATATTTTATTGTCACTTTATTACCCTGCCTGAACCTCCCCTCCCCCATGCTGTTATGGCACCTGGATTTCCCCAAGGGGATCAATAAAGGAACATCTTATCTTATCGTATCAATTCATTTTCAATTCAGTGGATTTTCGGTCAAAACTCAAATACTGCAAAGTGTATGGCATGAAAAGGTTGTATCGCCCAACCTATTGACAGGTAGGCTAAATGAGACTGAATGTTCCATCACCGGGGAGAAAATGGCAATTTCTGTTTAAATTCTGAACTGAATGATCCGAGAGTGAATTGATTCCAACCCCCTGCGGCATTCAGGGTCAATCTGCACAAACGGGTTGAGGTCACTTCACTCGATAATCTCTCCATAGAAACTACCATAATATACTCCATACTGTATATGGCCAGGTGGCCGGAGGTGCAGTCATTAGTGTACAAGGAGTAGAGGTGGAGAGAGATCAAGGAACTCTATATAGAGCTCCTGTGTGAGAAGGTGTCATGTGTCAAGGTGTATTGTATCAAAAGACATCCAGTCTGTACTTGTGTCTGAAGTTGCATGTCATACATCCAGTAAACAAGCAAACTAGCAGTTGAGTGCTCTATACCAGTGGTTCTCAACCTTTCTGGGCCCAAGTCAAACCAGAATCTCAAGGCACACCAAAAGTCAAACTAGAATCTCAAAGCAAACCAAAAGTTAAACTAGAATCTCAAGGCACATAATGATGGAGATTGTCTCAAATGTCATGATTATAGTTATTAGAGATATTCCCCCTATGACATCAAGTTTGTTGGATAATCGGGTTCTCAGCGACCTGGCTGACTGACACTCTATCTCCCCGGTGATGCATCCAACTCAGAAGAAAACGACACACTAGAAACGTGATACCTTTCCTTCAAACGTTATGTTTATTCTTGTATTTTATTTTTTTCTCAATGAATCCAAAATGTCAATGTGGTTAGAAGTGGTGGAGAATAAAAGCTAGCTTATAATGGTAGTGTCTGGTTAGGTGGGAGGGATAGTGGAGGTACTTCTCAAGGTGGGGTCCGGGAGGGGGGGGTTCGAGCTGAGCATATGTGTGTAGGTTTTTTTAGATAACAGGTATTAGGGGTATATCTTATATAAGACAACTAACTAAAATGTGATCTCATTGGATGTGCCCTGACAATTAATGCTTGTATATCTTATCGTGTGTTGTCATGTTTGTTTATATGTTTGTTTAAAAAATTATAAAAAAATAAAATACGTTATGTTTATTCTATAAACATATCCTCACGATGGAAAACAGTTCTGAAAAGTCTTTGAAAAGTATATTGAATTACTTAATTCTACCGGTCTCTCCTGCTATCAGCTCGATGATAATTTGTGGCCTAGTCTTGTGGCGTTCCCCTCCCCCTCCCAACCCTCTGGCTTTGAGGGTCGGGAGCTCAGCTCCTGACTTGCTGATAACGGGACTGCGTGTCTGGTTAGTCTAACTTTAAACCGGAAGAAACTCACAGCTATAACGTCTTTCCCCTAGCAACGGTGGCTCTCGTGACACGACACGAGTGCTAGCCCCTAGCTCATCCCCATAGCAACGGCTTCTCCCCTCTAGCAGACTAGCTATCTTTGTTGATGCGGCCGATGACCTCGGTGCTGTTATCGCTCTCACAGAGCCTGTGCCCAGACTCTGTCTGTCTTACCGTTTCCAAGTTCAACACACAATACAATGTTTAAACTAATATCTCTATAGATATGTACTTTACCTACATGTTATAACCCTTTAGACCTACAACGCCTGCTAATAATGCATTATATATCCTGTATCACACAAATGTGTTTCCCTGTTTCAATGGGATAACACACACACAGAGGAAATGTATGTCTCAGCGTTTACAGTTTAACACGGTTAAACTGATATCTATAGATGCAGTAAGAAAACTGCCTTGTTGATGTGCAATCAGAGAATTCAGAAACATAGATGAGAGAACAGTGCAACATCAAGAACAGCACAAGAAGCACTTCTATGTTATGAATCAGTGCATTCTGACACAAATATGTATGTTGAATCTAATGTATAAATCCTATTTTATGAAGTCATGTAAAAAAAATGCATTGGTCTAAAATTCCACAGCACACTGGTTGAAAACAACTATTTTACAGTTAAAATCTCTTCCGTAGACCATGACTTCCACAGCCTTAAAGGGATATTTCATAGAACTTGTCGAAGATCAGCAGTCTTACCTCTATCTAAAGTCATCTACAAGTAAGCTACCGACCACTACTGTCCCTGTCGTCTGCTGTCAACACCACCATTCCTCCCAGGTGTCGTCAGGCTCCTCATTCCCTTCCATTCATTTTGAGGACCAAGTAAATAAATATCATACTTCGGAAGTATAAACAAACTGTACAGCAATATTATTCTCAGTCAAAAAACCTGTTTTTCTTTAGCTATTGTTGCTATTTTTTATTTCTCAGTAAAGGAACTATTTCTCAGTTGAGGTGCAGTTTGACAAACTGTCAACTTTTCACAGAATGTTTAGAATCTACCTGCAAGGCAGCATGTAACCATGGGAACCACTCCCCGCACATTCCATGCAGGTTCTGAAGACAACAAAAATGCTCACTGTGTGCCAGACAGGCCACAACACGGCTAAACCCTGGCTAGTGGAGGCACGGCATAACATCAATGTGGACCAGTGGTCCTGGTTTATAGATTTGTACATTCCTTTCAATCCCGTTGATGTGTTTTCCACAAAGGCGTGACGGTGATCTCAGTGTTAACAAATTGCCACAATTGCTCTTCATATTGTTGTTGAAGTAGCTTGTGAAAATGTGAGTGGGCCTGTGATCAAGGCATCTCTCTGCCTGGATAAGGAGCATGTGTTCCAGCCTGCACATTGAGAGGTGGTTTACCATCAATGATGGATCACGGCAAATTACAAAATGATCTCTAGTCCCCTCTCTATCTCTGTCCCTTTTCTTTAAATTTTTTTTAAAGATGCATTCCCTAAGATCAATCATTCAGAATGAGGCCTGTATAGACCCGATCACACACACAATTACGTGGAAAAAGCATGCAATTTACAGTAGCGGTTGAGTCAACATGGTCCCTATTCCAAACGATCTAAATCGTACATGCATCTTTCAAACTGTAAGCTCCAACTATAATAGAGAGCAAATATGAGATATAATTTTGGGCTAATGAGTTTGGAGCAAGTGGGAAAGTAGGACGACGGGCAGCGGTTGATGAGGAAATTAGGTTTTGGCTGGAGGACAGCAGGGTGCTGTCAGCCCCATAGCCAGTGTTGTGCGTGACACCAGGCCAATGCCAGCCAAAGGCAGTGAGGCCAAGGTTGCACTGACAGCCCCCGCCCCCCGGCATTTGGAAATAAATTAAACATACAGTTTTAATAAATGTAATGACGAGAGCAGGATGGAGGTGGTGGTGGTGTAAAATGACTTTTATCCAAACCGCTTTACAATCTTGTTCCTCACATTCACCCATTCACCACACACCGACGGCAGAGGCAACCATGCAAGGTGCCAACCTGCTCATCGGGAGCAATTAGGGATTAAGTGTCTTGCTCAAGGACACTTCAACATGCTGCCCGGGAGGGGTGGGAATGGAACCGGGAACCTTTCGATTTAGATTATTGGATTATTAGATTATATATTGCATATATTTAGCATTTAGGTTTTTTAGATTATATATTAGATTAGATTAAAATGATTAGATTATATATTGTAACTAGGGATGCTCGATATTGGCTTTTTTACCGATACCGATATACCGATATTGTCCAACTCTTAATTTCCGATACCGATATCAACCGATACCGATATATGCAGGGTCCCCCCCCCCCCCCAAAAAACTGAATAATTTCAGGTAATTAACATTACATATCTCTTGTTGTGGAATTAACACAACATTATGCATACTTTTGACAATAAATAAAATCAGAATTTGTTCTTACTTGCTTGCCTGGGTAAATAGAGAATTTTTTTATTTTTTGAAAACCGATACCGATATTTTCCGATATCACATTTTAATGCCAATATCGGCCGATAATATCGGTAGGCCGATAATATCGGACATCCCTAATTGTAACTATATTTATTGTAGGGCAAATATAACTGAGAGGCATACATACCCTCATCTCGCACCTTGTTGCCCATATGTGCATGTCCAGAGTTAATTATATTGTATATTGTTTACACTGCCTTTTTATTCTATTTTTATTTTAATTTCTCCACTGTACTATAATTCTGTGACCTGTACCTGTATGTATTCTACTACCTGTACCCCCCCTCCCCCATGCTGCTATGATGCCTGAATTTCCCCAAAGGGATCAATAAAGGAATATCTTATCTTACCTTAATTTGTTCATTAATAATTGTTTCACCTCTGTGACCGGCAATGTCACTCACACAGGCCAGTTCAATCTATGCAAGGATATTTCACATCTATGGTACTGTGTGTCCTTGTTTGCCCGACAGTACATGTGTGGAAAGGCAGCATTATTTGAAGAGCCACTGATTATAGCAGCATGATTCATGGTAAACGGCTTAAAGGAACAGGCCAACATTTTGGGAAATTAGCTTGCCGTCTTCTCCAGAGAGAGACAAGACGATAGATAAACAGTCTACCGGTTCAGTAGAAAGCTATCTGGCTGCCTGTTAGCCTAGCTTAGCACAATGAATGGAAGCGGACCGGTTAGCCTTCGGGAGAGGTGTTAGTTGGACAATGCCATGGCTAACCGGCCATGTCTGCTTCCATGCATTGTGCTAAGCTAGGCTAACGTGCAGACCTCCTTCTAAATTTCACCTACAGTAGCTCACACACCAAATAAAGTCTGTCCTACTCTGAAGTGGCATAGTTTGTCATTTTTGTCTATACCATATTTCAACAGACCATTGTTTTTTTTATACATGATAACTGGAAGCAGTTGTTGAGGTGGAATCAGGAAAATGCTAAATAATTTAGTTTGTAATTAACCTAAACTACATAACCCAACATAGTTTAGCTGCATACATTTGAAGAACTGCCACCTCAAACTAGTGAAAAAGGTATTGTTGTAAATTTAAGTCTTGTAGCTAACTTGTCATGGTAATTCCTAAAGCATGGAGGTCTGGTTTTCAGAGCAAGAAGCAGGAAGCTGGAATACAGTTTCAATGGAGCAAATGGTCAGATAAAAAGATGATTTATTCAGCAGGCAAAGCAAACAGCAGGTTCATAGCACAGCAGAAAAAGGTCCATCCTTGACACAGCCTCGACTAGACTGAGTCCCCAGCAATGGTCAATCATGGTTGTTATATCTAAAATGTTGACCCCTATTTTCATCAAAATTAGCTGGTCCAAGTCACACGTATTACAAAGGTTCCTTTGATAAACAGGTTCTAACAACAATGGTCTTGTGACCAGGGGTGAATCGGGGCTCCACCACAGATGGTAATTTGGCTTTAGTCTAGAGTTTCTGTGTGTGTGTGTGTGTGTGTGCGTGTGTGTGTGTGTGTGTGTGTGTGTGTGTGTGTGTGTGTGTGTGTGTGTGTGTGTGTGTGTGTGTGTGTGTGTGTGTGTGTGTGTGTGTGTGTGTGTGTGTGTGTGTGTGTGTGTGTGTGTGTGTGTGTGTGTGTGTGTGTGTGTGTGTGTGTGTGTGTGTGTGTGTGTGTGTGTGTGAGAGAGTATGTGTGGGTAATTTCGTGTGTGTGTATGAGTAATTAATCAGTCTGGGGGGATTGTGTCCTCCTTCACATGGTGTTTGACAATTTAATAAAATAGTGTGTCTTCCTTAGGCTGGAGACAACTGTGTCTCAAATCCACATATCAATATTATTTATCTAGCTAGTTTTAACTTAATCTTAAATCAATGGCCCTATGAATCAAATTTGTTACGTCAGTATTTAAACTAGTAATTTAAACTACATGAAGCAAGTAATTGAAACTACATGAAGCAACACCGGTGCTCCCCAGGGTACCGTGCTGTCACACTTCATGTTTACCTTCTACACCTCTGACTTCTGCTACAACACAAGAACGTGCCACCTGCAGAAGTTCTCTGATGTCCAACTAACACCTCTCCCGAAGGCTAACCGGTACTGTCCGCTTCCCTTCATTGTGCTACGCTAGGCTAACGTGCAGCCAGATAGCTTTTCTACTGAACGCACAGAGAGGAAACTGGTATCTATCTTCTTGTCCCTCTCTGGAGAAGACAGTAAGCCAATGTCCCCAAATGTTGCCGTGTTCTTTTAAATGTGCATGGGGCTGGTGGACGAGACCCTTTAACTCAAACATATAACAGGTGAGGAGCTCTCCAGGCTCTCAGCCTGTGTGTCTGTGAGATCTGCTGCTATCCGAGTCTCACTGCGGACATAAAAGGGAGAGAGGTAGATCAACTAGACCAGCTACAGTCCGGTAGGTGGCGTGCCAACCGCCAATCAAATAAAAAAAAGAAGAAGAAGAACCAGACCAGCTGTACCTGTGCCAATTAACCTCTCCTACTGCTGCTTCGGCCATTCTCCCCAGACTTTCACCTCTGCAGCCAACACCAGAACCACCACCCCCCTCCCACGGCAAGCAAACACCTGTGACTATTGTGAGGTAATTAATATTAATTTGGTGTATGAGGAATTGGAGAGAGCGAGCAATTACAAATACGATAATGCTAATGCGCTTGCTACGAAAATGTGGCTAACTTGACATTTTATTCTTCATTCTATTTCTTAAACTATGTGTCAGGACCCAAAATGGGTTATGGGCCTTTTTCTGGTAGGTCCCCACATGACAACAGCAATGTGTTTGTGATGTGTTTCAGTGAGCCATAGGTATATATAACACATAACCAAATAAATATAATAATATAATATAATATAATAATAAATAAATAACCAGAGTACTCTCATAACATGATGTGATTATACCCCCGCAGAACTAACCTAGACCTATTTGAACTCAGGCCTGCAGCACGGTGAGGCATTCTGAAAGAAAGAAAAACCTTCTAAAACATTTCAATTCGTCACCAACCATAAGTCACTTTGAAACCACGACTTGTCTTGAAAGTGCTCCATCAAAACATGTGCACACATTTACACCTCTTTTGGGGAACAATTATACAGTTGCTAAGCAACTAACAAATATGACACCACTTAGAGGGCAGGGGGGGGGGGGGTGCTCTGTGATTTCACGGAATACCTCAAAAACAAGAGAGAAATGTACTTTCATTCATAGTGCACTTCCAAACACTGCTAGCTTGAGTAGGGGCTTTGTTCCAACTAATCAAAAGGGAAGAGAACCATTATCCAATTCTAAAATGTAGGCCACAGCTGGGGAGAATTTATTTATTATTTATTATGTTAAGATATCTAAGATTACTCTATTAATTGATGGAATAACAGGTAGAATACTCGATTACTAAAATAATCAGCTGCAGCCCTAGTCATAATGATACTGAATAATGTACAATAATGATGTGAAAATAGGCTACAGATTGTATAAACTACTGGAAAAACTATATTTAGTTGACTCCAAATATCATGCCTACCAAGCATGATTGTGTACAGAGTCCAAAGGGGGCTCTAAGCACCTGTATTCAAGGAGACGGAAACTGTGCTGCTAGGATCCTGATGAGGGAGCATAAATACAACCAAATCACCCCCTTCCTTAAATCACTCCACTGGCTTCCTGTCTCTCTCATGATTTGAGTACAAGGTCTCCCTCCTCATAGCCAGTGGCAACACTCCTCCCTACCTCAAGGAACTCCTCACTCCACAAACCACCACCGAAACCTGGAACTGCCAACTCTCTCAAACCCCCCAGGACCAAGCTCCGTACCAGGGGACCTTCTGCTCGCTTGCTCCAGTCTGTGGAATGCTCTCCCCGACCATCTGAGGACTGTGGACTGCTATTAATCGTGGCTTAAAAACCCACCTTTTTCGTTTTTTTTTATCTGTTGCATTAAATGTTTTTTAACCGGTAGCACTTTGAGATTGTCAAATGTAAAGTACAACATAAATACAATTGATTATATTTATTATTAAATAATATACTCATGATATTTTATGAAGAGGAACTAGGAGAACTCATACACGGAATATACGCGTGCATGCGCTGATACACACACATACACACATCCTTGACCTTATACCCGTCACATGAGCGAGGGCTCCCACTGGCGTGTCTGTATGAAAGGACTACCACTTGTTGAAACTAGTGACGGAACATGTGACATTGTTTGGACAGTATGCTGATATCTCATCCAACAACACACACACATACACTGGTTCATTGATGAGGGTGCTTGCGTTCATTCTAGCTGTTCATGCGAAACCAACAAACAACGTTGTTATATGGACAGTGGAAAAAGTGGGAGATGAATTCCATCTGTCGCCGAGCATATTGGACCTCTCAGCGCCTGACGATGAGTAAAACATTCAGAGAACGAGCCTCCAGATGGACACACAGACTAAAATCGAATAGTGATGCAGTGAGTTTTTTTTTCTTTCTTTTTGTATTCTTCCTTATTTAGCCAGATAAAACATTAAGAACAGGTTTCTTATTTGCAATGTCGATCTGGTCCAAGAGGTCCGAACAGGGATACAAAAAATATATATATTAATAATAAATAAATAAAATAAAAACAGTTAAGAATCATACACATAAACAAATAAACATGGAGAGACCCCCCCATGTTACTGACCAAACTGAATCAGCGATGGCTCAGTGATGGCTGTCGAAATGAGCTACTGTATCATGATCAGACCACTTATTCTAACAACAAAATACCACTTACAGCACCTTTAGGCAATTTAATCAACTTTGAATAGGCTATTAGGCTATTGTCATTCGAAGTAACCACCCCATATTCACAGTGACAGTAAATTATCGAGTGGAATAAATTGATTTAACACAAGGCTCAACACTAACAATACGCTAATTGCAGAGACATGCAATTATGCACCACTATTACACAGTATGATAGGATGCTGCGTTACAAATACATGTCATTACCTAGAAACAAAGAACAAACAATTTATCAGTTCAGTCTAGTGTTTTTGATTTAACGTTCCGCTGTGCTCACAGAATAATCACCTCTTTTGTCATTGTCAGCTCTTTGTTGTATGTTTTTTGTCAGTAAATAAAGAAAAATGTGTGATACAAAAGCATCTGCTCCTCTCCTTCCTTTTAATGGAAACCCTGTGTGTGGATTTAATAATAATAATAATACACTTCAAGTTTCAAGTTCAAGTTTCTTTAATAGTTGTTATACAGAAGTACAGCATACTTTTATACAAAATGCTTCTTACTGTTTCGCTCCAGAGACTGTGTTAGACAAGATAGTATGAAATAAAATAGTATAGCATGTAAAATAGAAGTAAAAATAGAGGTCACAGTGTTCAGTATAGACATATGTACAATGTTCGATGCAGAATAGAAGTAACTGAGTTACCATACAATATACAATATATACTATGCAATGTACTAATATACAATACTATATAGTGCAGAGCAGAAATGGGATGAGGTACAATTTAGGTACAATTTACAGTAAGGTGTGCGAGTTGTAGTGCAAATCCTTTACCAATAAATATAAATATAAAGTGTAAGGTGTGTTTAGGTGTTCTAAAGTGTGTAAAGTGGGTGCTGCAGTGAGTTGCCCGTTTAAAGTGAGTGTGTGCGTGTGGATGTGTGCTGTGTGCATTTGATGGTTGCTGCATAGTGTTTATTGTTCGTTGAGCAGCCTGATGGCCTGGGGATAGAAGCTCCTTCTGAGTCTTTCTTGACCCTTGACCCTAACCCTAACCCTAACCCTATCAAAACAGCAGTCAAAGTGTATATTTTCAGCACTACGTTTGTTTACCAATGATTTTAAGTGTTATTAGTGAAATATGAGCTTATAAAAATCTCTGTGCATTGCATCGGAAAGCGGAGGATTTAGACGGAAATAAAGGAAGCTGGCATACGTGTGTGTAGTATATGAGCGAGGAGACCCAGGGCTTTCGATGGGCTTTCGAATAAAAAAATTATTTAAAGGTAACTGTACTTACAGTAGATTTCATTCTCGGTTTTTGCTGCCCTGTCAGGGGCACCTGGTGGTACTAAACCCAGATTGAACTCTGCCATTAGAAAGAGGAGATTTGGCCCAATCCACAGATTTGTGACTTGGCCATAATAACGTCATTTATAGGCCTGATATTCTATATTCTATATGCACATTTCAAATTGCATGTGTCCGGATGGCAAAATGCAGTACTCTATCTACAAAACCCCCTGTAAATCATTTGCCCTTTATTATGTGGAGGCTGAATAGTGTTGAAGACACTGGAAAAGTCAAAGAATGTTACGCTCACTGAGCTGCCCGGCTTCTCCAGATATAAGTAGGCCTTGTGGACCATATAGATTATGGCATCCTCCACACTGAGGTTCTGCTGATACGCAAACTGCAGGGGGTCCGTAAAGCCTCTCACCTGTGGTTTAAGGTGCTCCAGAACCAGCCTCTCAGAGACCTTCATGACCTGTGCCGTCAAAGCAACCGGCCTGTAGTCATTGAGAGTGGTGGGTCGTCCCTTCTTGGGCACCGGGGCGATGAGGGATGTTTTAGTGTACAAAAACGAATTTATTACACACATAATCCTTAGAATGATTGTAACATACATAAGCATCTTATATCATCATAAATCAAACCAAAACATAATTTTGAGGCATCAAAATAGTTTTCAATCATTTTCTTTCTCTCTCTGTATAGCTGCATCAATTCGGTCAACTTTGCCGTCAAACTCCCGCCTCTCGCTTTATTTTTCATGTTTTTCTGTGTCCATGTGAGCTTTGAGCTCTGGCACCTTTACAGTATCAGACACCGAAACATAATTATGGTCACGCTTTGCACGCGTTGCACTCCGCCTGTTGACAGAATCTGGCTATAGGGCGACAATAATGTGGTCAAGAGGCATGGTTTCTATCTTGAGCCTTAACTGGCGTGGTTTATTTATTCACATGGCAGAGCAGCAGTTCTACAGTTCTCCTCTCACTGAGAGGCTGGGGGAAAGAGAAAGAATGAGAGGAGACATCTCTATTTATACTCGCCACCTGGTGGTGTTCCTTAGTGGCTCCGCCTAGAGCGCCCTCTAGTGGAAACAGTTATATATGCAGTTAGACAGTTACTAGTGGAAACAGTTATACAGGAGAAGCCCTTAGAAGTCCAGCTTTTACTGCTACTCTACCACTACTCCACCACTCCACTTTGTGACTTCTATTGTTCTGGATTTCACACCTCCACTGCCTGCCACAGGCTGGAAAGATTTTCATCTTACATTTTTGGAGGATGAGATAGAAAGAGTGAGAGGGGGGTGAGAGAGATGAGGAAGGGGCAAGCGAGAAAGAGAGCTGGGAGAGTGTGAGAGAGAGAGGGGGGGGGGGTGTTAGTTAAAAGTTAAAACTTGAAAACCTGTTTTCGCCTAAAGGTACATGCCTAAGTAAATGGAAGATTGCTCCACTTCTGCAAGGTCAATTTGCATGTTCTTGGTATCTAGGAACATCTAGGGACCTGGGGGTATGTATTTCCAGTGTCAGAGATATTGTGTCTGTTACTAGGCTGAGTAAATTGTAATGAAGAAAAGTAAAATATTAATTATGATTTATGATTTTTGCATCTTTGATCAAAAATTGATACGGGTAGGAGAAAATGCTCACTGAGATCATTCACCACATTATTGAGATCATGTGTACAAAAAATCTAAGCAAATGAATAAAGGGAAGATGATTAAACAGAAGTATTTGTAGATACAGTAATTAATCATAATCGATTTTAATTATAAATTTATATTTGACCTTGACCTTATTATGGCCAAATCATACATCTATGGATAGGGAAAATGCTCCTCTTTCCAATGGCAGGGTTGAATCTGGATTTAGTCATTTCCTTGCAGTTTTTACGATAATTAGCATTTTCCGATAAATTCGTATTTCCGATAAATCGTATAAAACATTGGTAAAAATGAAAATATACACTTTGACTACTGTTTTTGATAGGGTTATGGTCTTTACTCTTGGCTACAAAAAATATATATTTAAAAACATTAACCTCTTAACATCCAAGGGCCCACATGTGGACGATTCTTTGCCGACCTCTAGTGGCTTGGGTGTGCATTTCTTTTAATACAATATATAGATAGAATTAAAGCCCTATTTGTTGCCTGTCGATTGCCCTTTCAGGTGACAAAATCCGTTCAGCGTACCCCAAAGTACGCAAAAGTACACATTACCACCCACTAGCTCCGTCAATCATTTGGCAATCTCGAAAATCTTTGCACAGGGTTGTAGCCAATGAGTGTGGCTTTCCAATGATACCCCATGCTATGATAATTGGGGATCTAATACGGTCTCTATTGATCGATTTATGATAAAGAAAAGCAGGGTCCCCTATAGGGGGACCTTAAGGCTTAAGGTATATACAAAAATAAATAAATAAAAATCGATTAATTTGCGATTAATCGCAAGTTACCTATGGACAATCATGTGATTAATCAGATTAAATATTTTAATCCATTGACAGCGCTAACAAATAATACGTACTTACTTACTTACTGATCTAAAGGAACAAACCAAGGCATAGGGGAAAGGAGGGCTGTCTTCAAAGAGTACTTCCTTATTAGATATTATCACCATTGGATATGAGGAAATGAGGAATGACAGTTTGAGAGATGGGAACTGTATGAAGCCCTAGATGTTAATTGACTTCAGTTAGTGTTATTCTGGCCATCTATGGGCAGCAGTGTAGGTCAGCAGTGTAGGTCACCCTCCAGTATTGCTTTGTGTGGCCATGGCTTTACTTTGCTGTGGTCTATTTAACTGGTTTTCAAGCCATAGGTCAGGACCTACTGGTGGGTCATAGCAGGGGGCCAGGTGGGTCGGTGACCAGGAACACTTGAACTTATTCAAACCAATAGACTGAAACTGAATCTAGATCAGCCTTGCTCTGGGGACGTCCAGGAGCATTTGATTTGAGGACCTCAGAGCTCTGGACAGGGTATGGACGTGTAGGAGATCTGTGAGGTAGGGAGGCCTTTTAGTGCTTTAAAAACGATCAATAGCCATTTAGAATATATCCTGGACTGGACCGGAAGCCAGTGAAGGGCGGATAGGAAAGGTGTGATGTGTTCACGCTTCCGTGTGCCAGTCAGGAGAGAGTGGAGGAGGTAAGGAAGAGGGAAGGCGATGGTAGTTTTTGTCATTACTATAAAAAATAGAAAGAAGCCTGTTGAAGGTACTGAAGGTCTTTTGCATTCCAAGTCTCACCGCAGGCCAAGGGACGATCAGGTAGATATAATGTGAGTCTCTTTGCACCCGCATTTAGGTTCCCTCTCTCGTCTCATGACTGATTGCTTGGGTCTCCAGAAACTCAACGGCACATCACCGGTGGTGATATTGCCTGGCTGCCTGTTGCCCCCGAGGCTTTAGATGTGCTTTCACGCTAGGGTCAAAAACAAAAATCTATCAATCTATAAAGCATTTTTATATTATACGACTGGATGTCCTGGATTCTTAGAGAATGGGTTCTCGTCTGAAGTCAGTCCAAGGGGCTGAAAATGAGCAGGCGTTTCCACTTACTGGAGCGTAATGGCACAGAGCTAACTTCATAACAGATCATATCAACGGTCGTCACATTGCAGTCCGTAATAGCAAAGACTGTTTTGAGTCGACCGTTAAAGGAACACGCCAACATTTTGGCAAATTTGCTTATCTTCCAACTAACACCTCTCCTGAGGGCTAACCGGCACTGTCCGCTTCCATTCATTGTGCTAAGCTAGGCTAACGTGCAGCCAGATAGCTTTCTACTGAACACACCGAGAGGAAACCGGTATCTATCTTCTTGTCTGGCATGGTCATGCTGGACCTACAAAAGGCCTTCGACACTGTCAATCACTCCATTCTGATTCACAAGCTAAAGGCAATTGGTTTTGATAGTCTATCAGTGAGCTGGATGCAATCCTACCTGGAGGGGAGAGAACAGATGGTGGAGGTAAACGGTACCCTATCCCCCCCCTCCCTCCCAGTTAGCTGTGGTGTTCCACAAGGAAGCATACTAGGACCGCTACTGTTCCTAATTTATGCAAATGACATGTCGTCAGCTTGTGACTGCAACTTGTTCCTGTTCGCGGACGACTCAGCCCTGCTGGTCTCTAACAAGAACAAGTTACAGGTTGAAAAAACCCTCAGCTGGCTCGCTGATAACAAACTATCATTACACCTGGGTAAAACAGAGTCCATTCTCTTCAGTTCAAATAACAAACTCAGCAAGACCAACGGCTTCTCAGTTACAGTGGGTGACAATATTGTCACAAGGAAAGATGAAATTACATACCTAGGTTCCATCCTAGAGGCAAATCTTTCTTGTGACAAAATAGCATCCAATGTAATAAAAAAAGTCAACCAACGAACTCGATTCTTGTACCGGATCTTCTCTCTGGTAAACAAGAATACCCTGAAGACTCTAACAGGAGCACTCATTCAAGGGTACTACGACTATGCTTGCACCTCATGGTACCAAAGCACCTCAAAGGCGCTAAAAACTAAATTACAAACATCTCAAAACAAACTGGTCAGACTACTGCTTGACCTTACTCCTAGAACCCACCTCACCCCTGCCCACTTTGACAACCTAGGATGGCTTAGGGTAGACGACAGAGTACAGCAACTTCAAATGGGCCTGGTCTACAAGATACACTACACGACTAAGGTACCCATGTACATCTCAAAATACTTCCCAAAGGTCAGTGAATACCACGATCACAACACCAGAGGGAGCTCCACAAATCATGTTAAACCCAGATTCGGCTCAAACAAGGGACTAAACACGTTTCGCAATTATGCCACATCAATGTGGAACGCCCTACCCACAGCTGTAAATGAATGTGAATCACTACCCACTTTCAAAACCACTCTCAAAGAGCACCTACGAGAGACTGCAATTCGAAACTGGCCCCTGTAAATGTCCTAACGCAACCCCCTCCAATGTACAATAAATGTCCTATTAAACCCAATAATACACAAGACCCTCTTCTTGGGACCAAGTAAGGTTTAGTCGATAATCCAATGTACAGTTACCCCCCCCCCCACCCCACCTGCATAGCCAAAGGTTTGGTGCTACACAGTGGTGGTGAAGGAAAAAATGTCCACCCTACATTGTAAAGCGCTTTGATAAGCACTCTGTAAATGCAATGATCCTTCATCCACAGCATCTGCGGCGATACAACACAATTACTGCCAGAGCGACTCTGCATGTAAGGTCCACGCAGGGTCTGAGCATCGAGTCGTGCATCTTCAGAACATTGTCGCAATGCGGACGCCTTTGCAGGTGCAATGATTGATGTCGGCATACCTGGATTACCGACTGGGCATACAGGGGCCTCCGGACCACCAAAGGTCTCTGTGTAGATTAATTGGACCATCTCGCAAATTTCAATTGGAATATGTACCCATGCAAGTATGATTTTAATTGAAAGGGGCCCCAGAATACTGTTTAAAGTACATTTTCTTCACATGGGAGCATGCCCCCTAGTTATGTCTGTCTCCTGAGGGATGGGGGGGCCCATACCACTTTCTTGCCCCGAGGACCCTTACTGTTGTGATCCGGCCCTGGATGTCGGTATGGTGAAAGAACACGCACTCCGTTCTAAGAGCCGTTTTGACAGCAAGAACTATAAATGACCTGACGTTCGCCGAGATTGTGGACGCCAGAAATACTGCAAGCATCGGAATAGAATACAATAGAGTGGAAACTTCATTGTCGACTTTTGGAAATTTGCCTTTGGCTTCAGCATGGTTGAATTAAAACAAGACTCAACAACATGAAGTCATGAAATATAAATCGGCTTTGAGCCATATGAAAATGTTGTAAATTATGGATGTCCCTATTTCAAAACACTGGGCGCAACGTGTTGAACGGTAACTCAGCGACGGAGAGATTATGACATTCCTACATGACTTTTTTTGGCAACGTCCTCACGCGCGTGTCATTTAAATGCAAATTCCCGCTGGCGCGCGGCAACCAAGCTATATCACCACAGAAACCACGGGAAAACCTCCAAAGAAGCCGCGTTTTGTCCGTTCGAGAATCATTTTGTATTCAAAGTGCGGCAAAGGCAAGCAGGAATGTGTCCTATTCATTAAACATTTATAATTAATGTCTTAAACAACGGAGGCCATCTCCCCTTGCAGCTTAATCTCCACGCCGGTCCACTGAGGCAGCGCCGGCGCTCCTTCCCGGGCCTTTTCCCTCCATTTCTGGAGCTGCTGTGGCACACCTCAGCGAGCTCAGTATTTGTCCGGCATGCGTAGCCCCGTGACGTGTGAATTATTGATAACTCCCTGCCATATCCTGCTGCCGTTTCCTATAGGGAGCCCCCTTTTTTCTTTCTCCTCTCTCCTCGATTCTCTCTGTGATCGTCGTGTAATGAAAGGGAGCAAAGTGAAGGATCTGCTGCCATCCTAGAGGGGAAAAAAATAGCTGGGTTCCAGCTGTGTGGAAGCTTTGTAAAGAACCTGGTAAGAACACTGTCACCATCTTCCCCCCTTTGCCTCTCAGCCCTAATGAGGGTACAGCGAGCCTCGAGTGAAAACCCTAGCAACACATTTAGTCGAGAAGTGTGACGGTGGTGGTGGTGGCGGTAAGGGACGCCGTTGACAGTCATGCAGTGACTCTCTTAATATGAGAAAGAAATGCCATTATATATATATACGATATACTGGACGATCGTTTTTTTCTTTTTCTTTTTAATGACAACGTCAGCTATTCTATCATGGATCCACAAAGTTTATATTGTTCGCATCAAAAACCTCTTATTTTTCCAGGCTCATAAATGAAAACAAAAACAACTCAAAGTTTCTGTTTGACACAGTTGCAAAACTTACGCAGAAACAACCAAGTGCCCTAAACCATGCGTTCTCGGCTAACGAATTCATGACATTTTTTACCAAGAAAATTGACCTCATTAGAGATGAAATTGTTGCTTTACTCAACAATCAGAGTCCCTCCCAACCTTTGACGGGCATTCCCCCTGACTTTGATTCCAATCATACGCTATGCTGCCTTGAAAACGTCTCACTTAGTGCCCTCTCTAAACTGGTTGGCGCGGCTAAACCTTCAACCTGTCTGTTTGACCCTCTCCCAGCAACTCTCATCAAAAAACTCTTCCCAACTCTAGGCCCTGCCCTACTCAATATCTTCAACACCTCTTTGTCTACTGGCGTGGTGCCCCTGGCCTTTAAATCAGCCGTCATTAAACCATTACTTAAAAAACCGAACCTCGACCCTCTAATCTTGAAAAATTACAGACCTATCTCCAATCTCCCATTCCTATCCAAAGTGTTAGAACGGATCGTTGCAACGCAACTTACTGACCATTTATCAAACAATAATCTTAATGAATCATTTCAATCTGGCTTTAGAGCCTTACACTCCACCGAAACGGCGGTTACCAAAGTCACAAATGACTTACTGCTCTCTCTTGACTCAAACCTCACCTCTGTGCTCTTATTACTTGATCTCAGTGCAGCCTTTGACACTATCGATCACTCGATTCTTCTAGGTCGGCTTGAGAACCATGTTGGCATTCGGGGTCTCGCACTAGCTTGGTTTAAATCCTATTTAACTGATAGAACACACTGCGTGGTCTATAATGATTTAACATCTGAGACCCTCCCAGTGCAATGTGGTGTCCCACAAGGCTCTGTCCTGGGCCCTTTGCTATTTTCGATTTACATGCTACCCCTCGGCGATATCATACGCAAATTTGGCATAAACTTTCATTTTTACGCTGATGACACCCAATTATATATACCTATTAAGCCAAATGATTCCTCCCAACTACAAAACCTTGAGGCCTGCTTGCTTGCCGTCAAAAAATGGATGTCGCAAAACTTTCTACTCCTTAATGCAGATAAAACTGAGATGTTAATTGTTGGCCCCCCAAACCACAGAGGCCTGTTTCAGGACATCTCCCTCAACTTTGATACCTGTCATGTATCCCAGAGCTCCACCATAAAAAACCTCTGAGTCATTTTTGATTCCTCCCTCTCATTTAATGCACATATAAAAAACGTCACCAAAATTGCATTCTTCCATCTTCGTAATATCGCAAAAATACGCCCCATTTTAACTCTGGCTGATGCTGAAACCCTGATTCATGCTTTTGTCTCATCACGTCTGGACTACTGTAATGCACTTTTTTCAGGCTTACCTAATTCAAGCATCAAAAATCTTCAACTCGTGCAAAATGCGGCTGCACGGATACTAACTAGAACTAGAAAATTTGATCACATCACACCAGTTTTGTCCGCCCTACATTGGCTTCCTATCCAAGCCCGCTCTGACTTTAAAGTGCTACTCCTCACCTACAAAATTTTAAATGGGCTTGCACCGCTCTATCTATCTGATCTCATCTCCCGATACTCGCCCGCTCGTGCTCTGCGCTCACAAAATGCGGGGCTTCTATCGACCCCTAGGGTTAAAAAGAAATCCGCCGGCCACAGAGCCTTTGTCTACCGCGCTCCCTACCTGTGGAACAAATTACCTGCCGTCATCAGGGGCGCCTGCTCTGTCGAAGCTTTTAAATCCCTGCTTAAGACTCATCTTTTCTCTCTCTCCTTCAACCTACCTTGATCTCACCTGGTCGGGGACTGACCTTTAGATTAATCTGTGTAGTTTAGTTATGGTACAGGGTACTACATGGTACCACTGGGTAGTTTACTATAGGGTAGTTTAGTTAGGGTACAGGGTACTACATGGTACCACAGAGTACTACTTGGTACTGCATGGCATTACAGGGTACTACATGGCTTACACAGCTCTACATGGCACTACAGGGTACTACATGGCACCACAGGGTACTACATGGCACTACAGGGTACTACAGGATACTACGGGGTACTACATGGCACTATGGGGTACTATAGGGTACTACATGGCACTACGGGGTACTACATGGCACTACAGGGTACTACATGTCTGCTCCTTTGCAGCACCACAAACATGGGAACTCTCTAACTCTCCCCCCCCCCCCCCCCCCCCCTCTCCCCCCCCCCCCCCTCTCCCTCCCCCTTCTCTCTGAGTACCCGTCTCCTGGCGCTGACCAAGGTGATGGATGCCTCGGGGTCTTGGCCAAGCTTGTAGTGACTGCTCTACATGCACCTCCGAGGCATTGGATCAGTTATTCACCGCCGTCTGTCCGTGGTCCTGTCAACTGATTAACAGACTGTTAACAGATTAACAGTCAACGCGGTTTCATTGCTGGGTTAAGTACTTCTATTCTATTCACATAATACGCTTACTTCATATATCTACTCCATTCACATATATGCCTACCACTTGTATCTATTGCTATGTCCGCCTACTACAATCTCATGAGCTGTCTAACGCCTGTCCCGTCTCCCTGTCTTCCTATGACTTGCTGTCCTGGAGTGTTGACCGGAGTATTGGACGTTGACGAAGGCCGGGAGATTGCGACCCCCTCTGCGTGCCCCCCTGTCTTCGGAGGTTTCGTAGTGGTGACCGGAGTGCCGGATGTCCCGCGATGATGCCGGGAGTTCGCGACCCTCTCTGTGCCACCCCCCCTTCCCCCTGTCTCCGGCTGTCCCTGAGCAACGACCGGAGTGCTGAATGTCCCGTGACTAAGACGGGGAGGACGTGACCCTCTTGCGCCGCCCCTGTGCTTCAAATAGATCCGCTATCAACTCTATCTTTAATTTTTCAAAATGTACAGTTGCTATTGCATGCACTCATCTGTGTTTCACTACACACATGAGTGCATGCTTACCAACTGTCCGTCTGCAACACTACTATCACCGACATCTAAGAAGGGAGATCCCCCCTTGAACGGCCCTTCTAAGGTTTCTCTCCTCCACATTGCCTGTGGAGCTTTTTTCCCTATTGTTAGGTTTTAGTGAGTTTTTCCTTACCTTCGCGTGGGGTATGTCTGGGAGTGCTTGCATTCTTTCATTTATTTGCATTCATCTAAAAAATGTTTGGACCCTATGGTGTTCTTGTTCTGTTCTTGACTTATTGTTATGTTGTCTTCTTGACTTGTTTAAAGAAGACCTGTACGGCCCATGGGGACATTAACGTGTGTTGTCGGGCCCTATAAATAAATTTGATTTGATTTGATTTGATTTGATCAATAGATTCCACACACGATGTAAAAAATACCACGCACGTGCAGAATTTAAATAAGTGTCATGCTGTAGGACACTTCGATGCACAGGGGGGTATATGTTTCTTTTCCTCAACTCTTTAATGTACCATGTCACACCGGCTCTCTCTCCGCTATTCTGCAGGGAGGGGGGGGGGGGGTAAATGTACAATTTCCAGTCTGCAACTGATCATCCGACCGTAATACAAAGCCCATTTGAATGTTAAACGTCCAACACGATCGTGCAACGTCAGCCTCCCGTCCCTTGTTAACAGAGTAGCTCATCGCTGTACTTTGGCACGACATAGATTCACATTTTTGGCTCCATGGGTTTTGGGAGAGAGTTGGATCGGCCTGCCATTGGCCCCTCCAGGCCTTATTTAAATAGCTCCACGCCCGAGTCAGAATAATGTGTTTGTTGCGCCCCGGAGGATAGGGCTCTCAGACTTGTGAGCGCTCTCAGATAGAGAGGCGTTTTGACCTATAGAGATCCAGAGACGGGCTGACTAACACTGCATTGTCTTCAAGTTCAAGTTAGTGGAATACTTTCACACGGCAGGTTCTATTTAAACTACACCACGTGAGAATCTGCAAAGATAATATCAAATCAAATAATCAAAATGTAAAAGAAAAAGTGATTCTCATAAAAAATGATGTAGACTAGAGAGATGATAATAATAATGATGATGATAATAATAATAACTAATGATAATAATAATGATAATAATAACAATAATGGTAATGATAATGATCATAATAACAACAATAATAATAAACTCTGTCCCACTTTAACCCTGTCAGACGCAAAGAAGCTTGTCCATGCCTTTGTCTCCTCAAGACTGGACTACTTTAACGGACTCTTCATCAGGATTCCTGGCAAGAGCATCCAAAAGCTGCAATACATCCAAAACAGCGGTGCCAGGATCATGATGAGAGTCCGTGAACATGAGCACATCCTCCACTCACTACATTGGCTCCCCGTCTCATCCCGGATCAACTACAAAATCCTGCTGCTCACCCATAACTGCATACACAGACACGCACCACTCTACCTACAGGAACTCATCACTCCAGGATCCTCCACCCGTACCCTCAGATCTGCAGGTAGCCTGAGCCTCTGGGTCCCCAGTACCAGGTTCTGCACCATGGGGGACCGAGCCTTCTGCTCGGCTGCACCACGCCTGTGGAACAGCCTCCCCATCCAGCTGAGGGCACCACAGAGCCTGGACTTTTTTAAAGCAGGCCTGAAAACCTTCTTATTTCAAAAGGCCTTTGATTGCTAGCTATGTCTTGCGATAAAAATGTTTTTTGTGCTGTTGTTTTAAATGTTCTCTTTATACTATGATTTTTAACTATATTTTCTTCTCATATTTTTATATTCAAATCTAATTCTATTGTCTATATTTATGTATTTCTTCTATTACCCTGTCCATACCTGTACCTCCCCTCTCCCCTTCCCCATGCTCAATAAAGAAATGTCTTATCTTATCTCATCTTAAATATTAATCACCATTGTTAGCGGTGAATGTGATAAAACACTGATTGCAGGTCATCAGCCCCGTAATTCAGAACCACCTATTAGCTTCCCTTTATGACACTGCTATACACCCACTACTGCAGCTACGAACACCTTCTTCTAATGCAGCCTACTGCCTGTACTGAGCAAGTAACCTTCAAAGTTATATTCAATTTAAAATCGTATACAATAGTCTTTGTTCACACCAGGACAACACTCTCCCATTCATTCACAAGGGTGTTTTTGTGTACCGGGACGCTTCTATACTTTAGGCAAGTGGCTTGCCCTTCCACGTTCCTGTTTTGCGCTCTGATTGGCCACGCACGTTTCTGGTCATGTGACATGTGCGCCAATCGCGGGACGGCAAGTTTTTGGACGGTTAAGCTTAGGCACGCTTTCGAAGTTGGTTAAGGTTAGAGTTTGTCTTAGAGCATGGCGATAGAACGGCAGGTAGTTTGCAGGCTGTTCGACGCGGAAATGGGCAAAGACACAGCTCGTCACGCTATTGGGCGCACATGTCACATGACCAGAAACGTGCGTGGCCAATCAGAGCGCAAAACGGAAACGCGGAAGGACAAGCCACTTGCCTAAAGCATAGACGCTACCAGGACAGGAAATTGTGTTCGAAATTACACAATTAAATATGGAAAAGAGAGTTTAAACCAACAAGAATTGCACGAACATTCTAGCCAAGATGGCAAGTGAATGAAAGACAACAACCAATCATCGAAATAAAAAAGTGTTCTTCCCCGCCGGGGGAGTAAATTGTGGGGGGAAGGAGGAACTGATGACCCAGGGCCTCAAATTGGGGGGGGGGGGGGGGGGGGGCGCTCAGAGGGTTGTGACCGAATGGTTTGTTTTAAAGGTTCAAAAAGGTAGATGCAGCCAAGCATCTTTTGGGGGCGCCAGTTAAGAGCTTAAGTTCAACACGCACCTCACCTCCACTGCTCTAGCCTCAAATGGTCTGGTGCGACCAGCCTGGTCAGCCTTCTCACAATAATAATAATAATAATAATAATAATAATAATAATAATAATAATAATAATAATAATAATAATAATAATAATAATAATAATAATAATAATAATAATAATAATAATAATAATAATAATAATAATAATAATAATAATAATAATAATAATAATAATAATAATAATAATAATAATAATAATAATAATAATAATAATAATAATAATAATAATAATAATAATAATAATGATTGTTGTGAAGGATCAGATTAAACCGAATATATATATTTATTTATATATATATATTTAAATAGTATTTGTATATCGTTTGATATCCCCTGTATATTCCTTGTACAATATGCACTGAATATCCCTTTAGTCTACTAAACAGCCCATAATAGTTTCATTCTACCATTGGACGAGAACCTGGCGCCAGCAGCCATACCCCTAGGTTCAAGTTCAATCGTGCCGCCCAACATGTCGTGGCAAGCCCGGTTCCGCGTAGGAATACGTCTGGCGAAATACGAATGGTACTATTTGTTCACAGCGCATATATATATGGCGCAAGTAAAGTAGAACTTTCTTTTAGTCCATTAGTTCTTTACCCTCCAACCTAGTAACAGACGCGAAGCCTCACCCACGACGCACGTGTGGTGCAGTAAGGCCTACTTGGCCTCAGAATAGGCATTGAGATATCGTGTGGATTAATAGTTGAATTGTCATAGTTTGGCACTATACCGTCGAGTTGGACGTATTCTATTAAGCTAATAATAGTCTATTTATGTATGGTGCATCGTCGGTTAGAGTTATAAAGTGAGCAGCACCCCCATCGTTCCTGACGTTATCTGGAGTCTTAACCAGGCTGGGCAGACCACTTGTGGTGCTTGCATCCGAGGAGCTCCGGGCCAGGGCGACTGGACCTGTACATTGGATTACTCTACCCGGACGACGGCGAGCCTTCCACGGCTTGGATTATGCTTTGGGTGCTTTGATTATTCCATGGATAACGGCCAACACTGCTGAGTGTTGGAACTACCCCCCGGAGAGGAGTCCAGGTGAGACGGCGCTCTACACCAGTGAGGTCGCCTCACGTCTCTCCGTTGTGGACCGGCAGCCACCGTCCACCAGAGGGTCCAGCTGTATTCATCTGCGGACCGAGGTTCTGTGGGCACCGTGTTCAAGACTTTGAATTCTCCCAAGAAATCGTCGGCCAGATGGGATACCGCCAGCGGCTTCTCTAACCCCCCCCCTCCTCCTGTCTTACAACCAGCGGGACCCCCCCCCCCCCTTAGTGTATCCAGCTATAATCATTTAAGTACCATCGCTATAGTTTCCTAAAGAACCGGGTTGTATACTTACTCCCTGCGTAACCAGAGATTGGACATTCAATGTTGATTTACCTACGAATACTCATTTGCCATACAAGTGCATTTCAAATCATAAGTGTAAACAAGTGAACGTTGTATATACCTTTTGCTATATTAAATATTCGATTTGTACATTTGTGTGGACTTCGTTTCATCAGGTGGGAAAGTGTTCATCATATCTATATCATGTACTGGATAGCCAGAAGTTAAAGTACAAGAGGTAGTGGTTTAATACCATACTTATCAATACAGTCAGGGAATTGTACCCCTCAGTTACAATGATAATAATAATAATAATAATAATAATAATAATAATAATAATAATAATAATAATAATAATAATAATAATAATAATAATAATAATAATAATAATAATAATAATAATAATAATAATAATAATAATAATAATAATAATAATAATAATAATAATAATAATAATAATAATGCTTTTTATTTATATTGTACTTTTCATTTGACAATCTCTCTCAAGGTGCTACAGTGCTATCAGTACTGTCATATTTGTCTTTTACTATTATACACTAAGGAATCTACCTTGCCTATATTACTCTGCTAAATTATGTTGCACTCAAGACTGCAGCACTCAAATTTGACCCTGTTTGACGAACAATGTTACTTACCCTTAGCTGCCAGAGTTGTACCCTTCTTGCTGACTAAATGTTGGGGCCGATATAATTTGATTTATAGAAAGAAAGAAAAAATACGTTTTGTCAACGACCGGCCCATAACGCAGGGGGAGCAGCCCATTTGTTAATTTTCTATACTGACATTGGGCTGGCCCAATCACATCTCTTACTAAGCCCCACCCCTCCCTCTCTGTCCTCTCTCTCTCTGTTTCTCATTCTCGTATGAGATCAGATGCCGCTCAGAGGCTCGCAGGGAGGTAGTGTGAGTGTGATGCCATGATGACGATGCTGATGATTAATTCAATTAATGTCGATAATAATATGATACTCGTAACGCTATCATAAAGTGAGACCGTCAACTACTGCTGGTGGTTTCTCAGTCAGTCAATGTCAAATAGCGCAGCATAAGCTATTGGCATTGTTTTTGTAGCTTAGCTGCTAGCTACTGTAGCATAGTTCCCAATGCAGTCGCAACTCCGGTTGACTATTCTAACGTTATTTTGAGGGCTGTCAGTTTATCGCGTTAATTCAATTAATTAATTACACAGCCAATTATCGCATTATGAAAATGTACTCAAAATTAATAAAAAAAATATATATATGACATTTTTGTTATTATTATAATTTTTTTTAATCTCATCATTCCATAAGAACATAGAATAAACATTTACAAACTTTCTTTTAAAAATGGTCCATTTGCATGTTCTTGATATCTGATTCTAGCGACATCTATGGATCTCAGGGAATGTATTCCCAGTGTCAGAAATACTGTGTCTGTTACTAGGCTTGAGTAAATTGTAATGAACCAAATGAGAATATCAATTACATTCTTTTAAATTAAAAATGTTTTTGACTGTGAATAACACCATGCTAAAATTGACCAGACCTGAAAAATCTAAGCAAATGAATAAAGGGAAGATGATTAAACAGAAGGTTTTGTAGATACAGTACTGAATTCTGCCATCCGGGCACATGCAATTTTAAATATGATTATAGAATATAAAATATCAGGCCTAAAATGGTTATGCGATTAAAATGCGATTAATTAGATTAATTAATTACAAATCCTTTAATTAATTAGATAAATTTTTTTTATCGCCTGACAGCACTAGTTATTTTGTCAGCATCGCGTTGGCTAAGCCCAGGTTGCTGTGAGTGACCTAGGTTCATAAGTATCATCATAATATTATTAAAATCATTAGGATAAGGGTTGCTGGCCCCGTCAAAAGAGTATCCTATCAGCCTCTCCATGGTCAGGACGAGGCGTAAAAGAATGTATTTTATACACAAAAACAGCGTCTCGGCTGTTGTGTCTGGGCCGGGCATTGTAAAAACCCCAAAAGAAGTTCTGAGCTTCCAAGTTGTCATCGGCGAACTGTATATTACACGAGAATTGTTCTTTTCCAGTGATATCAGTGGTTCCGTCAGCGCTCAAGCCAAAGAATGGGCTTTTGGATGCTTTGCCTCTAATTTGTCGCGGGCAAACAGCTGTAAGATTTCATCTTGGATGTTGTTGGACATCCAGTTGTCTCTCTTTTGGAGCCAATTCTTCAACTCGGGATCAGACTCGGTGCGCACTCTTTCCATCATCAGCTGCCATAACACCCCATCCCTATTTGCATCACCCCTCAGTGGAAGCCCCTGGTGCCCGAGGGGGGGTATAGGGGAACAGACTCAGTTAACTCTTCAATACCTGATGCTGAGGCTGAACCTGTCGTCTCTGTCTCTCTCTGACGTTTATCAGATTTAGTGGGACTGTCACTGGGACCTGCGGGACGTTTCGAAAATAAATCTGATATTTTTCTTTTCTGCGAGTGAGACATTCTGTGCTAGCAAAGTCTGACTACTAGCTAAAATATACTGACTGCGCAAGCACTGTATCACAGTATTTCAGCGGTTCGTGGAGCGTGCGAAGGGCGGGAGACGGGAGGTGAATACAATTAGTTGTTTCACCTGTCATTCAATCAGTCTGTGACAGTCTGTCATCACTCGAAAATCTACTCTGCTGCAATCTTGTCGGTTTTACACGTATGATTGTGTACGTACAGTAGTGTAATGAATGAATGAAAACTTTATTTAACAGATTGGAGAATGGCTACAATACAGTACGGCTCAATACACACAATATTACAATGGTGAAGTGCTTTGAGCAGGATAAACTTATAATATACAGTGTTACAGTTATACAGTTACAGTATATAATATACAAATATATAAATACTGTCAAAATAATATAAAAACATTAAAAAAAACATTAAAAAAAAAAAATATTTAAAAAAAAAAATTTGTATTCTTTGCAATAACTGAGGGGGGGTGCTGCCGCACCCCCCCCCTTCCAACGTGCCTGCTCTGAACATGAATATATAAATTTGAAATTTATTTGAAGGATAAACCCCTTGAGATATGCTATCTCGTTTTCGAGGGGGTCCTTAACATAGGATACAAAACATACAATACAATACATAACAAAACAAAAAACAAGACAACAAATGCACTTATACACTGACAGACGCTCTCCCAAGCTCACCCCCACAATCCACACTGACTCCTCCCAAGAGGATCACCAATATATATATGTTCCCTTATAAAACACATACAAAATTATAATTTGATCTGAAAACGACATGTAAGCCCTAACACAGTAAATCAATAACAGGTGCAAGTAGTCTGTAGATGAGTGAACAAAGATATCTTGAATAACCGGTAAGAAGTAAGAGATCTGAGTGAACTAGGCAGTTTGTTCCAATCAGCTGGTGCTTTATATTTAAAGGCAAGTCGACCGATAGCTTTGATGGTTCGAGGTATACAAAAGAAAGGAAGATCTGTGTGTCTTAAATTATAAGTTGAACTATATGGTGTTAAGAACTGCTTTAGATAGGGGGGATAATTAAAGTAAATACATTTGTAAACAAAAAGCAACCAATGAAAATGTCTTCTGAATTGGGGAGAAAGCCAGTTTAACAACTCAAACATAAGACAGTGATGGGTTCTATAAGGACACCTCAATATAAATCTGCAAACACTATTATAAGTAACATTTAAAGGACGGAGATTTGTTAGTGTGGTGTTTTGATAAACTATGTCTGCGTAATCCATTATTGGAAGTACCAGCTGTATAATGATTATTTTCCTAACCTGAAGAGAAAAACAGTTAATAGAACGATACAATATTCTCAGGCTACAATTTGTTTTCTTCATCACAGCATCAATGTGTGACTTGAAGGTGAGTTGAGAATCAAGCCAAAGACCCAGATACTTATATTCATCGACATTTTCAAGAGGAGCATCATCTAAAAACGTAATCGACAACTGATTTGATATTTGCACCAGATAACAAAAAGGTTGTCTATTAACTTTTTTTTTTTGTATTTTATTTTTTTTATTATTTTTTAAACAAACACATTATCTATTAACTTTGTAAACGTTATGCAATATTCATCATTGATATTTGGATACTTGAAATATGTATGAACTGAGTAGTTTGTATCAAATTAAATAAGATGGAACAGCTCCATGCATTAATTGAATAAACAACTATTTTCTTATTACCAGTATGGTATTGTTTAAATTGTACAGCCTTTTGCACATCTTTGTAAGGTCCTGAGGTGTTTTTAGTTTTTACATCACCACCCAAAACAAGATTCAGCCAAGAGCGAGTGAGTACACTGGTCCACTTGCACTGGTCCACTTGTCCATGGCACTTACTACCCAGCTTTGTAGTGGTTTGGGGGAATAGTAGGTACGCATATTTAAGGGAACCGCAAGGATTGTGTACTGATGGGTGGTGTCCGACCGATTGTGGTGGGCCAGGGCCGATTTTTTGTCCCAGTCCAGCCCTGGGTGTACCTTTCATGTTTTCTCCGAAACCTGTCCTTTGAGTCCTTTGAATTAAAAAATAAACATTTTCAGTGGCCAGTGGCTGGCATTGTGTCATCATAATTTATATTAAACAATATTAGATTTGATTCAACTGTATTGTCATCATACAGCACAAGTACAGTACAACGAAAATAAGTTTGGCATCCAACCAGAGTGCAATAGTAATAGCAATAGTGCAATAGTAATATATAATGTAGATGTGATTAAACTGAGTATAACATATATAAATGAGTACTACTGAGTATAGTGCTAATCAAATGTATGTACAGAGTTGTAGTATAATATGTACAGTGATACAGGTATAAAGACACTATTGTCCGGCAGCGTGGCTACATGAGTAGAGATCCGGGCCCTCATTTATCAACAATTCTTAGAAAGTGTTCTATTTTCGTTCTTAACCACAGAATTTAGAATGTGTGTACGTACAGAAAAATCGGGATTTATCACACGTGCGTACACAGGTTCTACGCACACTCCGTGTTGATAAATGCCACTTGTTCTACGCTCCACGCTCGTGCACGGTTTTACGTATTTGCATATAAAACCGCCCGTAATTAACCATATATGGTCATGAAACACCCCCATGAAATGTGGAAAAGTGGACTAAGCCGAGCGAACGCCTGGGAGAAATACGCGACAGGCTGACAGACATGTACACAGTGATTGCTGGGCAGCGCAAACACTAATAAAGACCGTTAACCACTGTTTGCCATTGGTGTCATTAATAACCATGCTGGAATATGACTGTTTTTTAATTCGATTAATACCCAGGGATTAAAGTTCTCCGTCAATTTCATTCCAAATCGACGGATTTTCCGTAAATGTTCTACCTGCATATGATTTGTAGAGGCATACAATCTATTTTGATGTTGGTATTAGGTAGCCTATATAAACAATAATACGAGAGCATATACAAGAACCTTTCTATTCACATTTGTGATGGAGCTTTGACAACTATGGGTGGTACAGTAACAGTCTATTGCTCGATCCATCTCCAATATCACGATGGACCGTGCCATGTAGCCTATATGTATAGCCTGCCTATGTGATCAATAAAAATGCGAACTTGAATCCCATCATCATATTTATATGTTGTGTCTGTCCACTATGTTTGTTACTTTGTTATTCCCCCCCCCCCCCCTATGTAAAGCGACCTTGGGTCTCTTGAAAGGCGCTATATAAAATGAAGCTATTATTATTATTATCACGTCTGTGCGGGAGCTCACAAATAGTTAGTCTCAGTGAAGTTTCAACGGAGGTCATCTATTCTAACCAACAAATTGAAGTAGAAAGCATTTTGTTGTGACCAATCTTATTTGGAAACATGACACACAAAATAATAGTATTTTGCTTTTTATTTTAAACAATATTTAATCGCGTTTGGAGGTGGGTGTTCTGTGTCTGCCCCCCCCCCCCCCCCCCCCTGTGCCAAACAAGCAGGCCAACCTCTTGTTCGAGCGTGAGCCCGTTATAATTACACTACTGTCGCTATTTTACAATTAACTATAATGAATTACGGGTTATACAGAACACGCGCTAGTGTTGGAAGTAATGCACGGAAGCTTATTTCTGCATCTGCAGTCTCCATATTCTACCGCTGGGCGCCAGGTATGCATGGTCCGAGCTGTGCGTATATATACGCACAAAGTCAAGCACACGTTCAAATTGATAAGTCCCACACTTTGCTTAGAAATGATCGTACGCACGGGTTACGCACATATCTGTGCGTACGCAACATTGATAAATGAGGGCCCCAGACTCTACGGTAAGATAAATAATACGGTATACAGCATACAGCATATTAAATGTTCATCCCTCCCCCCAATGCGGGAGATAACGAAAACAAAACAAACCTTCTAGAATGGACCAGAGTACATTTGATTTCCTGTCGGCTGTTGACATCAACAAACAGCGCCCTGGAAAGCCTTGCAGGGACCTCAGCAGCATAGGACCAAGCGATCGGAGCGCGAAATTACAGCGTAATGTCAGGATCCGCCTGTCCAGCAGCCTGGCTTCGTTCCCCCGCCAGTTCAGTGATCCTGCCCTGCACCTCAGAGGCCCTGCCCTGCACCCCCCTCTAGTGGACTTTTCCCGTTACTTCCGTTCCTGCCACTGCTACTGGCAATTAATGTGTGTATCCTCCATATGTCCTTAATGTTCAATGTATTCTCCGTGGTGTTGTCTTTGTTAGCCACTCTGTTTCCTGGTCTGGTCTAGTGTGTTGTCTTTTGTATTTTGTATGTATTGTTAGTCAGTCCTGTCATATATTTGGTGTCATTGTTTGTCAGCCTGTGTGTCTGTCCAGGTGTGACTTGTTAGTAATTAGTCTCCCTAATATTCTGTCCTTTCCTGTTACTCCCCTGTCGGTTCGTTATCATTGTTATCATATCTTGTTTGTGATTCCACGGAGCACCCTTCCGTGCTCTCCACGTTTGTACCCTTTGTTATCGGGTTTTCGTAACGTGTAATCTGCTTATGCTTATGCTGAGGTACTATTCTTGTTTTGTAGTTAAGCCTTGTGTAAAATACAAGTAAAGCCTTTTGTTGAACTACATCCCGTTGTGTCCTGCCTGTCTCTCTACCCTCGTCCTGTGATTGCTATTGGGTCCACATCAACACCGAACCACCACACGTCATTAAAACAGGTAATCACATACACATTCGGCCACATGCTGAGTATACCGTTTTCTGGAAGATGAGACGCCCGTGAAGACTGGACAGATGTAGTTTATGATTCTGAATCAGTTTTCTTCCTCTGTGTCCATTGATTTTAGGAGCTGGCTCTCTGGAAAGCACGAACGGTGCAGGCAGAGAGGGCTGTTTGGTGTTGACTCACACATGGCTCCAGTGTTGTAGTCGAGTCACTAAATCTCGAGTCCGAGTCCAAATCGGAGTCACCCAAGAAGAGCCCGAGTCGAGTCCAAGTCATCAAGGTTGAGTCCACTCCACAGATGTCTGTTGAAGTTTGAGGTTGTCCCAGTCTTCTCTTCAATAGTTTGTTTACATATCGAAGATCTAGCAGTGCTCTTGCTGGAATTTGATGTAAAATCTGTGTAAGCAAAGCGCACGATTCGGGACGTCTCTTTAGGCATCTTAAGTACTGAACATGAGGTGAATCCGCATGTAGGTGGAACACACGTGTCTGCCCTTGCACGAAATTAAATAATGTTACGTTATTAATATAGCCATCAATATCTCATGCCAAAGGATTAGGGCCTAAAAAATATATATAAAAAAATAACTATCAATTAACAAGTCGGAGTCCTCATCTGCACCTTCCGAGTCCAAATGCAGGCAATGCTCAAGTCCAAGTCAGAGTCACGAGTGCAGAAAATCGAGCACTACAACACTGCATGGCTCTCTGGAAAGCATGACTGGTGCAGGCAGAGAGGGCTGTTTGGTGTTGACTTACACATGGCTTCACTAGACAAACAGTGGGAGTGGAATGCTTGTCAACCCTGTTTGCTTTTTGTTCACACGTCAGAAGTCACGCTTACACTGCTGCTGTTCAGAATTCCGAACTGTTCCTTTAAGCCCTGTACGAGGCTCCACTTTAAATATGTGAATGACGGGGCTCAGCGATCCCTATGCCGAGCTACCTGGAGGTCTGACAGTGGGCAGAATGTCACGCAATACCTGGTCGCATCTCTATCTTCCCTTCCTTATCTGTGTTTGTGTGCATATCTGATTCATGTAAGTCAAAAGGCATAACTATCTTTAACAACCTGTCATCTCAGTACAATCACCAGATGAGTTGCCAATCGTATTGTTCCCTTATTAATTGTGCATCATCGCTCCGCTATACCATGCTCAAAGTTGCGCACGTCACTCATGCATTCATTTAATACAATCACTCACTTATTTAAGTAAGGTAATTCCTTCCGCTCTGGGTTTGATGTGTGGTAGTATAGCGATTGATATTGTAATGCGATCACATCCATTCCCATTTAAGTGTAGAGCTTTTGGAGCTATTGTTTGATACATATGCCTTTATATTAATATATTAATTACGTATTACGTATCTTTGGTCAATGGAGATCATTCTTGAACATGTTCGTAAGTTCAGCTTCACGTGTCTGCAGAAGCTATAGGTCTCAGGTAACTAGGTTCTACCTATTAGTGACATCACACATGCAACTCAGATTTCAGGGAAGGACAGAGATGTTCTCCCTCTCCAGGGGAAGAACATGGAAAAGGCTCTCTGGTGACAAATAGTAATGTGTAAGGCCAAAGTCGTGACGCCATAGAAAAAACCCATTGAGTGGAAGGGACCTTTAAGGTTGACAGCTTGATTATTGCGTGAGATGACCTTTTTGTAGCCTCAATGCTGTGTTAGACTAGACTAGTTGGAGGCTACTGCAGGCTGCTGATGGCATGATACCGTAGGAGTGAGATGAAAGCTAAGAGTTTGGGGTTCTATTCAGAATTGTTTGTCTGAAGACATCTGTCACCGAAATTACATTTTCTGTATTTTTCTGTTATATGAACTGGTATGCACTTCAATGGAAGCAAGAGAAAATAACCCCTCCCTTCCCCAGGCTCCACCTCCCCCTCCCACCTCCCCCTCCTGGAGAGGTTCCCTGATTGGATGGATGCCAATGTTGTCACAATTGCTGTGTGTGTGTCTTTTTTGTTTGCTTATATCTCTTTAGTATAAGTGACGTGAGTCAGAAGATCCTCAAGAACTTCTACTCAGAGAGCATCCTGACTGGCAATATCACCTCCTGGTTTGGGAATAGCACTGCACAAGACCGTAGCAGACTACAGAGAGTGGCCCGTTCAGCCGAACGCACAATTGGAGGTGGGCTTCCCACTCTCCAAGACATTTACAACAAGCGGTGCATGGGCAAGGCGAAGAGAATAATCAAAGACTCCAGCCACCCAAACAACTGCCTCTTTGAACTGCTGCGGTCAGGCAAGCGACACCGGAGTCTCATGGCAAGCACAGAGAGACTCAGAAGGAGCTTCTATCCCCAGGCCATCAGGATGCTCAATGAACAATGAATGAACAATGAACAATAACAGGCCATCAACACACCCACAGCACACACATACTCACTTTAAATAAACAACACACTGTAGCACCCACTTTACCACACTTTACACTTTATATTTATATTATTGGTAAGGAAATTGCACATCTCTCATTCCTTATTCCTTATTTCACCTCACCACCACAAGGTGGCACCACAATCTAAGCTATACATTACCATTTTTGTACCAGCTGTACATACTGTATATATAGGTATACTGAACAATTTTGTTGTTTACACTTGTTTACGTACGTGACTTCTTGACTTTCTATTTTATACTATTTTATGTTATTATCTAGCACACTCTCAGGAGCAAAACAGAAAGAAACATTTCATGCAAAGTATTCTGTATTTCTGTATGACAACTAATAAAGAAACTCTGCTTTGTGCGTTTTGGTTATGTCTGTCTGTCTATTTGTTATCACCTTACATCTCTCTCTCTTTCTCTCTCTCTCCACACCAGGCCGTCATTGGGAATCAGCACACCTGCCTGTCATCAAGTCATCACCACTTCCCTACAAGAACTCCACTCTGTCAGCCAGACCTTGCCCGGATCGTTGTGCCATTCGCGGTTTGTCGATGTGCACTTCCAGTTTAAATATCACTCAGATTCCAGTTCTTCTTTCCCCCTGCCTGTTTGTTTGCTTGTTCGTACACCTGTTCCCCTGCTTCCCTCGTCCGCCCGCCACGCCCGTCTGGTTGCTCTCTTCCTCCTGACCTGTGAGCTCAAAATAAAGAGTTTGTTATCACCTACTTGTCCTCTGTCTGCGTTGGGGTTCAGCATGTAATCCTAAGGAGGCAACAAGTCTCTTGTTACGTGTCTCTGTCTGCATTTACAACTATGTGGAATTCCAACTAAATATGAATTTCACAATGTTACGGACAGCAGCTTTAACTCATTCCGGGCCAACCACGAGTATAGTCGGGTTAACTCGCCATCGCTTCCGTGCCAATCACAAGTATAGTTGAGTTTTAATTGTTATTTCTTTTATTAACGATATCCATTCATTTTCATCCATCCAACCTGATGTTATCGTTGGGAATGGGTCTGAGCTCGCAAAAGGGCAAATACCGCCGCCTATCGTCTCCCGGATGGTATTGCACATCATTGGATTGGATTGGCTGGGACTGTGCATCAAAAAAATAAGTCCGTCCAGGTTTTACTTCTCGGGCATGCAGCTGGATACTATTGCATTGAGTCCTCCCACTGGGAACATCGTGGATCATTGTGTTTTGGACTATAACGTTGGATCAATGGACGCAATCGATATTTGGAATGGCGATCAGGAATTGGATTAATCTTTTTGCATGACATCAGATGTGAGGTAAGGCCTTTATGTTACGAATCTTGGGGTACTCAGATGTTCCTATCACCGCCATCGGAGCGCGCGCGCGCGCGCGTGTGTGTGTGTGTGTGTGTGTGTGTGTGTGAGGTTCGCTCCGACCAAAGTACGGAGAAGCGATTTTTCACACCCCGCTTCTCTTCGTACATGAGGACACATATACTATCGATAATCTAGCATTTATTTGAAAACGATTCATAAATCCGCCGAAAAATGACAACGTGTTTTGTGTATTCCACTAAAGGGCTATTATCGTGTCTTTCTCTGGAATTACTAGAAATCTCCAAAACTATACTCGTATGCAAAACGGTATAAAACGGAAATGTACCAATGGAAAAACAATCCGTTTCGTACATGTTGACTGGAAGCAACTCATTGACGATCACTGTGTTATTTAGATCTATTGCTATTATATTTGATATGTTTTATGCACTCGCAAATAAGTCCTACTCTCCATTGGATATAGCGTTGGCACGGAAGGGCCATCAGCAGAGGGCGCTGTTGGCCCGGAATGAGTTAATGAGACATATAATACATAAAAGATAATCCTGACAGGGTATGACTAAATTGTTGAAAGTGCCTGAGGCAAATTACGAGGTGACAATAATTGAGTTGAGATAATTGCAATTATTTTTGCTTGATATTGTGATCAGGATTATCAATTACGATTAATGGAATTACATAATTGCCAACATAAAAAAAAACATCTATTTCACTTTTTACAGATTGCCAAGCCCAAATCATGACGGACATTTGGACAAATGACTATCGTTACGTATCGCGCCTAACACATATTATAATAGGAATGTGCGAAGGAACTTGCAATGCAGCTTGTTATCAATGATACTCTTTTTAAAGTACTGTAAACTACTAACGAATCAGTCGCAGTCCACCAGCACCTGCTAAGTGGTCAGACCCTTTAGCTCAGCTGGTTAGTGCGGCCGCCTGTTGATCATATGGTCCCAGGTTCAAATCCACTCGGTTACATTGATGGGTGGGATCTCACTGCCTTGTGAATCTGTATCCAGGTTCACGTAGCAATGCGGGTGGGATCTCAGTGCCTTAACCCTGGGAAAGCGAACATATGGACAAAAGAACGTGTGAGGACGCACTTCTCGGGGGGAGGACGACTGTAAACTACAGAGGGGTTGGTCGTAGTCAACCAGCACCAGCTCAGCTGGTTAGTGCGGCTGCCTGTGGATCCTATGGTCCCAGGTTCAAATCCGCTTGGTTACAGTACCAATACATAATACCTCATCTTGTGAACTGTTTTCTGTTCTTTTAATTTCTTCTCAAACTTTGCTTGAGGCCTCTGACGTAAACACAAGGACGGCTGATCCTATCACAGAGTAAACACCTGCGATCGGTCAAACAATCGCAGAGGAACGGGGAGCGCTTGATTTGATGTGTGGAAGAGCAGGCAGTGAAAATGGAAATACGATTACTCAGCACTAATCAGAGGCGTTACGACAGACGCACACATTCACTTGCCTCGGAAAGGCTGAAGCGTGGTCTAATTAAACACTGTGTACATTAGACATGCATTACATTAGACATGCATACATTACACATTAGACATGCTATAATATAGGCGTGTATGTAGCCTACAGTGTGTAATTAAGAGGACTCTCATCTGATGAGACATTACCAGCACGTATTTCATTGCCAGTATCATCTGCGGTCAAACAAACATATCATCGGGTGCATTTATGTGGAATTATACTATGATTTGCAGTAGTGACATATGAAATCCAGCCGTCGTGCCCCCTATCCTATCTTCAAACGGTCTGTAATTTGCAGAGCATTTATCATCCTGTTGGTACAAGGTGGAACATCGCTTTGAAACGTCCAGGCGTACGAAAAGGAAAAGAGAGCCCCTCTCAATCTCATTTCACCTCGACTTCTATAGATCCATTTCTCAAAGGCCCCCATCTCGTCTCTCTCGCCGAAAGGACCCGGACCTTGATGAAGTCAGACAGCCGTGTCGAGCCCGGGGAGTGACAGCCTGTTATTACCACACGGGTCTATGGTGGCCGGGAAGCGTGTTTGTGGCCGGGATGGAGGGGGTAACGTTAGCCGTTCAGTCGAACACATTAATCCCAGACACGTGCACGTGGATGTACTCTTATCAGCGGCGTTTGAAAGGTGGAAATGTGGCTGTAGGAAAAGGGGTGAAAAATGAACACCTATGCGTGTGCTCACACACACACACACACACACACACAAGCACACACACACACAGCCATGTTTGGATGCCTTGTGGGGACATTCCATTGACGTACATTAAAGGTGTTTTAAGTGGTATACATGTTCAAATAATACTGTAGCTCTACATTCACTGATATATAGGGTCTGGTCAGTAACGTGGGTCTCCCAGTCTCTCCTGCTCTGCAGTAAACACAAAATACATGTTCTGGTATCCCTTCCGACGTTATCCAATCAGGAGAGAGAAATCTTGCCAAATGGCTTGGCAAGATTTCGTGGATTGGATAAAGTGGGAAGGGATACCAGAAAATGTATTCTCTGTTTACTGCAGAGTGGACTCTGAGACCCATGTTACTGACCGGACACTCTATATCAGTGATGGCTGTCTGTAGAGCTATTTAACACTTATTTTAACAAAGAAAAACACACTTATAGCACCTTTAATTCCCATAACCCCTAACCTCTTACGAAAAAAGCTTAACCTAAACATAACCTTTAAAAATTCATTTTTTTTTCCTCAGTTCAATCAACCGGCTCGTAGTCTGAAACTAGTGTCCGGGTTTCCGGCAAAGTCGGAGACAAACACAAACATGCAGAAATCCACCAATCAATATCAATGTACACCGACCTAATTAAATCTGTTTGGTTCCTACACTCTGGCGGCCCATAAATTACAGTTTGACCCGAGTTTGATACAGATGGTACACAAATACAATAACGCTAGCTACCACGGTGGGGCTGCCAACGTGCGTAGTCTCCCTGCTCATATGATCCCAGTTCCCTTCAATATGCAGCCCGTAGTCCTGGTCTCTGATGCTCCGTCTTCCGAGAGGAATTACATTTACATTTCACATTTGCATTTAGTCATTTAGCTGACGCTTTTATCCAAAGCGACTCGCAAATTGTGTACAACAAGTCTTCAGGGCTACACCTCTGGCGGCGAAGGGTAAGTGGTATTGTTTGTTTTGCAATGCTGTTTCACTCTGAGTGCATAGTATTATAGACACATTTTAGTAGGTACTATAGGCATAGTGCTGCAGCCAGTGTTGTAGTCGAGTCACTAAATCCCGAGTCGAGTCTCGAGTCCCCAGTGTTCGAGTCCGAGTCCAAGTCTGAGTCACCAAAGAAGAGCCCGAGTCGAGTCCCCATTACCCTAGTCCGAGTCCAAGTCATCAAGGTTGAGTCCACTCCACTCTGGCAGTCAAAGAGCTGACATACAAATAAAAAAAGGTCTACAATAAACATAAATTACCATTTCAAAGGGAGTTTATTTGCTTTGTGACACAATAGCCAAACAAATGCACTAGCCATCAATATCTTATGCCAAATGATTAGGGCCTATTACTAAATTCGTTTTTAATAAAATAACTGTATTTATCATAACATGTCCAAGTCCTCGCCTGCACCTTCCGAGTCAGAATGCAGTCAATGCTCAAGTCGAGTCACGAGTCCTGAAAAGCAGTCCAGGACTCAAGTACTACAACACTGGCTGCAGAATAGTACATAGTAGATAGACATAGTATCATAGTACATACTAGTAAGACAGTAAGAAGGTTCATATTAAAATAAAATAACAAATAAAAAGATTATTTCAGATATTGATATGGATTGATATTGATTGATATTGAATTAGGCTGCTCCCTCACAAAATGGAAGTAAAACAGATGAAAGCTATTGCCGTCCGGTGGTTTGTTTCTAAATGAGAACCATTATGTGTTTGCAGAAACAACAGTTTTTCTACTAATGGAAAGTGTCCTCTAGGATTAGATTAGATTAGATTAGATTGCACTTTATTTTCATTATATTTGCATACAACAAGATCTGGGACACAAACTTAAGGTGTAGTAGTGGAATATAAAATCAACAAGTAATAAAAGCTAAACATAAAATACTATACAATAAAACAATGTTACAAATACTGTACAATATACAAAATAACAATATACAAAATAACAATCACAGCATCAGACGGTAGTGGGTGGGTATTGCACTGTGGATATTGCACTTGAGGGGTAAGATGTTTGGGAGGAGGGGGGGTGAATTATTGGTGCATATTAGAGTAGAGGACCGGCCAGACGGACGGTGACGTTATCAGTCGGCTCCGAAAGGCTAGTCTATCTGAACCTTTCCGTCCATCAGACGCACATCTTGTCACAATTCAATTGTACAATTGTGTGTTTAAAATGTACATTTTCTGTTCAACATAATTATTTTTGTGACCATAAAGATTTGTTTAAAGAATCCTATGATGCTGCTTATTATTTTAAAGGTGCTGTAAGTGGTGTTTTCTTGTTAAAATAAGCGCTAAATAGGTCTACATTCTGACAGCCATCGCTGATAAACACAAAATACATTTTCTGGTATCCCTTCCCACTTTATCCAATAAGGAGAGAGAGCCCTAGATATTTGTACTTATTTCAAGAAATCTTGCCAAGCCAGATTCGCTTACTTCTTATTTTTGTCTGACAATTTTTTCAGTTTCTCTCCTGATTGGATAAAGTGAAAACGTAATATCAGAAAATTTATTTTCTGTTTACTGCAGAGCGGAGGGACTGAGAGACCTATGTTACTGACCAAAAACACTCTATATCAGTGATGGCTGTCAGAATGTAGAGCTATTATTATGTCTGTCAACATGTAGACCACTTATTTTAACAACAAAATACCACTCACACCAGCGTTTTAATGTTGAGTTGAATCTCAACTATAGACTACTATACCACTACTATTACTATATCACAAGGCAGCGTGGCACCGCAGCAAGCTGATGACTTCAGAGGCCACAATCCGAAAGCAAAAAAACACCTCAATCTCATCCCCATTGGATTCGAACGGTCTGACGATTCTCTCCGAGTGGGAAGTAACTGACCTATTTTGGCAAGCCACTGAGGCTCACTCACCCCTGGAGGACAGCCATCAATAACCCTCCCCCCGCAAGACTCCTGGGGAGCAGTAATGACTCCGCGACAAACGAGGTGTCTCTCACTTTAATTCAATTACTTTCCATCTTTATCGACTTAATTGTTTGTGACAAGCCGCTCTGTGAGCCGCACACTCGGGGTATGACAGGGCAAACGATACGGGGACGGGTAATTAATGTGTTTCTTAATTGGCCTGGAAGCAGTTGGATTACGTGTGAAATGGATGGGTAGCCTGTTGGGGGGGGGGGGGGGGGGGCTGTGATCGGGGGCGGATCGACTACAAAAAAAAGGACTTACGGTTGACTGGTTATTTTGGGCTGCCGTGCAGGGAGAGGTTGGTAGTCCCGCGTCTTCCATTAGCTGATGTTTTCAGGTTCGATGTTTGAATATGGCAAATTTCCTATAGATGCTTTATATGACACACATTCCATATATGTGACCGTGCCCAGCACTTACGTCCGCAAGTTAACAAATTATATTTGTGTACGTTTTTTTTTATATACTGTATATATTATCAGAGTTTGAATGTTTAAGAACATGTTTAGTACAAAAGCTAACAGTTTTGGTATCTCTAATAGTTAAATGTCTTTGTTGCTGAGAAACTGGGAGACCCATGTTAGTGACCAAACACTATATATCAGTGATGTCTGTTGGAATGTAGAACTATTTTAACCCTCATGTTGTGTTAGGAATTGGCACCACTGACCGTTGTTAGCGGGTCAATGTTGACCCGGGGTCTAACTCAGTCCTGACCACTAAACAGAAAGGTGTATCACTCAATATAGTTAATACTACATCCTAACTAACATTATATGCATTCATAAACATATAATCCCATTGTAATTTGATTTTATGGCCCCCGAGACACATCATGTCCCTTATTTTTAAGATGAAAATGAGGTTGTTCAATCCTAATATACTACCCTACTCGAGGCTGGCGGGGGAGAATGTTGGTGTGTTTGTTGGTGTGTTTCTTTCCATTGGTTTCATTTGGTTAACATTATTGGGCGAACAAGAAAACGAAAGAAAACTGTAAAATTGTAATGACCCTGCAGCTGTTCCAATGTAAATGTGCCTTTCTCCGTGCACTTTCGCCCGCTCTGAAGTCGGACTCGTTGTGCCCGGCCACACGTGCTGTTCTCGCACGGACCTTGCGAGTGCCTGCATGTGCAACTGGTGTGTTTGCGCTGTGAGGCGTATTCTTCGTATGGCTGCATGTACCGCACCATGACGGCCGTACCGTAAATTCGCGGGACGAATACACGTACCGTTACACCCCTAGATTATAACAAACCAAACCGTTTGAAAATCGGTTCAAAATTTTGCAAGCTGTGGTTATTTCAATAGTAGGCCTACATGCACCATTGACATTCATGTTATAGTAGGCGTGCTAATAGTACATGCACCATAGACATTCATGTTATAAGTGGGCGTGCTAATAGTACATGCACCATAGACATTCATGTTATAAGTGGGCGTGCTAATAGTACATGCACCATAGACATTCATGTTATAAGTGGGCGTGCTAATAGTACATGCACCATAGACATTCATGTTATAAGTGGGCGTGCTAATAGTACATGCACCATAGACATTCATGTTATAAGTGGGCGTGCTGCCACCATGTGGCAACGTCGGTTCCCATTGGCCAGCAGCGTGGGTGAGTCATCTAGCGTCTATGGTAAAACCTAGGTATTTATCGTAGAGATAAAGGGATTGTGGGTAGGTTGGGCCAGGTATTGGGTTGGAGGGGGAGCCAGGAGGGGGGAGTTAGAAGGAGGAGGAGGGGGTAGACATGGGTTGGGGAGGGCTGGAGAGGGTTGAAAGGGGGTGTGTGGGGGGGGGGGGGGGGTGAGAGACGAAGGTGACTGATTGATCAGGGGAGACAAATGTTTGAGCTAGGAGGGGGAGGAGGGGGTAGACATGGTGGGGTGGGGGGTAGAACAATAGTTTGGAGAACAACAGGTGCCTATAGTATGTATGTGTGTGGGGGGGATAACATGGGACAGGGGTGGGTTGGCAATTCCACTACATAATCAACCTAGAAGATGTTGCCCCTTTGTAATCTTCCCTGTGTATTTAGGTTACATTCACTTTCTATGTTATTGTTCGGTCATACTGTTCCTGTCACGTATGTTACTCCGGTGTTTAGTGTGGTTATCTCCACCAGGGCGGAAGCCTGGGGGTGATCATGTAATTGGTCGCGTCTGTACGTGTATTTGAGTGTCTGTCTGTCCGGGCAAACTACAAGGCTGATTTGGATGAAGCGTTTTGCACATAGGCTGACAGTGGGTCAAGCCTGAATTTTTGTTCAAAGTGATCAACAAAAAATATTTTATTTCCAGCATTGTCCATTGAAATAGATAATCAGTATGAAGTTACACCTTTTGAACGCAAGAGGGCGATACTACACCGCTTCCCTGGTTTACAACATGCCAGAGTGAACCTACAGTATTGTCGTGGTTATACCAACGCATTCAAAACATTCATCATTGTCCATTGAAATAAGTGCTGCACTCATCTCATGAACCATTTGTTGTATATACTTACAGTATGGGAGGTGTCAATGAACTCAGTACAGACTACTACTTTCATGGGAGGGTGCAATGATATTTAGAAAGGTGCAGAATAAAAGTATTGATTAATGAATGTTGTTGTTTACATGTTGCGTGCATGTATCCCCTCCCTACTTCCCATGTCCCCATGTGGAATGCACCTGATTGGATAAATTACATGCTGGTGCTTGAGTACGATATCTAGTGGCCGAATGTCATCTATAGCACCTTAATGCTGTAGTGATGTGGGGACAATGAATGCATCCGAGGGCCTCTCTGTGCCCCCTCACGGGCCAAGACGTACGCTTTCGTCTTGACCTCTTATTCGGACAGCTCTTTTGAACCTTTAAATGTATGAATATCTAACAGATAATTTGTCGCCAAATTAATCTGAATATTTTCAGTCCAAAATGTAATCTTTTTTAGTACTGCATACCTAAATAATACACTGTAAATACCTGTTACACTATAAATACCTGTTACACTGTAAATACCTGTTACAGCAGGGCTGTACGTTAACTTTTTTGCACATAGCACTGGTGCTACAGAGGTTGATAGTTTTGTAGCACAGGCCAAAAGCTTGTAGCACAAGTATAAAACGTGTTATATTTGTAACAGTCACAAATGTGCCTTATTGTATTTGTGTTATTTAGTTGGAGTGCCATGTTTGGCTGTCATTTTCATGCTGACAAGTTGACGTCACACAGCCAGACACGTTACGTGTAAGGAATTATGGGATTTGGTGTTGGGTGTATGGACTCTACTAGAGGTGGGAATCAGTGGAGGTTTCTCTATGACAACACGTGAAACACAAATTCACTCATAATTCATAATTATTATTAATTTACATATATATATATATATTTTTTTTTTATTATTATAATTTTTTTTTATTATTAGAAATGTTTTCCTCTGTAAAAAAAATCCCAGTGCATTTTTTTTCCTTAAAAAACTGCCAAAATTGCCAGCTCTGAGCAGGCCTGCGCTGCAGTAATGACTGCAGTAAATATTCATGCAGATGGCTGCACAGGTTGACCCAGGATTAAATAAATAATAAATAATAGCCAATCAAAATAGGCTATTAACATCATCTAAGCACGGTCCGTGCGTTTAAACTCTTGCCATTGAATGGGGGATTGAATGATTGACAGCCTTGACATCCAATCAGAGAATGTGGCATCTCTGCTGCTCTGCAGCTAGACAGAGGTTGAATGATTGGCAGCCTTGAGATCCAATCAGAGAATAGTTTCTCTTCTGCGGCTCTGCTGCTCTGCAGCTTTGTTTACAAAATCATTTTTATCTCAGTTTAAGAAGCTAACTTGTTGGAGCTAACGTAGCTAAAGGGCTACCACCGCAGCTACCAGGCCCAGGGTGGAGTGTTTTGTTATTGTTCATGAACTTATTGTGCATCGTTTGATGATATATATTTTTTATCTCAGTTGTTGTAAAATGAAAGCCTGCAGTGCTTAGCCTGGACGCTAACGCTAACGTTAGCCAGCCGAAGTGTAGTAGTTCTAACTTCACTCGGGAGACAAAAGCCAAACATCAATTTGATGCAACAAGCTGGCTCGCGATGCACTATTCTTTACATTTTCCATGGGATTAATGCACGCGGCTCGAGTCGGACTCGACACATGGAGAAGCTGCACTATAAACGATAGATGAGATTGATCGAGATACCGTCTTTATGGGTAAGTCGTGTCTTCTTGGCTTTAGAATGTCAGTTTGTGTAACGTTACAGTAACCGAATTGAAACCGCATCATAACTCCTACATCGACCATGTCACTTTTCAAAAGGCATGAATGAATGAAAACTTTATTTAACAGATTGCAGAATGGGTACAATATACAGTAAAGACTTTCGTCTTGTTTATATCAGGGTCCCCCATTTTCAATTCATAGTGAAATGTATCTTGTGTTATTAGGAGCCCTGCTACATTAACGTTAGCTAAAGTTGGTAGCTAACGTTATATTGATAATGTTTCAATATTATCAGGTTGATAATGGTGTCAGTGTTTCAGATAGCAAGGTGGAGATCTTTGTTAGTAGAGCTTTGGTTGAGAGAGATTACAGTGCTGTCTCTTAAAACTCATAAACAAGTATTGAGCAAGACGAGTTAGTCTGTTGTGTTGTGCGTATTGTATGGGAGGGATATGATGACTGTGTGTAACTAGGAGGGATATGAGGACTGTGTGTAACTAGGAGGGATATGAGGACTGTGTGCATGTGGCACTGAATTGATGTAAACAAGACGAAAGTCTTTCTCTGGTCTGCATCCCCTTAACAATTGTGTGTATTGAGCCGTACTGTATTGTACCCATTCTGCAATCTGTTAAATAAAGTTTTCATTCATTCATTCATTCATTCATTCATTCATTCATTCATTCATTGTCCTTGTGTTACATAAAACCCATCTGTGGCCTCGTGCAGAGGAAGGTGGTAAATACATGTTAGATATTCCAATGTACAGTTTTGCATACCATTGACTCAGAATGGTCTGTTTTATTGAAATCGTCACAGCAGTATAGTTTGTTTATACTTCAGAAGTATGATATTTAAACATGGTCCCCAAAATGAATGGAAGCGAATGAGGAGCCTGACACCTGGGAGAAATGGGGGTGTTGCAGCGTTGGGGATGTTTAAAAAATATAATTTAATATATAATATAATATAATAATTTGTGCTTCACCTAAAAATTTGGTCAGCAGCCTCCACTGGTGGGAATCACCAGTTTCATCACGATACGATACAATATTGATTCTTTGGACAACGATACGATATTTGCAGATATCTGCCACAATACGATACGATGCAGGTGCCTGCAATCAATATGAGACGATATCAAAAGCCCATTTAACACAATCAGTAACATTTAGATCAGCTCAAAAAAGGTAACGAAAATATGATTTGAAACAAATTAATTTAGCTCTTCCAAACATTTAAATGAAAAACTATTGGCCGGGCCGCATTTACCGGGCTAAGTTAACGTCAGACTATTATCGCGCGATAAAAGAATTGCCGCCGTTAATCTATTCTCAAAATTGGGTCTGGGAGCCAATTACATTAACTGATGTATACCTGGTCGAATTACTCTGTGTGTGCGTAGACACGTTGTGGGCGTGTTTGTTTACACACTGCTACTACACTCGCGTCGGCAATAAACATAATAGTTTCAAGACATTGCGTCGGTCTGAGAGAAGAATCAAGCATCGGAAAAACATTTGGACTGCAGTATTCTGTTGTGGATGGTTAAAACCTTTGTTTACATATTGTGGTGTGGATTAAAACATTTGTTTCTAGACCCGTTTTCTGCCTGGCTCAAATCAAGCTGGCAGGCTCGTTCGAAGTTGAACACAGCTAGAACCTCCACCACAAGTCTCTGTAAGTAAGCTAGCTAATGGCTAATGCATCCTTATACTACTGGCAAGTATTTTCATATCTTAACCAACGTTGCAACTTGCAAGGGCAAGTCATGGAGGGGTAAAGACACAGGGAGAGGGAGAGAGATAGAGAGGGAGAGGGAGAGGGAGAGAGAGAGAGAGAGAGATAGAGAGAGAGAGAGAGAGAGAGAGAGAGAGAGAGAGAGAGAGAGAGAGAGAGAGAGAGAGATAGAGAGAGAGAGAGAGAGAGAGAGAGAGAGAGAGAATGAAGAGTAGGGAGGGATAGATTCTAATTTCAACTGGCCTCCTCACTCCCTCTCAGAGCAAACACACTTCTTTGTGCTTTGACAGTCGCATCGACTCTGATCTCCTAGGGAGAAATCCACCATTAAAAAACGAAACATGCCACTTTACTCACGATGGCATTCCTGCGATCGCTCAACAGTCTCCTATAAAGCTAGAAAATAAGTAGCCGTAATTTAAGAGACGCCGTTTTATGAAAGTCTTTCCTTGACACCGGGTGGGAGACAAACTCTGTGGACACTGACATGAATACGACAGTGGAATGAAAGCAAATGCTCTCTCTTTTTCTTCCTGTCGAATGTGTAGCCCAATCATTCATTGTGCCAACAGAATGATGAAAGCAATGCCACAGTAGCTTGGTTAAATTGAGCACAATGTGTCAGTGGCACAGCGGCAATCAGCCACCTTCAGTATGTAAACCCAACGCGTTACATATTTCATTAGAAATATTGCGGGGTGGACTGATGCAGCAGTGGAGAGACGTTTTGAGGATTCTCCATTACAGCCAACTAGAGGATTGCACTCGGTGGTAGTGTAACCGGTCTCTTTTGACATGCCTGAGTGGGAGTTGAACCCCGGTCTCCCGGTCAGCCTCACAGACCACTACTAGACCAAGAGGTGAATTCACTTCTTGTTAATGGGTCTGGATGCCTCTGGGGAGTGAGTTTACTTGCAGTACCGCTTAACGTCCACAGCCACTTCACTATACAATTCATACTATATGAATTGAAAATGGGGGACCCTGATGGAAACAAGACAAACGTCTTTCTCAGGTCTGCATCCCCTTAACAATTGTATGTATTGAGCCGTACTGTATTGTACCCATTCTGCAATCTGTTAAATAAAGTTTTCATTCATTCATTCATACACAGTCCATCGTGACTGTGGATAGACATGCGGTACCTCCGTTACAGTAGTGCTTGACATTCTCAAGGCTTTACTATCACACGCCACATTTTACCAGGTAGATGACATAATCGAGAATTGCCTAATTGCCAGTCTCCACGGACCTAGACTGTAAAGTAACCTTTTATGTATCAACAATGGTAACACTACCTCCCACAGCACACTGTCGTATATATATGACAAAACGTTTGTCAAGTTTGGTGCAAATCGGACAAAGCGATGCACAAGTCACGCAAGTCACACAAGTATGCTTTTTTTTTTTATTCCAATTCCAATAATAATAATAATAACAATTTCTTGGATTTATATAGCGCCTTTAATGAGACCCAAGGCGCTTAACAGTGGGGGGCAACTAACTAAGGGGAACGAGATCAGAGGAACAATTAAGTAAAAAATAAAAAAATAAATAAAAAAGGGGGAAATCATTCAGCGTCACCCTTTCCCCGCCAATAACGTCGTACAACGGGTTTCAAGTTCATGCGAATTCTGCCAATAACGGCGTACGACGTGATTCTGATCATAATTAAATATTTTCGCCATGGTATTCATATTTCACTCACGGAGCCTTGTCGGATGCTGTGTGAGCCAGCACAACTCTGCAATGCTTCAATACTGCCACCTGGTGGCTGATCGGCGAGTTGCAACTTGAAGTGGATCTGAATGAATGAATGAATGAAAACTTTTTTTAACAGATTGCAGAATGGGTACAATACAGTACGGCTCAATACATACAATTGTTAAGGGGATGCAGACCTGAGAAAGACGTTTGTCTTGTTTCCATCAGGGTCCCCCATTTTCAATTCATATAGACATATATGACATACATGACATACAGATAGTCAGTACTGCTACATCTATACATTTATGACATACCAGATTTGCAAATACAGTACTGTTTGTGATACAGAAGGAGTCAAGAAAAGGGAGTATATACATTTGACGTAGAAACTGTACATTGGAGGAGGTTGGGTGGGGGGGGGTTGACGTAGAAACTGTACATTGGAGGAGGTTGGGTGGGGGGGGTTGGGTACCTTGGGATATTGACAACCATACTGGGTAATTTACATTGGAGGTGGTTGGGGGGGGGGGGGGCGGGGGGCACACTGTATAAACAAGTAACACTGTACATTGAGGGGGGGGGGGGAGGAGACACTTTACAAACAAACACAATTGTACATTGAACTATTGACAAAACCATACTAGGTAAATGACTGTACATTGGAGGGGGTTGGGTTAGGATATTTACAGGGGCCAGTGTTGAATTGCAGTCTCCCGTAGGTGTCCCTTGAGAGAGGTTTTGAAAGTGGGTAGTGATCCACATTCCTTTACTGCTTTGGGTAGGGCGTTCCACATTGATGTGGCATAATTGCGAAACGTGTTTAGTCCCTTATTTGAGCCGAATCTGGGTTTAACATGATTTGTGGAGCTCCCTCTGGTGTTGTGATCGTGGTATTCACTGACCTTTGGGAAGTATTTTGACATGTACATGGGTACCTTGGTCGTGTAGTGTATCTTGTAGACCAGGCCCATTGCAAGTTGTTGTACTCTGTCGTCTACTCTAAGCCATCCTAGGTTGTCAAAGTGGGCAGGGGTGAGGTGGGTTCTAGGAGTAAGGTCAAGCAGTAGTCTGACCAGTTTGTTTTGAGATGTTTGCAATTTTGTTTTTAGCGCCTTTGAGGTGCTTTGGTACCATGAGGTGCAAGCATAGTCGTAGTACCCCTGAATGAGTGCTCCTGCCAGAGTCTTCAGGGTGTTCACACCGGCGCCGGAGATCAACAGCATCCACGCAATTGACGCTTCAGCCAGCAGTTGCACCAGCCGACCAGCAAGCGGCGACATACCCTCACAGAAGCCCCAGCGGACTCGGCGAGTGGCTAAAGGGAGAGCGGCGCGGAACATCAAGGTCACCAAGGACCCGACGGTTAGCTTGGCTGGCCCCGCCAAGGCCGCCATGCCAGCTAGTCTACCCGGGCCGAGGCCAGGACAAAAGGCACCCCCCCCCCTCCCCCACAATGGAGTACAATCAGACATATCTGTAATCAACCAGCCCCCCCCCCCACATCGCGGGCTTTCACACAAAGGAATACAGACTCCAGCAAAGGACAAAGCATCACCCCCTCCCCCCCTCCCCACCCACGGCACAAACAGCAACAACGCCCCCCCTCCCCCCACCACAGGACAGGACACAATTGAACAGAGTTACCTCAACTGTGACGACGTCAATCTTATTACAAGCAAAAATGGACTTCACATATTTCATCTAAATACAAATAGCCTGAGACCGAAACTGGCTGAAATCAAACAGTTGTTTTTAAACGGTAAGGCTAACATATTGTGTTTCACAGAAACAAAATTAGACTCATCTGTACAGGATCCAGAGATTGAAATCGAAAACTACTCAATAGTCAGGAGGGATAGGAACCAGTATGGAGGTGGCGTCTGTGTGTATATACACAAGGATACCAAATACATCAACCGTACTGACCTTAACCATGATGAAATTGAAACTGTTTGGATTGAAATCTTATTAGACAGGGCGAAACCAGTACTAGTAGGCACAATCTATAGACCACCAGAACAGAGTGGCTTTTATGACACACTCGATGGGTGTTTAGCTGGGGTGGAGGGGGTAGAAAAAATTCTTATTGGGGACTGGAACACGGATATGCTGCGTAAATCAGCACCCGTCTTCAAGGCCTTCAGTAGATTTTCTGACCTGCACGGTTTCAGCCAGCTAATCACACAACCCACAAGGGTATGCGATTCGACACAAACCACCATTGACCTCATTTTGACCTCTGACAAGTCCATGATCTCCAGTAAAGGGGTGATAGCATGCGGGTTAAGTGATCATTATATGATTTTCTGTACCCGCAAAAAGCTAAAACAGAAGGCCGGCTGTCACAAAACAGTCACATCTAGAGACCTCAAAACTTACTCTAGAGAGGCCTTTAACCTAGAACTGGGGAGCTTGGACTGGTCAGATGAGCTCAGTGGTACACAGGTTGAAGAAGCATGGCTTGGATTCAAAACCAAATTCACAGCAATACTCAACAACATGGCACCGATAAGAACCACCAGGGTTAAAAATCGCGCTGAGGCATGGATGCACACTGAAATACTGGCCGCTATGAAAACCAGAGACAAAAAATGCTCTGAACTTCATAAAAGTCAGACAAAGCTTTCCAAAAGCTCAAACAGTGAACTCCAAGCCCACGTGGTTGAACTAAAAATCCAAAGAAACAGACTAAGAAATGACGTAAACACCATGATCAGAACCGCAAAAAAAAATTTCATCAACGACAAAACTGAGGAAAACAAAAACAAACCCCGCGAACTTTGGAAATTACTCAATAATCAACTAGGCTGCAGTAAAAAACTTAAAACCAGATTCTCAAACATAAACATAAAGACGGACAACACGCTCATCACAGACAAGCTGGATGTAGCCAATTACTTAAACATCTTCTTCACAAACATAGCCACAACACTGGTAAACAAACTACCCTCCCACTCAGGGCATTATGGGGTAGAACACATAGTAGCATACTACAAAAACCTAGGGGTCCACAAAGACGACTTCAAACTTGAAATGGTAACAACCGATGAGGTACTCAAAAAATTGAGCGCCCTCCAACCTAACAAGGCCACTGGCCATGACAACATCCCCTCCAAATTCCTCAGAGACGCAGCAGCCGCCATCACCCCAGTCATCACACACATAATAAACCTCTCTATAAGACAGGGGCACGTCCCCAAGGACTTCAAAATTGCGAGAGTGACCCCTCTACACAAAAAGGGCAGCAAATTAGACCCAGGCAACTACCGCCCTGTTTCTATTCTTACCTCCATCTCGAAAGTCATGGAGAAAATAGTCTACGAACAGGTCGAAAAGTACCTGGCGGAAAAAAACCTAATCTACGAATTCCAATCTGGCTTCAGAACGTCCCACTCCACTGACACATGCCTCCTCTATTTGAACGACCACATCAAACAAGAGGTGGACGCTGGCAAATACTGCGGCATGGTCATGCTGGACCTACAAAAGGCCTTCGACACTGTCAATCACTCCATTCTAATGGACAAGCTAAAAGCAATTGGTTTTGATAGCCTATCAGTGAGCTGGATGCAATCCTACCTGGAGGGGAGAGAACAGATGGTAGAGGTAAACGGTACTCTATCCCCCCCCCTCACAGTGAGCTGTGGTGTTCCACAAGGAAGCATACTAGGACCGCTACTCTTCCTAATTTATGCAAATGACATGTCGTCAGCCTGTGACTGCAACTTGTTCCTGTTTGCGGACGACTCAGCCCTGCTGGTCTCTGACAAGAACAAATTGCAGGTTGAAAAAACCCTCAGCACGGAACTAGGCAAAATCTGCATATGGCTCGCTGATAACAAACTATCATTACACATGGGCAAAACAGAGTCCATTCTCTTCGGTTCAAATAACAAACTCAGCAAGACCGACGGATTCTCAGTTACAGTGGGTGACAATATTGTCACAAGGAAAGACGAAATTACCTACCTGGGTTCCATCCTAGAGGCAAATCTTTCCTGTGACAAAATGGCATCCAATGTAATAAAAAAAGTCAACCAACGAACTAGATTCTTGTACCGGATCTCCTCTCTGGTAAACAAGAATACCCTGAAGACTCTGGCAGGAGCACTCATTCAAGGGTACTATGACTATGCGTGCACCTCATGGTACCAAAGCACCTCAAAGGCGCTTAAAACAAAATTACAAACATCACAAAACAAACTGGTCAGACTACTACTTGACCTGAACCCCAGAACCCACCTCACCCCTGCCCACTTTGCCAACCTAGGATGGCTTAGAGTAGACGACAGAGTACAGCAACTTGCAATGGGCCTGGTCTACAAGATACACTATACGACCGGGGTGCCCATGTACATGTCAAAATACTTCCCAAAGGTCAGTGAATACCACAACCACTACACCAGAGGAAGCTCAACAAATCATGTTAAACCCAGATTCGGCTCAAACAAGGGACTAAACACGTTTCGCAATTATGCCACAACAATGTGGAACGCCCTACCCAAAGCTGTAAAGGAATGTGAATCCCTGCCCACATTCAAAACCGCCCTTAAAGAGCACCTACGGGAGGCTGCAATTCGAAACTGGCCACCGTAAATGCCCAAAACCCCCACCACCTCCTAATAGACAGTCTCCTCCCCACCGCATGTATATATTCCCTCCCCGCCGTATGTATATTTCCCTCCCACCCACCCACCCCCTCCTAATGTACAGTCCCCTCCCCATCATATGTATATACTCTGTCAGGATCTAGGGGTAACAGTACTGTATATTTGAATACCGCCTATGTCACAAATGTATCAGTACTAAATACCTATATGTCCCTATGCCATAAATGTCATGTATGTTGTGTATGTCATAAATGTCTATATGAATTGAAAATGGGGGACCCTGATGGAAACAAGACAAACGTCTTTCTCAGGTCTGCATCCCCTTAACAATTGTATGTATTGAGCCGTACTGTATTGTACCCATTCTGCAATCTGTTAAATAAAGTTTTCATTCATTCATTCATTCATTCTTGTTTACCAGAGAGGAGATCCGGTACAAGAATCGAGTTCGTTGGTTGACTTTTTTTATTACATTGGATGCCATTTTGTCACAGGAGAGATTAGCCTCTAGGATCTCTTGTGATCCCGGTGCGTCTCCCTATTCCGTCCGGCCACTCGTTTATCGTCGCGGGACTCAATACACACAACGTGGATGTGGATCTTTGCCATAATTCAATAATCTACATGATTTGGGCGTGTAATATTAGTAATATACAAACCGGAAATGGATCGCCTCGATCCCCACCACATAACTGGGATCTGTTTGCTCCACTCTCATCGCCCAATGGTACGAGGAGACTGACGTGAGTTTCAGCATTTTTGTTTATCATTTTCGATACAAACTGCTCTGATCAATATATCACCCATACTACATGAAGCATCTAACGACTATCACGGAATTATAAACGACCCCCCCCCCCCCTCCGTTCACCCGCGCATGATCAGTCATAACGTTTAGGACCATGTACAGTTGAAATTTTTAATATAGCGTCGATCAGTATCAAACTGCATTTGATGATCTAATATATGCATTTGTGCCTATATCTCACGTTCTGGGAAATACTGCAGAAAACGATAAAAACATATTTATACTTTAGACGGTATTTTCGTATGAATGTGTGAATGAAAAAGTAAAACGTTCCTACATCCTGAACGATAGATAATCGATGTTGAATGGGCCATAGTAATGTCAATTTAGCAATACAATTTAAAAAGTTATAGCCCTGCAAAGAAGGTGAACATCTCCATAGACTTACAGTGCTGGCAGAGATCAAACAGCGATGGATATAAGAGTGGCAGAGAATGGGTTAATACATGTGGTGAAGAAGTGAGATTTGAGTTGAGATTTGAAAGAGCCCAGGGATGTAGCACTGTGGATGTTTAGAGGGAGGGAGTTCCAGAGGGTGGGTGCGGCAACAGAGAAGGCTCTGGGACCGACAGTGCGCAGGTTGGTGGTGGGGATGGAGAGGAGACCGGAGTCAGAGGACCGCAGCCTCCGGGGCGGGATGTAGGGATGGAGGAGCTGGGGGTCATACAGTTTGGCTTATCCACTATCTAAATAATATAGTCGGTACCATCGGTAGGATATCACAAAGAGCACAACATGTTTTCAGTGTTAACCGTTTGTGTTTTTAGTTTTGTAATAGCGCCACCATAAGGCCAAAATAATTACTTGAAACCTCACTAAAGTAATCTAAATCCATCTAATTAATCGATTTAAAATGCATTGGTTGATTGATTGATTGATTTTATTTGTGCAGTAAAAGACAGCATCCAAGGGATAAAAACATGAGAAAGTGCAAGCACTTATTCCCACCATGGTCCCTGGTCCTTAGATACCATACAGCAATATCCCTGAGAAGCAGGTTGTTGTGAAGGATCAGATTAAACCGAATATATATATTTATTTATATATATATATTTAATTGTATTTGTATATCGTTTGATATCCCCTGTATATTCCTTGTACAATATGCACTGAATATCCCTTTAGTCTACTAAACAGCCCATAATAGTTTCATTCTACCATTGGACGAGAACCTGGCGCCAGGTTGCCATACCCCTAGGTCCAAGTTCAATCGTGCCGCCCAACATGTCGTGGCAAGCCCCGGTTCCGCGCAGGAATATGTCGGGCAAAATACGAATGGTACTATTTGTTCATAGCGCATATATATATGGCGCAAGTAAAGTAGAACTTTCTTTTAGTCCAGTTCTTTACCCTCCAACAGAGTGACAGACGCGAAGCCTCCCCACGACGCACGTGTGGTGTAGTAAGGCCTACTTGGCCCCAGAATAGGCATTGAGATATCGTGTAGATTAATAGTTGAATAGTCATAGTTTGGCACTATACCGTCGAGTTGGACGTATTCTATTAAGCTAATAATAGTCTATTTATGTATGGTGCATCGTTCGGTTAGAGTTCTAAAGTTATCAGTACCCCCATCGTTCCTGACGTTATCTGGACGCTTAACCAGGCTGGGCAGACCCCTAGTGGTGCTTGCATCCGAGGAGCTCCGGGCCAGGGCGACTGGACCTGTATATTGGATTACTCTACCCGGACGACGGCGAGCCTTCCACGGCTTGGATTATGCTTTGGGTGCTTTGATTATTCCATGGATAAAGGCCAACACTGCGGAGTGTTGGAACTACCCCCCGGAGAGGACTCCAGGTGAGACGGCGCTCTACACCAGTGAGGTCGCCTCACGTCTCTCCGTTGTGGACCGGCAGCTACCGTCCACCAGAGGGTCCAGCTGTATTCGTCTGCGGACCGAGGTTCTGTGGGCACCGTGTTCAAGACTTTGAATTCTCCCAAGACACCGTCGGCCAGATGGGATACCGCCAGCGGCTTCTCTAACCCCCCCCTCCTACTGTCTTACAACCAGCGGGACCCCCCCCCCCTTTAGTGTATCCAGCTATAATCATTTAAGTACCATCGCTATCGTTTCCTAAATATTCCAGGTTGTATACTTACTCCCTGCGTAACCAGAGATTGGACATTCAATGTTGATTTACCTACGAATACTCATTTGCCATAAAAGTGCATATTTCAAATCATAAGTGTAAACAAGTGAACGTTGTATATACCTTTTGCTATATTAAACCTTCGATTTGTACATTTGTGTGGATTCGTTTCATCAGGTGGGAAAGTGTTCATCATACTTATATCATGTACTGGATGGCCAGAAGTTAAAGTACAAGAGGTAGTGGTATTAAATATCATATCTAACAATACAGTCAGGGAATTGTACCCCTCAGTTACAATTGGTCCTTCGAGCCGGAGGGTAACTAGTGTAATATTAATATAGTGTTATTAATATTGAAATGGCCTATGATGAACACTCCACGAAACGATCCTCCTAACCTAGAACGCCCGCGGCGCAGACGACAGACACCTCAGTACTTAGAGGCTTACACTGTCAGTCAACTACCTAGCCTTCGACAAACGGTAAACGCGGTAAAAGTAGAAAGTAAAATTATGTCTGACCTTAACGACCAGGTTTCCCCGACCACAGAGGCCCTAGTAGGTCCTAATGTAACTGACCAAGCTCACGGTGGGGACCAGGAGGGAGCGGACATGCCTTTACCCCCCGCCACTACCCAAGAAGTAGTCCCCGACCAGCCCCGGGAGGAAGACGACCCTACAGAGAGAGAACTCTGCACGGAAGAAGAGGAGGAGAGCGCCGAGGAAATAGAGCTCCAGGACTCCCCAACGAGTACCCCCAGGAGCGGCTCACGCAGGAGCGGCTCACCTCCACAACCGCCTTCCCCCAGCGAAGCGGAGAGGATGCTACAACAGGCGTTCCTCGTCAGCCTGACAGCCTCTACCGAACGCGATCGACTCCAAGCGCAGACGCTTAGCGAGCGCGAACATTTTACCATTGAAAGAGACCGTCTCCAAGCACAGGCGCTTAGCGAGCGCGAACAACTCCAAGCGCAACAACGGAGCGAAGAAGAGCGCACACGCCTGGAGATGAGACGCCTTCAGACAGAAGAGAATATGGCAAGAGACCGGGCCGACGCCCAGCGCGCCGCTGCCGGTGCCCAAAGAGAAGCAGATCTCACCAAGCGCGAAGTCGAGCGCGACAAGTTACAAGCGCAGCTAATGGAGCAGCTGATCCACAAGGCAACACCCTCCCCCTCCGCCAGGGGTTCAAGGAACTCGTCGAGACAACAGTCAAGGGCAGCGTCTCCTCAACGAGCAAGCGACCCTGAACTTGACCAACAGACCGAGCCTATACCCCCCGCAGACCCCCTTCACAGACCGGTCCAAGCGAGACCCAGCTACAAGGAAGGAGCGGCATACACTGCGGAGAAGCTAAATAAACGATTACAGGATCTGGAAGATCTGATAGAGGAAGAAGAGGGAGAGGAGGAGAACCAAGCCCGACGACAGCACAGTACTCCACCGGACCAGGAGGTCCCATACAGTCCAGGCTATACCCCCGCGGCGCTGCGCTACAGACCCCCGACTCTATTCACGGGTGAGCACGACGCACGACCAGCCCCGAGGAATAGCACCTGGACCAGCGGGCCATGGTACCCTGTCAGTACCAGCCCACAGCGAGGCGCAAGAGGGGACTCGCCCAGGAGGTCTCTCCCCCAACGCTCGCCGATGTATCAGCCATCCACGGCGTCATACATTGCCACGCCGTCATTTCCAGACTTCGCCTATGAGAGTCGAGCACAGTACACGGAGCTCCGGATGTGCTTAGAGACAATGATGGTGGATGTCGCTGATGAACGCCACAAGTATGCAATATTACTGAAGCACCTGAAAGTACCGCGAGCGCACAATATAGCGCTAGCCTATGCCACCTCTTCGACACCATACACAGCGGCCCTAGCGGCGCTGGACCAGAGATATGGACGTATATGGGATTACGTAATCCAAGAGATAAGGCATATTGATCGCCTACCCCCAGCCACAGACAATCGCTCACTAGACGACCTGTCAATCAAAGTGCAGTCCCTGGTAGGGATGCTGGGAGCGCAACGGGAGAAGGGCATGCATGAGCTATACGCCAACTCTAACGTCGAGAGGATTTTGGAGAAGCTGCCACCCGCAAGACAGGAGCGCTTTAGGCGGCAGAGAGATTACCGGGATCCCAACGGCCCCGAGCCATCCCTCCTTGATCTAGCCGACTTCCTGGCGAGAGAAGTCAGCAGCTTACGACTAGATACATTCGGGCGGAGCACGCCAAGCTCCAGAGAGGGACCCAGGAGAATAAATGATGGAAGAAGATCGGTGACTGTCATGCACCAATCAGAGTCAGTACCGAGCAGTAAGAGTCACAGCACCCCCTCGAGAAAAGAGAAGTGGAAGATAGCGTGTCCCTACTGTGAGAAAGAACACTGGCTGTCACAATGTGACCTATTCACAAAGATGAATGCAGAAGAAGTGAGTCAATGGATAAAGTCCAACAGGCGCTGTTATCGATGTGCGCGGCCCCACATGGCAGCCGAATGCCGCCTAAAGAAAAGGTGCAGCCGGTGCGATGGAGCCCATCTAGATATACTACACGAAAGTAACGGAAGACGGCCTCCACCTGCACCACGGAGCGGCACCAAGGCAAGTGTCATGTACATTGACCCCGCCAGCAGCAGCGGCGCCCAAGTGCTCTTAAAGGTAGTCCGTGTGACATTGAGCTACCAAGATAAAGTCATGGACACTTACGCCGTCCTTGATGACGGGTCAGAGAAGACCCTTCTGCTCGCGTCCGCTGCGGCCCAGCTGGGACTGCGGGGGAGCAAGAACGAAATGACGATTCGGACAATAAGAAGAGATTTAAAGATGATAAAAGGCGAGAATGTCTCCTTCACCATCGCAGCAAATGGGCAGCCAGAGCGACGGTACAAGATTACAAATGCTTTCACCAGCCAAGAAATAGGACTATCGCAGTACACCTACCCTGTCACCAAGTTGATGGATAAATATGTGCACCTGCGCCAATTACCTATCCCGCTCATAGACGGCGCTACCCCGACCCTGCTGATAGGCTCCGACCATGCAGAACTCATAGTCCCGATTGACCGGGTCCATACAGGCCCCCGAGGCTGTCCTGCAGCAGTCGAGACCCGCCTAGGGTGGACCCTACAAGGCCCCCTCGCTAAATCTCTCAACCGAACAGCAGCCACTAGCTGCCTCCACTCCAGAACGACAGAAGAAGACACCACTCTCCTGCAGCATGTCGAGAGGCTATGGACCCTAGAGACAATGCCCTTTAAGAACGAAAAGAAAGATATTCGCTCTAAAGAAGACATTTACGCCATCAACCTACTCGAGCAGGGGACAAAGAGAGTCACAGTCGGCGGAGTGATGAGATACGCAACTCCACTCCTGAGGCGAGAGGGAATGCCCACCTTTCACGCAAAGAAAGACGCCACGGAGCGCTATCTATTGAACACGGAGCGGCGCCTAGCCAAAGACCCCGCTCAAGAGAGTGTGTACCGCGCTGAGATTGAGAAGCTAATCACAGCGGGACACGTAACAAAGATTGACATTAAAGAGGCCGATCAGACGACCGAATCATGGTACGTGCCGCATCACAAGGTCCATCACAACGGCAAGGATCGCATTGTGTTTAACTGCAGCTACCAGATCGGATCCCAAAATCTGAATAAAGAGCTCTTGCCCGGCCCCACACTCGGCCCCTCCCTACTAGGCGTGCTACTGCGCTTCCGCCAGGACAAGGTGGCTATCAGCGGGGATATCAAAGGGATGTTCTTGCAGGTGAGACTAGTAGAGGAGGACAAGCCTCTGCTGCGGTTCCTATGGAGAGAGAGGATCGGAGATGAGAACCCAGCCATCTACCAGTGGGAAGTACTCCCCTTCGGAACCACATGCAGCCCGTGCTGTGCTACATTTGCACTACAGAAACACGTCGCAGAGGACCCAACAGCAGATGAAGAGGTCCAACACAGTGTGAAGAACAGTTTCTACGTGGACAACTGTTTACAAAGCGTTTCGACTCAAGAAGAAGCCGAGGCTCTCCTAATCAAGTTACGCGCCTCCCTGATCAAAGGCGGCTTTGATCTCAGGCAGTGGGCCAGCAGTGACCCGCACGTATTGCGCAGCCTCTCCCCCGCGGACAAGGCTGCCAGCAGCGAGACCTGGATGGCGACAATCCCAGGAGAAGCCCAAGAAATGACACTAGGACTAGTCTGGCGCTTCAAAACAGACTTGCTCCACTATAGACACAAACCCTTGGCTCCAGAGCAGGGAAGGTCGACGGCGATACCGACCACCAGACGGAGTGTGTACAGAACACTCGCCAGACAATATGACCCGTTGGGATGTATTCTACCTTACACCACCAGGGCAAAGATGATTGTACGAGCACTATGGGACAAGGACCAGGGCTGGGACGACCCAATACCCGCACACCTTGCCTCAACATGGAGAGAGTGGGAGACGGAACTCCGCTCACTCCCAGGCGTCAATATACGCCGCAGCTACTTCCCATCCACAGTGAGGCCAGAGACATGCGAGATTGAGCTACACGTCTTCAGCGACGCCTCCGAAGTAGCCTACGGATCGGTGGCCTACTTGCGTGCCCAAGAGAAGGGAGGAAAGATACACACTGCTTTCATCCTGGCCCGCTCAAGAATAGCCCCACGTAAGCAACAATCTATCCCGCGTCTAGAGCTCTGCGCAGCCCTAGCAGGAGCGCATCTAGCCACGTTAATCCAACGTGAACTCACCATCCCGGTGCACAGAACAATCTTGTGGTCAGATTCCACGACAGTACTCACATGGATCAAGTCTGATTCATGCAGATACAAAGTCTTCGTGGGAGTCAGAGTCACCGAGATTCAAGAGTTAACAGAAGCAGCGAGCTGGCGGTATGTGGACACCAAACACAACCCAGCTGACGTCATCACCCGGGGAATGCCTCTGGATGACCTAACCCGTCGCAACATCTACAGTGACGGACCAGAATTCCTCAAGCTCCCGGAAGGAGATTGGCCTACGCCCACCCCGCGGGAAGCAAGTAACGAGGAGGCTGAGAACAAGAAACCTATGTTCTGTGGACTGAGCACAGTCGCCTCCACAGACCCCAACATAGATGACTGCATTACCCTAGAGAGTGCGCAGCAAAGAACATTCCTGCGGCACCACCCAGAGATTCAGTCCACCACTGACATGTCAGCAGCTGACTACGAAGAAGCAGAACTCCTTCTACTACAACGAGCCCAGAGAGACTCGTTCCCCGATGAGCTAGACTGTCTACAGGGAGGAAACCCCGTCCCATCAGACAGCAGACTGATTCACCTGGCACCAGAGAGTGACGCCCATAATCTCATCAGAGTGGGTGGTCGCCTGCGGAGAGCCCCCGATCTACCGGATGATATTAAGTACCCGATCGTCTTGAACAGCCGACACAAGGTCACAGAGCTGATCATAAAGAAATACGACGAGGATGTACACCACGCAGGAGCAGTGACAGTCCTCACGGAGATCGAGGGAGTATTGAACTCAAAGCCCCTCGGTTACGTCTCCAGTGATGTAGCAGATGTCGACCCAGTCACCCCCAACACACTCCTAATGGGGCGGCTGGACCCCGCGCTACCCCAGACAATGTACAGGCCTGAAGAAGCGAACGGCCGAAGAATGTGGAGGTACAGCCAAGTACTAGCTGACAAGTTTTGGAGCAGCTTCCTACTTCACTACCTACCGTCTCTACAGACCCGCCAGAAGTGGGTAAAAGAGAGAGACAATTTGACAGAAGGAACAGTCGTCATGATTATTGACCAGTCACTACCCAGAGCTATGTGGCCGGCTGGCCGCGTAAGCAAAGTGATCACCGGTGCCGATGGCAAGGTCCGAGCAGCTGAAGTACTCGTCCAAGGGCGCACTTACACACGTCCCGTGGCGAGGCTCATAGAACTGCCCCGACTCCCAGATACTATCGATGATGACCATGACCCCATGACTTTGTGAGTTGACTGACCCTTACAGCGGACCTTGAGTGGTAGACAGTACGGTTAATCTGTCTCTGCTTAGCTAATTAGGTGGGACTAATTAGGGGGCGGCTGTTGTGAAGGATCAGATTAAACCGAATATATTTATTTATTTATATATATATATTTAATTGTATTTGTATATCGTTTGATATCCCCTGTATATTCCTTGTACAATATGCACTGAATATCCCTTTAGTCTACTAAACAGCCCATAATAGTTTCATTCTACCATTGGACGAGAACCTGGCGCCAGGTTGCCATACCCCTAGGTCCAAGTTCAATCGTGCCGCCCAACATGTCGTGGCAAGCCCCGGTTCCGCGCAGGAATATGTCGGGCGAAATACGAATGGTACTATTTGTTCATAGCGCATATATATATGGCGCAAGTAAAGTAGAACTTTCTTTTAGTCCAGTTCTTTACCCTCCAACAGAGTGACAGACGCGAAGCCTCCCCACGACGCACGTGTGGTGTAGTAAGGCCTACTTGGCCCCAGAATAGGCATTGAGATATCGTGTAGATTAATAGTTGAATAGTCATAGTTTGGCACTATACCGTCGAGTTGGACGTATTCTATTAAGCTAATAATAGTCTATTTATGTATGGTGCATCGTTCGGTTAGAGTTCTAAAGTTATCAGTACCCCCATCGTTCCTGACGTTATCTGGACGCTTAACCAGGCTGGGCAGACCCCTAGTGGTGCTTGCATCCGAGGAGCTCCGGGCCAGGGCGACTGGACCTGTATATTGGATTACTCTACCCGGACGACGGCGAGCCTTCCACGGCTTGGATTATGCTTTGGGTGCTTTGATTATTCCATGGATAAAGGCCAACACTGCGGAGTGTTGGAACTACCCCCCGGAGAGGACTCCAGGTGAGACGGCGCTCTACACCAGTGAGGTCGCCTCACGTCTCTCCGTTGTGGACCGGCAGCTACCGTCCACCAGAGGGTCCAGCTGTATTCGTCTGCGGACCGAGGTTCTGTGGGCACCGTGTTCAAGACTTTGAATTCTCCCAAGACACCGTCGGCCAGATGGGATACCGCCAGCGGCTTCTCTAACCCCCCCCTCCTACTGTCTTACAACCAGCGGGACCCCCCCCCCCTTTAGTGTATCCAGCTATAATCATTTAAGTACCATCGCTATCGTTTCCTAAATATTCCAGGTTGTATACTTACTCCCTGCGTAACCAGAGATTGGACATTCAATGTTGATTTACCTACGAATACTCATTTGCCATAAAAGTGCATATTTCAAATCATAAGTGTAAACAAGTGAACGTTGTATATACCTTTTGCTATATTAAACCTTCGATTTGTACATTTGTGTGGATTCGTTTCATCAGGTGGGAAAGTGTTCATCATACTTATATCATGTACTGGATGGCCAGAAGTTAAAGTACAAGAGGTAGTGGTATTAAATATCATATCTAACAATACAGTCAGGGAATTGTACCCCTCAGTTACACAGGTGATTGGCCTAGGAGTAGTGTGTGGGGGGGGGGGGTATAGAAGTGGAAATGGAAATCTTCCACTAGATGTTTGTCCAGTGGGAGTGTGTATTAGAATGACAACAATAATCCTGGTTACAAGATCTTCTGAAATGGGGCCTATTTATCTATTTAGGAGTCCTAGACAGGAACTAGAATAGTGAAGCCACACTCGCCATGGCACAGTGGTGTAGTGGTTAACACTGTCGCCTTACAGCAAGAAGGTCCTGGGTTCGATTCCCACTTGGGGACCAGTTTGCCAGGTACCCAGTACAATGATATATATATATATCTACTCATTACTAGTTATACCACTGGCCAGAATGGCTTGCTACCATAGTGTATTTATACCTGTATCATCTACATAATATGTATGGTACATACATCAGATTACCGTTATTTACTTATTCGTTTTGTTATATATACTGTATTTAATTTAATCACTTGTACACACATGTACAGTATATTATTAACGCACTGTTCAACGTTGACAGTTATCAATCGCTTGCGCCCAAAGGACATTTAATAAAACGAGGCATACAATACATGTATTTTAGCCAAAACACGTGGTCAGAACACAACATTGCAGTGCATTTTGTCCATTCTCTCTCATTCTCTCTCTTTCCCCAACAAAAAGTGCTGTCGAGCGCGGAGCTCGTGAATGAACAGACAGCCGGCGCGCCGGGCCGTTGTCACCAGCTGTATTCGAGCGCCCCTACTGACCATCGTTACCGTCAATACGGTGCCCAAGCGTCGGTCAACAGACAATTAATGGCTGCATCTGTACCTGGCAGTCTGGTTAGATGCCAACTTATTTTCACTGTACTGTACTTGTGCTGTACAATGACAATGCATTTGAATCACAAATGTGATGTGGTGAACCTGTGGCCTCTATACTTTAGGCAAGTGGCTTGTCCTTCCGCGTTCCCGTTTTGCGCTCTGATTGGCCACGCACATTTCTGGTCATGTGACATGTGCGCCAATCGTGGGACGGCAAGTTTTGGACGGTTAAGCTTAGGCACTCTTTCGAAGTTGGTTAAGGTTAGAGTTTGTCTTAGAGCGTGACGCCAAGTTCTTTCGACGGTTAAGCTTAGGCACTCTTTCGATGTTGGTTAAGGTTAGAGTTTGTCTTAGAGCATGGCGATAGAACGCCAGGTAGTTTGCAGGCTGTTCGACGCGGAAATGGGCAAAGATACAGCTCGTCACGCTATTGGGCGCACATGTCACATGACCAGAAACGTGCGTGGCCAATCAGAGCGCAAAACGGGAACGCGGAAGGACAAGCCACTTGCCTAAAGCATAGACGCGAACCTGTGTGTACAAATGCTATTCCATGCGGCCTTGCTAACAGCACATTTCCTAGTCTAGGGGGTCAGTCTACTCCTTGTGGCCCATTGGGGGTGGTAAAGGGACAACGCTGGTATATTGTATGTTTGGATACAAAAATGAAACGAAGAGTGTCCTTCTTTGTGATAGTAATGCAATTCAGTTTTTACTGAAGTTGCTGCACATGAATAACTCAACAGTTCTACTGACCGTGATCTTCAAAGAAAATACATACTGTACATTCAAAGCACAGAGATCTCGTAATTATTTTGACACCACAGGGGTCTTCGTGAGGCTGTGCACATTGGATGCTGTCGCTCCTCAGAGCCTCTTTTTGTCCACTTTTCTTCTATTGTATATTTTACTTTTGACTCATCCATGCATTCATCAGACCACACAAGTCTAATTGTTCTTGTGACTCCTGCAGAATTACATACCTCTATTTCTGCTGCCTTTCCAGAGGTCAATATCTTATATATATATATATATATATATATATGTATATATTATAAACGAACAGGTGCGTTAAAAACACCAGATGAACCCAAGACACTACAAATAATTACATGAAAGCACAGAAGCAGAAGTGTGTGTTCTATAGATATCTATGTGTGTCATGCCCCTCCAAACCTCCAGGCGTCCCACCCTCTAATACCCTTGGTTCTCCCACTCCATTCAGACCAAGCTACTCTCCCTCTCTCTCTCTGATTACAGGATGGGGTGCAGGTGTGTGTCCGCCGGAGGAGCAGCTGAGTGACATCTACCAGCTAATTACCAACCCTATTTAGACCTGGCCCAGATGTCATGAGGCTGCCACCATGTACCCGCTCACTCCATGGACTGTCTAGCAATTGGATTCTGTTACTCTTCTTTTCTCATTAAATACACCCGACATTTGGGTTATACTCTGATTCCACATCGTCTCTGCTTGTTTGTGTCTGCACCTGTGTTCTGGCTTAGTGAAACGGTTACAAAGTGCTTCTAGGGAAATTGCTTGACGGGTGTTCCCACTAGAGCCTAATCTTCTCAGGCAGGTAGCTCCAGTGGATCTGCACGCAGACACTCGGTCATCAACCATCAAACATTGCGCAGAGGGGGAGGGGGGGGGGGGGGGGGGGGGGGGTTCGACTTAGCTCTGACAGATGCTTTCAAAGCTAAGTCCATCCTGTCCACACTTACGTCTACATCTAACAAGACATGATTTTAGCTCTGCATTGGCTGAAACATCTACAAAATCCCAAAATAGACCACGCTGGCCGGTATTTTCGCATGACATGGGCTCTTCCTCCTCTAGAGGTAACAAGACAAGGGGATAGATAAGATATTCCTTTATTGATCCCCTTGGGGTGATTCAGGTAGGCAGAGGGGATAACAAAGGAGACTAGCGGTGGAAAGCAGAGATAACAAGGCTCCTGATAGACACCCCGGAGGGGAAGGGAAGAGCCGGGCATGTCCTGATCTCTGTGTGTTTACAAAAGAATAGTTTCAAGTTTCAAGCTCAAGTTTGTTTATTAAATATCACAATAAAATACTTTACGTGAAATGCTTGGTTCTGTATGAGCCCCTGAGAGTGTGCTTCATACAGTAAAAAAAAAAAGTAAGTAAAGAGGAATATAGTATACAATATACATATATACAATATACAGTACAATATACAATCTAGTAGTAGAAATAGAAGTAATAAAAATTAGTAAACAGTAAGGTACAGTGCAGAAAATGAGGTACAAAACATTCAGGTAAGGTGCGATTGCAAATGAGGTATGAATGTAGTGCAAATCTCTTTAATAATGGATACATAGAGGCGGCTGGGTGGCGCAGCGGAGATTGCGCTCGTCACCAATGCAAGAGACTCCGGTCACGAATCCGGGTGTCAGCATTGCCTCCAGCTTGGGCCGGCCATCATACTGGCTCAATTGGCAGAGTCAGCGGGTGGAAGTCGATGGGTGGTAATCTGGACGTTGTGGACAGCGACTCCTACAGGTCTGTTGGGGGACGCCTGCACAGCAGAGACAGGAAATGGCGGGGGTAGTGTGAGCCTCCCACACGTTACACCTCGCCAATGAGAGTCCGCGCTGGCAGGTGAAAAGATGTGACAGGCTGCCTCCTTGTATACCGGAGGCGACACGTGATGCAAGGCTTCTATCCTCCCTACAACCGACCAGTATATGCGAGCATAATAAGGAAAATAAGGAGAAAAAGTGGATAAAAAAAATTATAGATACATATAATGTGGTGTTAAAGTGTCTAAAGTGAGTGTTAAGGTGAGTGTTTGTTTAAAAGTGAGTGTGTGCATGTGGATGTGTGTGCAAGGAGTGTAGATGATGGGTTGTTTACATTGAATCATTGAGCATCCTGATGGCCTGGGGATAGAAGCTCCTTCTGAGTCTCTCTGTACTGGCCATAAGACTCATGTAGTGCTTGCCTGACTGAAACAGTTCAAAGAGGCAGTAATACGTGTTGGTATAGCAACATGGTGACATCTCTCAAAGGATATCACGTGTTGCTATAGCAATGTGGTTGGTTAGTGGTTAGTTCAGTTAGGATGTCTGTTTATTTGCTCCCATGTCTGCAATAAGCATTTTCTATCCCCTGTCCCTTTCTCTCTGAGTGTTACTGTGTTGATATACAGATCACAGTGACTATTCTACCTCATACTGGATATGAGCACCACTGGCGGCATGGATCCTCTTCATGCCGTCTTCTGTCCGACCTACAACGTCTAACCATGCCTGCTCTACTTCAACCTGTTCTGAGTGGTTCTCCTGGCCCCTCTGCCCCCTCCTGCCCCCTTCTCTACGCTGTCATTGATGTGGCTAACAGCGCCGACTGCAGCGGCTATTCATCCTCAAACCGGTTCTGACTACCACAGGCGCAATGAATCCACCCTACGTCACCATCAAGTGTGTTATAACTATTTATAACTTACATTTTATCATTTTCTTATATACCTCGATTATGTATGCATATAATATATGCCTATTACAAGTATTTATTGCTCCTATGTCTGCCCATTGCGAACATGGGAGCTCTCTCACCCCTGTCCCTTTCTCCCTCTCTCTCTGGTCCCGCCCCTGATGGTGGTGTAATGGTCAAGGTGGTGTGATCCTCCCTGTGCCGTCCTTGATGTGGCTAACGGCGTCGACAGCAGAGGCTATTCTTCCTCAAACCGGTTCTGACTACCACAGGCGCAATGGATCTCCCTCGGTTTTCCTGTTATTTTTTATTTTTTTTTGTCCTTAGCGCTATTTATTAAAAAGAAAAATTCTTATGTACCTTAGATACTATTGTTACCTTGTATATATATGTGTTATTTCCCTTTACTGGGGTGTGTAACATTATATATAATGTTACACACCCCAGTAAAGGGACGCAACACAAGGCCACAGACATGGTAGAGGGTGTAGTGACACAAAACCACGAAACAGTTTGCCAAAATAATAATATTTATTTACAAAAACACAGCAACACAGAGAGCAAGGAGGAGTACCAGTGGCACCAAATCAAATACAGAAAAGGGAAAGAAAACCCACCCTCCCCTTTACAGGCGCTGAATGCCCAAAAGTACAGGTGGTGGTGCTTACTCTAAAGCTGGTGTCTCTAACATCAGGTCACCTACATGATGCAAAATGTAGACCCCAGGGTATCTTCCTGTCCTCAATGTCCCTGTGTGCGAAAACAAAAGATTAATACAGAGAAAAGCAATCACCATAGGCTGGGTGAACAAGGGAACAAATATATACACAAAGGTTAGGGTTAACAGAAATGTGCAACAAACTATAATGACTTAAACACAATATGATGAACCAGAGCTTCAGGTACAGTACCAGCTCTACACCATTCCTAATGCCCAAAAGGCCACAGCTCTACACAAGATACACAACACGAAAGACACAGTTTCTACTATAAAGATTAACACAAACGATTAATTATTCACCTGTTCTATTCTCCATCCATCTATCATCCATTGCAACACTATATTATCACCGACATCCAAGTTGGGGGATCCCCTTTAAACAGCCCATCTGAGGTTTCCCTCCTCCACGCCACCTGTGGTGCTTTTTTTTTCTATTGCTAGGTTTTTAGTGAGTCGTTCCTTATCTTCATTTGGGAAAAGTATGGGAGTGTTGCATATTTGAATTAGATGGTTTTTGTTTTTGATCTTTTGTGATGTTTCTTCTTGACTTGTACAAGAAGACTTGTAGTACAGCCCATGGGGGCTATTCCATGTGATCTCTGGCTATACAAATACATTTGATTTTATTTGAATTTGGTGACATCTCTCAAAGGATATGATGTGTTCTGTGTTGTTCTGTGTTGCTATAGCAACATGGAGATGCCGATGTATTGTGACAACTATTAAACAAACTTGACACTTGAGTAAGATGTGTTGGTATAGCAACATGGTGATATCTCTGTACAATGTCTGTACAAGGATGTTGAGGATGTTCTAGTAGCGTGGTTGGGGTGGAGCTGGACTCCCTAGCGAGCGTGGCGGAGAGGAGGAGCCTTGCTAAGCTCCAGGCCATCAGGGAAAACCCCTCCCACCTGCGTCTAGTTTTTTACCAACCCATTTCCAGTTCCGCGTTTGCGTTCTGCGATCTGATTGGCCACTTACGTTTCTGGTGCGATCTGATTGGCCACTGACGTTTCTGGTCATGTGACATGTGCGCCCAATCGCGTGACGCCTGTGTCTTTGCCCATTTCCGCCTCGAACAGCATGCAAACTACCTAACGCCTAGTTTATCACTGGTTAAGCTTAGGCGACTCTTTCGAAGTTGGTTAAGGTTAGAGTTTGGAATCAGGGCTGGTGTTCTATCGCCCTGCTCTAAGACAAACTCTAACCTTAACCAACTTCGAAAGAGTGCCTAAGCTTAACCGGTGAAAGAAACAGGCATCACACGATTGGCCGCACATGTCACATGACCAGAAACGTCAGTGGCCAATCAGATCGCAGAACGCGGACGTGGAACTGGAAATGGGACTTGGCGGACAGGTTCAGTGCTAGGCTCACACTACCTAAATGCACCACTGAACGGCACAGGAAGTCCTTCATTCCAACAGCCATCAGACTATACAATGCATCACTGTGCCTCACTGCATCACTGAGCACAGAGTGACAATTACCATCTTCCTGGACTCTTACTTTTGAAACAGCACTCTGCAATACTACACCTACTGTAGACCTCAGTATATTTTTACTGTATTTATTTACTGTATATTTTATTCCATTTTTATTCTATTTTATTCTACTCTTATCTTAGGCAATTTGATTTGTTTTGTTATTCTTATTTGTGACCTGTCCTGTCTAAATGTTTAATGTTGAGCGATTTGCAGTGTCAAATTTCCCTCGGGATAATAAAAGTATTTCTATTCTATTCTATTCTATTCTCTCAAAGAGTAAGATGTGTTGATATAGCAATCATTTGAATGTTTTCTTGTTTTAAACCTTTTTATTCGATTTTTTATTTTGTTTTCCTTCCGCTGTGAAGCACCTTGAGAGCTCACTGAGTTTAAAGTGTGCTATATAAATTAAATCTATTATTATTATTATTATTATTATTATTATTATTATTATTATTATTATTATTATTATTATTATTATTATTATTATTATTATTATTATTATTATTATTATTATTATTATTATTATTATTATTATTATTATTATTATTATTATTATTATTATTATTATTTATTATTATTTGTTGGTATAGCAACATGGTGATATCTCTCAGAGAGTAAGATGTGTTGCTATAGCAACATGGTGGTATCTCTCAAAGAGTAAGCTGTGTTGGTGAAGCAACATGGTGGTATCTCTCAACCACTGCCTGAGGATGTCCAGATAATTTAAAAACAGTTTTTTATTTTATTCTAAAGGATTCAGATTTTGGTCTCCGGAGCAGAATTAGAGAACAAACAGAACAGAATAGATGGATGGATGGACAGACGTTGTCAATTGGACAGTGCTAGTTCTGGATGCTAGGCAATATTGTGTGTGTGTGTGTGTGTGTGTGTGTGTGTGTGTGTGTGTGTGTGTGTGTGTGTGTGTGTGTGTGTGTGTGTGTGTGTGTGTGTGTGTGTGTGTGTGTGTGTGTGTGTGTGTGTGTGTGTGTGTGTGTGTGTGTGTGTGTGTGTGTGTGTGTGTGTGTGTGTGTGTGTGTGTGTGTGTGTGTGTGTGTGTGTGTGTGTGTGTGTGTGCGTGCGTGCGTGCGTGCGTGCGTGCGTGCGTGCGTCCGTGCGTGCGTGCATTTTGGGAACACAAGTTCCCAAAATGTAGTCTGAGGTCACTGGCCCTTAAATACTTAACCTTGGAAACATGGAGAGGTTAATGCGCTGTTCACCTCTGGAATGCTGGGCTGAGAAACGGCCCTCTGGGAAATGTAGTGCGTGGCTCCGGCTGCCCTAATTACATACAATACACACCTTGTTTGCTTCACGGTGACAGACAATAGGGTTCAGTTTTAATAGTCTTCCCTTGATTGCTTCCAATCCCTCTCTTGACCTGCACACAATTCTGCTCCTCTTTATATTCCCTCAATGTATTTCAGAAGCAAGGAGAAGCATTAGAGCAATTAAGACTTTGTGTTCCCTCCTGTGTGAGGACACAGAATGAATAGCCAGATCGGACCGGTACCGGTACAATATCTATTTCATGTCACAAATAGATCAATACAGTCCGTATTAAGTGATGTTGTGTTTCTTAAAAAAATTTAGCCAAGAAGGCGGCTGGGTGGCGCAGCGGACAAGGCGCTCGTCGTCACCAACGGAAGAGACACTGGTATCGAATCCAGCTGTCAGCGTTGCTTCCGGCTTGGCCGGCTGTCATACTGGCTCGATTGGCAGAGTCAGCGGGAGGGAAGCCGGTGGGTGGGTCTGGGTCGTTGTGGACAGCGACTCCTACAGTTCGGTCGGGGGCGCCTGCACAGCGAGGGAAGGATCTAAGAGAGGTAGTGTGACCTTCCACACGTTACACTCTCCCAGTGAGAGTCCGCGCTGCCAGGTGAAAAGAAGCGGTGGGCTGGCTACACATTGGAGGAAGCATGTGATAGTCTCCGCCCTCCCAGACCGACGGTAGGGGGTAGAGTGCGCAACAACCAGGAAGGGGATTGGGGATTGGGAATTGGCATAACGACTAACATTGGGAGGGGAGAAAAACGGAAAAAGAAGGGGGGAAAAGATAATAAAAAATAAATAAATAAAAATTAGCCAAGAGTAAAGACCCTAAGGCTATGTGTCCACTCAAAGCCTTTTTTTCAAGGCGGACCGATTTGCGCCAGCCGCGGCTCCACCCCTTCCTCGATGAGTTACATTGATGAGTGCACTCCTTTTCCAAAAGTTTAACTAGATTCAACTTCATGAGCTGGGAGCGCTCCGCCAGAAACGCTGCCGCCCAGAGCTCATAAAACGTGAGGCGCGTCGCTGGGAAGAGGAGCGCGCCTGTCGCTTCTCCAGCATAGAAATTAATGACAGAAAGGAGCTGACAACTCATAAAACGTCCCCTATGGACACAAACCCTAACCCTATCAAAACAGCAGTCACAGTGCCATAAAATACAACATAATATTGTTTCTTTATCTTTCTTGTCAACGTCTTTTTCACTGGGTGAGGTTGAACTCAAGTAACGCAACACATGACAAACGTCATCGCCTTTTGGGCGTGAACCAACATTACCTCACCATTATATTAATCAATCAGAGGTCAGTACGTATCAAAAGTGAAACGAATTCATGGGAGGAGATTTACAGGTATATAACCTGTTGTTTGTCATTGCTCCTCATTCCACCGGCACTTCATTATATCTGTGGACCTCTTGCATGAGACCACTTGCGGTGGAATCCTTTACTTGTGTAGAATAAATCATCCTTTATATATTTATACATTTGACAGCTAATGGGGATCTTAAAGGAACACGCCAACATTTTGGGAGATTAGCTTACTGTCTTCTCCAGAGAGATACAAGAAGATGGATACCAGTTTCCTCTCTGTGCGTTCAGTAGAAAGCTATTTGGCTGCACGTTAGCCTAGCTTAGCACAATTAATGAACCCGGTTAGGCATTGTCCAACTAACAGTTTGTTTGTTTTCATAATAAAACAAACAAACAAACAGCCTGCTAAACTTCTCAAGAAAGACACCGGATCCACCACAACCACCATCAAATTAATTTGAAAGAAAATGCAGCTATAACATTGAATACGGTCAGGCCACAACCTGTTTGAGTCACTCCCCTCTGGCAGGAGGCTGCGGTCCATCAGGGCCAAAACCTCACGCGACAAGAACAGTTTCTTCCCCTCTGCAGTGAGCCTCATCAACAAGGCTCAGGACCCCCACTGACACTTCATTCTAATTTGTGTATATAATTGTATAATTGACCACATCTGCCCAGTTGCACAGCCCTGCCTATTCCTATTCCTACTTTATTTTTACTTAAAATTGTACTATATCTATCTATTGAGCTATATTTAACTTAGTTTATATCCCACATAATTTTATTCAACCTCTTATACTTATACTCTTATACTGGCCTATATTTTATTTCATAAATATATTATTCTATTGTGCTTAACTTAGCTCATATTTCATATTTCAGCCTCTTCAACTCATTCAGAATGCAGCGGCCCGCCTGATCTTAAACCTACCGAAGTCGGCCCATGTCACCCCACTTCTTAGGGACCTGCACTGGCTCCCCATTGCTGCACGAATCCGCTTCAAGGCCCTCGACCTAGCATACCATGCGGCAAAGGGTGTAAAAAGTACCCAGAAATGATACTTAAGTGAAAGTATGGGTACTGTCTCAAAATCTGACTCAAGTAAAAGTCAAAGTATCTGGCTAAAAATACACTTGAGTAAAAGTAAAAAAGTCCTACTTTTAAATGTACTTAAGTACTAAAAAGTTAAAGTAATTTTTTTTTGGAAAGGGATAGACCAGGGGTCTCAAACTCATTCCATCATCGGCCAAGTTTTCATTTTAACTATACATTGCCAGGTGAGTTAGTTGAAGAGGTGAGCCAATTAGTGAAATCATCAGCTGGTGTTTAGGCAAGGCTGGAATGAAACCAAGCATACACTCTGCCCACAATGGAACGTGTTTAAGCATTACATCACACGCAGGAGTGGTTTGTGACCAATAAACCATGCCTAGGGGTGGTCGTTAGACCCCCCTAGGCATGGTTTATTGGTCACAAATCACGACTGCATGTGGTGTAAAGCTTTTATACAACTGCCAGATTCATCCAACCTTATTTCTATACAATAAACACACATTAATCGAAGATTTATTGAAAAAACCATCCGCCAGAAAAAGTAGTTCCCACAACTACAAAAAAGACAAGTTGCCTCCATGTGGAAGCAGCTTGAAGTGCATCCAACCAAACTAACACATCCAACTGTGTATTATTGGAATGATTGAGAGAAGTTGCCTCATGTGGAAGCAGCTTGAAGTGCATCCAACCAACTAACACATCCAACTGTGTATTATTGGAATGATTGATTGAAAATTTTATTACCAGATGCAGAATGGGTACAATACAGTACGGCTCAATACACACAATTGTTAAGGGAATGCAGACCTACTTTCCATAGAACTTCATTCTTAGATGCTTCTATATAAAGTAGGTAAAACAAATTAAAACGTTTTCTTTGCCCTATAGGAAAAAAACGTTTTCTTCGCCCTATTTTTTTATTTATTTCTTTTAGCCTAAACTTAACCAGTTGGAAACCAGGGGTACAGTAATAAAATTAGCAATCAACCAATCAATCAATTCAATAGACCATGCTCACTTAAAACAGCGCTGCTTCTCTCTCAGTCTGACTCCCCCGCTGTTGCAGACAGGAGTGTGTGTGTGTGTGTGTGTGTGTGTGTGTGTGTGTGTGTCACAGTGTGTGTGTGTGTGCGTGCGTGTGCGTGTATGTGTGTGTGTGTGTGTGTGTGTGTGTGTGTGTGTGTATGTGTGTGTGTGTGTTTGTGGGTACGCCAGCGTCGGACAGTGTGAGAGAGAACGCTGCAGTCAGTAGAAAGTAGGAAGGAAGAAATTTAAATCAATCAATTAATCTATCAATCAAACCGCGATTTTTCTTTTGTTCTAGATTGACTAAAGACCCATCAATTACATCATCCAACATTGTTTAAAGGACTAACACATTCCCCTTGACAGAATCGCTTCATATTTAGTCGTTATGGTGCTTTCAACATAACCATTTGTTGTCCGCGATCTTGTTTTCTCCCGGAGTGAGCCGGGGAGGGTTATGTGATTCGGTTGTGGGCGGGTCCTGAGCCCAGGACCGTGGATTGTTGCCAATAAAGACGTGTGAATGGCCAATCAGAATCGAGAAATTTGCATGCCGTTGTATAATCTGTGATAGACCATGCTGAAATGAAAGAACAGAGGACACTTCTCCATTGAAGGTAAACTAACGTTCACATCACAGCATGAATAATATCACAATATTAAAGGCAGAATACTGGAGTACCCTGAATAATATCACAATATTAACCACAGCATACTGGATTATCCTGAATAATATCACAATATTAAAGGCAAAATACTGGAGTATACTCTGAATAATATCACAATATTAAAGACAGAATACTGGAGTACCCTGAATAATATCACAATATTAACTACAGAATACTGGAGTATACCCTGAATAATATCACAATATTAAAGACAGAATACTGGAGTATACCAAGAATAATATCACAATATTAACCACAGCATAATGCAGATTTTGTACTCCAAGTGAATGTCGTTTAAGGCACTGGCCAAAACATTGAAAGTATGGTAGCCCTTCAGTCTTCTGCAACAGAACGCCTTTCAAAGCTTTCATTGTCGATCCAGTGAGCGGTTACCACAATGAAACTTCTTCGTCGGGATGTCCAGCAATCTGTTGTTGTCGCGATCCATTCAACTTCACTCATAGCAGCAGTGACTTTCTCGTTCATGGTTTGAGCAGCTTTGCTGATCTTCGAGCGGACAGTGGGCCTCGTAATGACGTTAGTGCTTGGTCGCAAACCATTTATCAGGTTTTTGAATGATGGCAACTCAACAACACTATAAGGTTGGAGTCCTTGAATGTATGTATTCTATGTATTTTTTATGTAGATAGGGCCATGGATGCTCGTCTTGTCCATCCACGCCGTCGCCGACCGTTTCGTCCTTTTCATCACTCATTGTGGCCATCTTCTATGTCTTGTCACTCTGACTGTCTATTCTTCTGATAGCAGGTGTTTAATCAAAGATCCCCGCTTTCTAGTCTTGCACAAGGACCAATCAGCATGGGTATGGGCGGGTTCATTTTCCATTGATGGGGATTTGATTGGCTGTTTACCTGCGGTCGCAGGATTAATAACGTTAACGTTAGTTTGGCCAGATAAACAATTCAAATATACTAATTAAAATGGTTGGACCTGCGAGATTTGTACTTTGTACTTTGTAGGTCTGCATTTTAAATGTAAGGAGTAAAAAGTATGTTTTTTTTCTCTGAAATGTAATGGAGTAAAAGTACAAAGTATACAAACCTAATAATACTTGAGTAAAGTACAAATCCCCCAAAACAGTACTTAAGTATTGTAATGAAGTACAATTACTCAAGTACTTTACACCCCTGGGCAAAGGGAACCGCTCCCGCCTACCTCCGGTCAATGGTCTCTAACTACACACCCTCAAGACCCCTACGCAGTGGCGGCCGGTGTGAACTACATTTGGGTGGGCGCGGGGGGGGGGTGAATGGGGGGGCAAGCGGACAGCTGACCAAGCGAATACTGACTCGAGTCTCGACATAACGTTACCCCCGTTTCAGTTCATTCATACTACACTAGTACACGTATGATCAATCCAATAATGAACACATATATATATCTTGTCATTTTAAACAAGTTACCATTCATTCATTCATCCATTATGCGTCACCAGCAGCTAAATTAAATGTTATAGTTCAGAGAGCGAGAGAGAGAGAGAGAGAGAGAGAGAGAGAGAGAGAGAGAGAGAGAGAGAGAGAGAGACCGCATTAACTCACTTTGTTTAGTTGAAACGTGGTCCAGGAGGGCTTGATAAAGTGTATATGTCCACTGTCCCACAGTCCCAGACTGTTGATGTATATCCACTGTCCAGACTGCATCCAGCTAGCCAAATAGCTTCTTGTTAGCCAAGTTAGGCATACCAACACAAGTACTGTGATGAGCTGTGTCTTTCCCCATTTCCGCATCGAACAGCCTGCAAACTACCTGGCGTTCTATCGCCCTGCTCTAAGACAAACTCTAACCTTAACCAACTTTTAAAGAGTGCCTAAGCTTAACCGTCGAAAGAACTTGCCGTCATGCTCTAAGACAAACTCTAACCTTAACCAACTTCGAAGAGTAACTAAGCCTAACCAGTGTAGAAACTGACGTCGGCCAATCAGAGAGCGTCTCCGAGAAATGCGGCTACGGAAAGAGAGCGTCTCCGAGAAATGCGGCTACGGAAAGTATAGATGCTGCTTGCTTAGATAGATGATATAGATCGCTTGAAAACGCGCCCGGCTTCCATCATATTACATCATATTTCAACGCAAAGTGCGTTACGTGCGTTGACCTATTTGATTGGCTGCGAGAATACAGCGATGAAACCAGTGCACGCCCTGCTGTGCGCGATATGTTTCGCCCCGGCCTGAGAGGTAGTTACTAGTGACTTCCTGTGAATGAAAAACTATTATTTATATTTGATATATTAACGTTATATTGTGCATTGGAAACACAAACATACTTAAAATGAGTAAATATTATTCATTTTAAACATGTTTATTTTATTTCTAGGGCTCTAAAAAAAATGTCTTCTTCTTCTCTCTTTTAACCAGGGAGGGTGGCGCTCTAGCGCCCACTATCGGCCGGCCGCCACTGCCCCTACGCTCTGCATCTTCTGGCCGCCTCAAACCTACTCCTATCCAAGCTCCGGGAGGGTCATCAAAGAGAAGTCACCTATTCTCAGTCCTTGCCCCACAATGGTGGAATGAACTACCCACACAGTTAGGACAGCCGAAACTCGTCCAATCTTTCGCCGTCGACTAAAGACGCACTTCTTCAACCATTATCTGAATTAAAAGAAAAAATATCTAACTCTAACTAACCTTACTGTCATGCACTTGTCCTAATGAACTAACCTACACTGTAGCACTCAACACTTTGATGAACATTGTTACTCAGCCACCCACCACTTTATTGTATTATCTGTCTGATTGTCTGTTAATGGCTGTTCGCTAATGTCGCACCAGTAATGTCCAAAGCAAATTCCTTGTGTAAAGTATACTAGGCAATAAAGATCTTTCTGATTCTGATTCTCATAGAGTATCACTAGAGAACTATCTTCTCAGCACAAGGAAACCATACCTGTATGGCTGTGTTGATGATCGTTTCCATGGAGACAGTGAGTAAACAAGGCTGCACAGATGCCGTGAAATTAAATGATTTAACCTTTTTCAACACATGTTCTTTATGTGTATTGTAACGTAGAATGTGACAGATAGGACATACAGACCCTCATCTGCACCTTTGTTTGCACTGTTTATTTTTCTCATATTCAGTTCATTTGGATATTCAGTCTATTATCCTGCCCATTCCATTACCCGCCCCCATGCTGCTATAACACACACATTTCCACAAGGGGATCAATAAAGGAATATCGTCTCTTATCTTACTGTATCTTATCTTATATGTTATTATAAGGGAAACGAAGGTATAGAAACGCGGTATAGTAAGTACTGTAAGTAGCACCAGTGGAAAACATCGTCCAGCTCTGGATGTAGGAGAATGCATTTGTCATTCAGTAATTAAAACGAACACACTCGGAAAGTAATATGGTGTAGCGACGACAGCGTTGAACCCCTGGGGATGCGTGTGATTGATCGCTCTCTGCCTCCATCATACAAACGTAACGTCTCGGCAATATCCAAGTTTGAAAATGAGTTCATTTTAAATAATTAAAATCAAATGAACTTATTTGGCGACTCAGCCCCCCCCCCCCCCCCCCCCCCCCCCCCCCCGTCATGGGATCGAGTCATACCAACTATTGAATTTATAATTCCAAATACAAACGAGCCTTTCAGTAGAACCTTTCAAAGACACATTAGGAGGTAAATGGAAACGTATACAGCCGCGTATAAAACTTGTGGCACCATGTGAATAAATATTGACAGGAATGTCAGAGAGAGAGAGAGAGAGAGAGAGAGAGAGAGAGAGAGAGAGAGAGAGAGAGAGAGCCTTAGAATGCAGAGGCAATTAAGGATCATCTCAAACCCCATCCTCTTTTATTGATCATCCAATCACAACTGTTGCGAGGCAAGCAACGGTTTTGAGGTGAGATGTAGGACAATCCAGTGGGCCATACATGTACTGGCTGATTCTGAGGTCATCAGTGCAAGGTTTTAAATATTTTGAGTGGACTATTTGATTGTCATGACACAGCCACAATGACAATGACACAATAATTTCAAACACTGTAGGCCCCAAAATGTGATAGCTATTGTGATAGATATTGTAGATTTAAAGGTGCTACAGATAAAAAACCTTTATGTAGTGTAATAATCTTTACCAAATAATACACCCACAGAGCTTATAGAAATAATAAGAGTACCCCCCCCCCCCCCCCCCCCTCAAAAAAAAAAAAAAAAAAAGTTTGCGGGTCCAAAATGAATGTTGTTGTTTACATGTTGCGTGCATGTATCCCCTCCCTACTTCCCATTTCACTACGTGGAACGCACCTGATTGGATAAATGACGTGCTGGTACTCAATTCGTTATCTGTAGCACCTTTAACCATTTTTACCAATGTGAAAAATCTGCTCTAGAGTAGCATGGGTAAGAATGAGAGGTTGTCATTAGAGGTTTCCCAGCGTTGTTAAGATATGTCTGGTAGAAAATATAAACACCTCCCCTTCTCCCGACGTGTGCGCGCGCAAAAAAAAATATTCGGACAACGCCAACAGACCAGAACAGGACTTTAATTTGTTCCAGTCACTATCTGCTGCATTGAGAGACATGGCTACACGGGTGCCTTAGGTAACACATTTAATTGGCTGTCATTAGTGGGTGTGCTGGTGCCATTTATCTCAGCTTGCGAAATCCGGGTGACATTTTGTCCTTGTAGTACACAGCCACACACGGCCGGTAATAATTACCGCTATTGCTCGCGAAAGACCAAAACGAGGAGCGGCCTCTAATCAGTGTATAGGGGGAATAAATTACCTACAGTAATCCAATTGTATTTCAACAGATTTTTACG